>NC_137517.1:12027500-12315000 GCF_041902795.1 Electrophorus electricus | reverse complement strand
TGATCTAGTGTACAATTTATTATGATTATTATATTTCACTGCTATAAATGTAATGCAGTTTGGTCTTTAATGGAGTATCACTCATAAATATACTTAACTAAGGCTTGTTTTGTTCCAATAGTTTAAAAGCAGGTCTGTGTTCTGTCCATGTGTGAAGACTTGATAGGGAATCATACAGGCTTTAGTCATAATCTACAGCAGGAATTTATAGGAACTTACTGGGGAAAAATGATTTGGGTCTCACTCACCTGTTTCCAGTCACTGAGATCCTCAAGCTCACGTTTGTTAATTTAGTGTAAATGTCATTATACTGGTCCCAGTCAGAACGTGGTGAATTACTAGTCTCCTCTCTGTTGAGTGTAAATGTCATTATACTGGTCCCAGTCAGAACGTGGTGAATTACTGGTCTCCTCTCTGTTGAGTATAAATGTCATTCTATTGGTCCCAGTCAGATTACTGGTCTCCTCTCTGAAGCAGCAGGTGCCCTTTACCATATGGCTGGCACAGGAAACGCTTACACAGGTAATATCCTCACATATGTGTATGATCACATCCTTACACAGGTAATATCCTCATATATGTGTATGATCACATCCTTACACAGGTAATATCCTCACATATGTGTATGATCACATCCTTACACAGGTAATATCCTCATATATGTGTTTGATCACATCATTTCACAGGGAATATCCTCATATATGTGTATGATCAAATCATTTCACAGGAAATATCCTCATATATGTGTATGATCACAACCTTACACAGGTAATATCCTCATATATGTGTTTGGTGACAACCTTACACAGGTAATATCCTCATATATGTTTATGATCACAACCTTTCACAGGTAATACCCTCATATGATCACAACCTTACACAGGTAATATCCTCATATATGTGTATGATCACAACCTTTCACAGGTAATATCCTCATATATGTGTATGATCACAACCTTACACAGGTAATATCCTCATATATGTGTATGATCACATCCTTACACAGGTAATATCCTCATATTTGTGTATGATCACAACCTTTCACAGGTAATACCCTCATATGATCACAACCTTACACAGATAATATCCTCATATATGTGTATGAACACAACCTTACACAGGTAATATCCTCATATATGTGTATGATCACAACCTTTCACAGGTAATATCCTCATATATGTGTATGATCACAACCTTTCACAGGTAATATCCTCATGTATGTGTATGATCACAACGTTTCACAGGTAATATCCTCATATATGTGTATGATCACATCATTACACAAGTAGTATCCTCATATATGTGTATGATCACAACCTTTCACAGGTAATACCCTCATATGATCACAACCTTACACAGGTAATATCCTCATATATGTGTATGATCACAACCTTACACAGGTAATATCCTCATATATGTGTTTGATCACAACCTTTCACAGGTAATATCCTCATATATGTGTATGATCACAACCTTACACAGGTAATATCCTCATATATGTGTATGATCACAACCTTTCACAGGTAATATCCTCATATATGTGTATGATCACAACCTTTCACAGGTAATATCCTCATGTATGTGTATGATCACAACCTTTCACAGGTAATATCCTCATATATGTGTATGATCACATCATTACACAGGTAATATCCTCATATATGTGTATGATCACAACCTTTCACAGGTAATACCCTCATATGATAACAACCTTACACAGGTAATATCCTCATATATGTGTATGATCACAACCTTTCACAGGTAATATCCTCATATAATCACAACCTTACACAGGTAATATCCTCATGAGATCCTGATGACACGTGAAAACCTTCTTTGCTGTCTTTGTTTACCAGATCCCTTTTTTTCTCAGACTCCTTCCTGTTTACAGATGTTGCTCGGTTTCTGTATTTATTAGATGCTACATTATTAGGAAAAATACGTTCCACTCAAGGTTATAGTTGATGTCTCAGGATGATGTGATGTCTCAGATTAGAAGTCTAAAGAGTCCATAAACCCAGACCAGCACAGCAGTGGCCCCTCCTAGTGTGAAGAGGGTGCTCCACCCCCAAAGCACAAAGAGCACCTCACACCATCAGCAGAACCAAGTACAAGGAAACTGCAACCTCAACTAATTCCACTCACTGCCTACAGTTCCTAAAAACACTTGCAAGTCTCTGAAAATACCAGTTTATACAGGAGGGGATTAACAGAGATTATATTATATGCACAAGAAGAGGGTGGGGGCTCATGATAATGAAATGGCTACATCTGGTCAGAGCAGTTAATGGAACAATCATCAACTCAAAAAATACAATAAATAAAAATGTATTAGTTTGTAATAATGTGCAAATTCTTAGTCATTGCTTGGATTTATTGTGTTAAATGAAGAGCAATGCAACATTATTCAGTGTGACAAGCAATAAGCAAAAAGCATTTTGCTTATTCCTGCTGGGTCTTTCATTCATAAAGTCTTAATTCTGAATGTGTTAGATGATGTCAATGTTACCTAATCATGTAGAGCTAGGCGTGTTACAATAGAAAAGCTGAATATAAGTGTGAAGGGAACTCAAGGGATTGGGACTAAACAGCTGTGTAGCCTTAAGAAAACCACTTATCAGTGAGGCTAACTGGCAAAAATAGCTTCAATTTGGTAGGGAGCATAAAGATCGGACTCTGGAGCAATGGAAGAAGGTAATGTGGTCTGATGAGTCCACATTTACCCTCTTCCAGAGTGATGGGCGCATCAGGGTAAGAAGAGAGGCGGCTGAAGTGATGCACCCATCATGCCTAGTGCTTACTGTACAAACCTGTGGGGGCAATGCTATGATCTGGGGTTGCTACCGTTGGTCAGGTCTAGGTTCAGCAATGTTATGTGCCCAAAGAATAAGGTCAGCTGACTACCTGAATATACTGAACGACCAGGGTATTCCATCAATGGATTTTTTCTTACCTGACGGCACGGACAATTCCAGGATTCGTCGGGCTCAAATTGTGAGAGAGTGGTTCAGGGAGCATGAGACATCATTTTCACACATGGATTGGCCACCAGAGTCCAGACCTGAACCCCACTGAGAATCTTTGGGATGTGCTGGAGAAGACTTTGTGCAGTAGTCCAAATCTCCCATCATCTATACAAGATCTTGGGGAAAAATTAATGCAACTCTGGCCAGAAATAAATGTTGTGACATTGCAGAAGCTTGTGGAAACAATGCCACAGTGAATGCATGCCATAATCAAAGCTAAAGGCGGTCCAACGAAATTTTAGAGTGTGTGACCTTTTTTTTTGGCCAGGCACTGTATATGCCCAGCAGTGCTCCTCTGCCTTGTGGTGTGTGATATTTGTGGACAGAAAGAGGGGAGGGGCTCCTAGCTTTATAAAGCCTGTGGTTTGCATTAATGAACACCTGGGTCATCGCCTGTTGTTTCTGCATGCTGAGGTCAGTATGACCTCATAAGTGAAAAGGTATTAGGATGAGAACAAGCATAGTGCCCTACAGGTATATGTTTGTGTGCACATGTGTAGATGTTAGTGACATGTTTACATTCATATTGTTCACATAATGTTTAATAGTGGTGTCTCCCTGGCAATGTAAACATCCCAGTGTTAGTGAGAGATGGCTCAGACATTGGGCTAAACCACATTGATTCTGCTTGCTGCGTGAGAGAAACAGCTGGCAGGATCAGTGTGGTTTAGCTCCATGTTTGAGCCATCTGACTCTGACCAAGAGTCTCTTCAACAGGAAAATGGACCACAATAAAATCTTTTCGATGACAAAATAGTGTGTCCAAAACTCCAGCTGGTTGAGCTAAGATTCACTCAGTTATAAAGAGGCTGAATTATGTGTACTCTTCATTAAAGTGGGTGGTGTTCCCTTAATTAAAGTGGGTTGTGTACTCTTAATTAAAATGGGTGGTGTTCTCTTAATTAAAGTGGGTGGTGTACTCTTAATAATCCCTTAGAGCAATGCTGGTTGTGGAAGCTTTTGAAGCTGACTCAGGGGCGCCGTCAGGGATTTTGGGCCCCATGAAAAGATATGACACTGGGCTCCACCTTCCCATCACCCCAGGCCACGCCCACCCTGAAAATGTAGCATTGTGCATGTAGTGGAATTCACTATTTGATGTAAGACTGAAATCATCTATAAGAAAAGTGCTAAAGACCATATTTTACAGTTTATGGAAGCTTTCTAGTCTTTTAAAAACAGAGATCTTTTCCAACACTAATGAATTTATTTCTCATGGGAACAATCCAGTGTGATCTGCCTTAGACTTATACAGAGGCCTTGAAACCACCTGCATCAGAGCCTCTGTTTTGCACATATAGACTCAAAAAGGTCTCTGACCTTAAGATACCCCAGAAACATTATTCATCTTTATGCTTTCAGACAGTCTTGCACCACTCTGCACGTGTGACAGGGAGCTTCAAAGCCTATTTTAATTAGATCACAGATCGCCTCATGAAAATACAGATTAACGTTTGGCCTTTCCTTTGCCTCAAAACATTTGATCACCTCATTCCCCCCTTTCATGACTTTGTCATGAACTATTGTCCCGCTGTCTCTATTTAATGTGTCATTGTTTTATATAAATGTTAACAATGTTGTGACTTTATTTTATTATTTCTAATATGAACTATTGAATTTAACTGCGTGCCCTGTAACATTCTTTTCTTACTTATGTGGCCAACATCCATTGGGCATGGCGAAGGTTTCTTATATTATCACACAAATATCTTAGGTTATACAGTTACTTCAGTTTATAAATTATGTTAATACTGTTATTTGGAATAAAATTACAGCAGGATTCTCCGAACAGAACACATACACCTCCCCTCTCGGCCAAAAACTTATCCAGAGCTATACGATTTTGCCAGGTCATTAATGACATAGCTTCCAATTGCACCACCACTGCTGTTAGTGCATCAGTGTAATTAATAAAATGATGCTGATTATAGTATATGTAATTTATCCAATCAATAGTTTTGTTTATAGTAAACCACCAGAGAATTGATTCAGATCCTGCAGCAATTTGATTTCTAGCCTTAAATTAATCCGAAGCCCCCCTATGAACTCCAATAGCATCAATGATACTTTATCATCCAAACTACCCTTCGGTGCCTCACGTTGCTGAACACAATGATAAGCATCGTTGTGTGGGAAGTACAGCTTCAGGTACAGGAACCATAGGAAATGACACAATCAACATGACTCTTACCCCCACATACCCAATGAGCATCCGGAATTACGACACCATCATATTTCTGCATGAGACGTGCATGATTAACCAGGTCTTGTTCTACAAAAGTTCCATTGGAGTTGTCAAAATAATGGGTATTGTTAAAAGTTGAAATATAACAGGTTCAGTGTAATCCATAATCCAAATCCTACAACATTTCCTTGTGAAATTTCCCACATTTTTCCTCCTGTACAATAAAAACAATCAGGACACACTGTGGAATTCATCACAGTAATACGTTTTTTCTTACAGTTGTAGCTTTCTGCACAGGTGTCTGCCTCCAATTCTCTGAGCTCAATGAGTGAATTCTGTTCACCAATATGGACGTAGCCAGCCCTCTATCCCAGTAAACCTGTCTCTTGTCTGTCATTATTCAAATCTTTAACCCTACACACCGCCTCCCATCATCCAGCGCTGGCGGTGGTTCAAACGGTCCCCATGGCAACCGCTCCACTCCAACTGTTGCTCTTACAGGCACTTGGCTAAACAACAACTGCAGCCAACAGAGCCCTTTTCCAAATCCTCCTTATTCCTTATTCATCCAATTTATGTCACTTAGTCAGCCGATACAATTTAACATGTATTAAGTCTAGCGATTTCCAACACGCCACACCTGCAGAGTTTCTATATATTTTCTCAAGCCAAAAATGCATTTGCACTCCCTGCATCTCATTTAACAAATTGCTATCCATGTGATTATTTTAGTCGCAAATCTATTCACTTGATTCTAAGTTATTTTGTTAGATTTAACTGCTTATTGATTATTGAATATTGATTTAGCCAGAACTTACTTGGGTAAATTAGATATTCACTGTTCCAAAAATACTATTAACCGCCACTCGCTCTGGTTAAATTTCTTATCCTGTATATTTTAACTTTACTCTTCTCCTATTGCTGCTATTTTAAAATGTCCATCATATGTATGCTCGCTACTGCTTTAACTGTTACCAGTTTTATATACGATACCTCTATCATTTACTTTATATTTATTACTAAAACAATGTCTATATGTTTTGCATGCACGCATTTTATAATGAGATATTATTAATGACGTTTAGACAGATCTGTCTGCATATCCATTCACTTCCTTTGTTAAACGACCAAACCAAAATAATCTTAATTATAACCCAGAAAAAACTGTTATGCTGGTATGCGTCGTACAATACGTCATTGTTGGTAATCTGTTAACTCGCGATGGCCACATCAACACAAACACAGTTTTTACAGACAAAACATTTAACACTTTTCTCTTAGTGCTGCTTTACTCACGAGATCTACTATTCTTCTCTTTATTCTTTTAATCTCTTTATTCTCTTTTTATTCTTTTATTATTTTATTCTCATTATTCTCTTTTATTCTTTTATTCTCTTTATTCTGCACATTTTCTTTACTTCACTTGTTGTGGTCACATTTATACAGAAACAACTGGAACAAACATACCTGTTAACATTCATCTCTTCAGCGCTTTTTTTCTCTGGAGCTCTATTTATTTCTCTTTATTCTCTTTATTCACTGCACATTTTTCTTTACTTTATCTTTTTTTTTTTTCACTATTTCCCTTTACAGTAAGTTTTTGTGAAACTATTTTCACTTTTACCGGTTGATTTTCTAACTGTTACTCCATTTTTTGTTATTTTATATTTTTAGCAAACAATTCTCACTCCTTCAATTCCCAGTCTGCACCCTTAAGACCCCCAAAACCTGACTACAAAGCTCTGTGGACCAGGTCTGAATACCACCTATGCAGAATGTTTTAACAGGGATTTAAGTACCTTTGGTAGTGCGCGTGTGGATTCAGACCCACAGAACAGTGCAGCTTTGGGTTGTCCGTCAGCTGGTGCTTTGTCCTGCTGACGGCGTGGGTCCGTTGCCAGTCAATCCAATTGATCCCTGTGGTACAGCCACCAATTAATGGTGTTCATAGATTTTCCTAAATTCAATGTTACAAACGAGGCATTGTCCGGAGAATGTCTAACAGTGTCAGGTGGGCATGACCTTTATATATTTTCTTCAAGGACACTTACATAACCATTTAAATTTTTTTATTGTAACGAATCTGCTGGCCTGAGTGCTGATGGGCGTGGAGCAGGATGCACAGATTCCCTCGATGAAGTGACGCGTTTATTAACAAAAGACACAAACAACAATAGTGGCACTCATATACAACATGAAGGAAAGACATGACTCATACACGTAACAAAACACAGACTTTAGTAACATTGAACGAAGATTACATACGCATTTTACATTTAACAGCAGACTAACAATGACCAACACAGTACACACACTATCAGAGATTTAAATAGACAAAAGACACAAGACATTAAGCCCCATACAGGTGCATACAATTACAAAGGGCGTGGTTAGAAACATTAAACCCCCTGCACGCGGCAGGCCGTACCATGTGACTTGTGTGTGGGGGGAGGGGGGGGGGGGGGGGGGGCGTCCCGTGACATTTATAATACTTTTCCAGGTTTACACTATTATGTTCAAATCATACATTATTCAATATATGCAAATTGATATTCAATACTTACACCAACTGGTTCTTGGTATCATTATGTTCAACCTAAACTACTTCTATTTTTTTAAAAAAGGCGATCTTATTTCCTACCGCCAGGTGCCCATATTGCTTCTTCTGGTGATCCTTTTTCATAGCACCAGATGCCCATATTCTTTCTTCCGGTGCTGGGCTGGGATGTCCCATCCTCGAACCAAGGATCCCTCAACTGAGGCCCCTAGAGGCCTGTCAAAGAGGCATTCTGAGACTTTATGCTGAAGCCAACCATCCATATTCTTCTGCGTACAATATCATTTTATTACCTCACCCTGCACTGTGAAATACACATCCTTATATTCACAAAAGCACATGCTTTGGCTGGTAAAACATTTCTTATTAACACCAGTCTTGCTTGTCTTCCTAACTGGTTCAGTTCCTTCACTTTTAAGCTTCCCTAGTGTTATTATTACATATTTTAGTTTACTGTATCTAAATCACTACATAAGAGATTGTAGCCTGCACCCAGTAGTAGGAGGGTGTTTAGGGTGAAATAGTAGACTGTTTCTTTGTTGTGGTTTGTGTATATAAACATCTGATTTGCGAAAATGATTTAATTTCTTCTAATTAATAAACTGTTATAGTAGCTATAATCCTGATGTAATGATGCACAGTGTAGTGACATTTCACATGAGGAAAAAACATCAATAAAGGTATTTTTGAATGGATATAACTAAAAATTAATAATACATTTTCTTAGAATTATTACATAAGGATATATATATATATATATATATATATAATCATAATCGAGAATCATCCATGAGTCTGAAGACATCTAGTTTTAATCACCCAGCTCTACTTATAATACACAATAAAGGCTGAAGAGACTAACATTCCAGATGTAGTTTTATTTCAACAGTTATTTATTTTAATTACTACGAACAACAACAATGAAAGAGTGAATGTATGATGGTGCACAGACTGATGGGTGATAGAGGGGTGGAATATGAACATCGTAGAGAAAATAATGACAGGAGATCATTTTAATGTCAGAGTTGGTCAATGTTTGAATAAGTCTGGAAGTGGATACTTAGCCTGTACATGCACCTCCAGTTTTAAGTGATTTAAGTTTTCAAATGATTTGTACTTGATCACTTTAATACTAGTTATCAGAAATTGTACACATAGTACAATGATTCAGGAGTCACATTGATGTAAACACTTGGGACATGACAGTCATTCACATCCAGACTTATTTACCCCTCATTTATTTTCTAGTTGAGCTCCTCTAATACAGAAGAACATGTCAAAAAAACCAAAATGACTTTTATTTTGTGGGTTTAGAATGTGTATTTTGATGCTGGAGATTCATTTTCAGTCATGCTCTACATATTCTGATTCACCAGGGTCTTGTCTAATAAATTGAACACTTGAGTATATACATGAAATTACCAAGTAGCTGCACAGCATTTTCTACTAGGTGTCCTAGACATCTAAATGCACACAAAGTCATCAGTCACTATACATTGAGTGTGCAATATTCTTTTTGCTAAAACATCACAACAATGCTCAATGTACAATGCACTTATTAAAAGACAATATTAAATTCTTCATTGTTATTATGTTAAATGATTATGCTGGGATAGTGCTGTAATACTGTAAAGAAATAGTACGCTTTCTCATGTATACTTACATTTTGTAGGAGGATTGTGAATATTTTCAGCAGTGAATGGAAATATCCAGTCCTTTGCAATGCAAACATTGAAGCTAATCCATGCTAGAAGCCACTGAACCATCTCTCAGCTTCCATCTTATAACTGCACCCAAAGAACTCCACATAAACTTCAGCTAGAATAAGCCTGTTCCTTTCCATGATGTCCCTTAGTATTGGTAATCAAATTAAGTAAAAACAATATGGATTACTGTATCAGTTTTGCCAAACAGCTTCACTCGCATGTGCTACACTTCATCTGGCTTAGAACACAAAGCAGTGCGCATATTTCAAACTCACGTAGTGGGTAAACAAATAAGGCAGGTGAGGTGTCTGCGTATTCATCTAAGCGTCCTCTATTTGTTGAAACAGCTGCCAATCACGCCGCTCGTGCTTGGACATTGGTTGTGAAGTCATTTGATAGCTTCGCCTCCCCTTCCCCCTTCACACCTTGGTGAGGATTGCTGTCACTCAAAGACATTAACTCTTCATTCTTCAAACAGAATCTGTGGACTCTAAGAAAGGAGGGTCTTGTCCCTTATTCACCCCTGCTACAGGAGTAACATCCATTTGCTTGCATATTTTGTTATTTTATGAATGAAAAGAACACGTGTTTTGTGCAAAGACGTGAGCAAGCAAATGAAGAGCTTTACTAGCATTCTAGATACTTTTTAAACATGCCAAGCAATTGCTTTGATGGTAATTAAATTAATAATAACAATAATAATAATAATAATAATATATTACGGGTCTACACAGTCACATTTACTAAACCAGACATACTTGGTCAGGCTTAAGCTTCCCTCCTGATATTATCACTTGTTTATTTTACTGTATCTAAATCACTACATAATAAATTGTAGCCTAAACCCAGTTGTAAGAGGGATAAAAAAGACTATTTCCTCATTGTGGTTTATAACTATGACTTGTGATCACTTTGATACTTATGATACTGAATTTAGCGTAGCAATAAACGTCCCTGATGTGTGAAAATTATTTAATTTCTACTCATTTAGCAAACTATTATAGTAGCTATAACTTTGAGACTGCAAAACCCTGATTTAGTGATGTAGAAGCGTTTCACATGAGGAAAAACTATCAAGAGGTATTGTTGAATTTATTTTGATTTAGCTAAATTTATTTATTTTTCCTACATTGCTTTTATACTTGCACAGTTTTGTTGTACTTGCATAATTTTGAGTCTCTTAAGGATCTTTAAAAGAAATAAACTTGCTGACTTTTTGCAAGTTTGTCTTGACTGCTGCAGACATATTTTTGGACATTCAAAATTCATTCTAATAAATAAATGTTGCATGGAATTGTCCAATTTTTAATTATTAGTATGTAAGGGTGTAAAAAAATTTAATCATAATGAAGAATCATCAATAAGTTTGAAAAAAATCTATACTCAGAATGTAGTTTTATTTCAACACTTATTTTATTTTAATTACTAAAAACAACAACAATGAAAGAGTGAATGTATGATGGTGCACAGACTGATGGATGATAGAGGGGTGGAATATGACCATCACAGAGAAAATAATCACAGGAGATCATTTTAATGTCAGTGTTGCTCAACGTTTGAATCGCCGTAGTGTTTTGACAGCCTTTGAAAGCATCTTATTCATCTTATATGATTTCTCTAGTTTTGGTTTCTTCAGCTTGTTCTGCATTTTGAGGTTTTCATGATGGCAGAACTAAAGAAAAATAAATAAATAAATAATTTACAAATGTGCAAAAATCCAAAATAATCATATTATTCGTATGTGTCAATCAAAAAAACATAATTTAGTCCAATATGAAGTTCTTCCAGTAAATAGACTTAGCTAACAGCTAAATGAATTTCACTTCTTACTGGTGTGGTACTTATGAAAGATGCAAAAAGTGGTAAATAACTCCTACTCTGTCGTGGTTCTGTTCTTTAGAGACATCTGATAAAGATGTCAACAGTTTACTGGCCTCTTCTAGAGTTGTCTGAGTGACATTGATGATGTATAAGAGGCTTCTGAGCAGGTTCTGGTCCACTGGCTGAAACAGACATGAAGGATTAATATTTCCCACTCGCCCTCCGCTGGGCCTCTTTATCCTTCAATAATCCTCACAGTCAGTGACAAATGGTCCATTTGAAATAGGAAAATCAGCTCAGTGAAAATTATCCATGAAATGTGACGATTAACCAATTGAATCTGTGTGTCGCGTGCTTGGGCTCACGTGGACCTGCATGTGATGTCGGCCGTGGGTCTGCAGGCGTTGCTGGATCAGTTCACTCGCGCGACTGATCAGACCCCTCCCCTCACACATCTGTTCCAGCAGCGTGTCATAGTTCTCACGTGGAACCAGGACGTGGAGGCCATGAACATGGGCCCTGGAGGAGAGGCAGGGCTGGGCAGGATCTGAGCAGCAGATCAACGCTTTGATCACTGATCTGAAGCTGCTCTTGCACACACTGCCACTGTTCCTCCCAGAATGGTCCTTCTTTACTGAAGCTACGAGAGCAAGATGAACAAGAGTGCATTAATGTGACATGAATACACAACACAAAACAACAAAACAACGATGTGTAACGGTAAAGAGGTTATTAAAAGTATACCTTCCACACCTCCAGTCATTTCTGTAATGTGCATCTGTTTTCTGACAACCTTTCATTAAATGGTGCCACTTAAAACACCTTGCAGGTGTAACTGTACAAATTCTATTAAGTCATTATCTTTCTGCTGAAGTCATTTGTTACACCTTCATTAAATCATTACACTCACCACCATCTTCATCTACTCTCAAGTGGAAATGGAAGACGTGATTTTTCAGGTTCCGCAAGTGAACATTTTTAGTAAATGAGGATAGCTTGGCTAATTCTGGATTGTGTCCCCGTGTTGTAGAACTGGTGTTTGCACCTCGCTCAGCGGCCTGCAGATGTCTGTACAGGTCCTGGGTCCTCCTGATAGTCTCCAGCAGTGTTGGTTTCAGTTCATGAATCTCCAACATATGCTGCTCCACTGCTGATAAAACCACATCAGGAGCTTCTTATATTTTTGTCAACAGCATTTTTAATAGTTATAATGCAAACAATTATGTACAGGGTATTAAAATAAGAAAAATCTTTAGCAGCAGGTTACAAGGTTGTTATAGATATATGTTACATCTATATTTGGTTTTTCACTTTGAAAATAACTTAGCAAGAGTAGTTTGACAAAAATGAAAGACCCCATCAGTCCCACAGTGCAGAGTGTACCTTGGATCTGGTATGTAGGATGTGTGAAGGCCTCTGTGTATCTCAGGCGTTGTTTCAGGAGCTGACTTTCTCTCACACTCTCCTGTAGCTGCCCAGACATGAGCTAAGATCATCACAGAGAGACAGAGTGTTACAAACCCCAGGAATCACGCTCAGCCCTGCACTGCCACGCCTACCTCTTCCCACACACGCCTCCAATCTGGTTTACTGGAATACTAGCACACACCTGATCATTGTTTCTCTCATCACTGCTCCCTTACTTAAGCTCCCCTCCCTCACACTCACGTCATGAAGTATTGCCAACCTTATTTTGCATACCAAGTGGTTCAGTTATGGTTTTGTCTTTCTGGTTTTCGACTTCTGCCTGACCCCTGGACACCCCTGGACTCTGCCCCATGTTATGGACCTTGAATCAACAGGACTACGAATACCTGCCTGACCCCTCTGATCTGTTTGATTTCACTATAAAACCTCTTCCAATTGGATCCTCTTCCTTGTATGTGTGTGTGCAATCATAAACACAGAGAAACCAGTAGTTAGAAATAATGACTCCAAACAAGGATCAGAGCCCTTATACTGAAATAATCAGAAATGTCTTATGTTGGGTAAATTATATTATACATTTTATTGTCTAGGACAGCACTAGTTGCATCACTTCCCTTTCTAAACCTTAGTTTAGCTCCTTAGTCTGAATATAAACATGAACAAAGTAAATAAACATCAAATTCAGAGTGTGAGATTCAATAGAGTCAATTCAATTTAAGGAACCATTCTTTGCATCCAGACTAAACCTAGTCTTAATCTTTAGAGTACTGGTCCATTATATCAGATGAGTTGTGAATCAGGTGTATTTTTAGTATGTTAAAAACACTAAACTCCGCCCTGCACCTGGTCTGACTGAATGAAACGTCGGGTTGCTACCTGGAGCTGCTGCTTTCTGTTCTCAAGCTGTAGAATGAGTTTGCCCACATCAGATTCCAGATTATTCAGCTCTGATGTGGTCTCTGCTAGCGCAGCATCTTTCTCAGCTAGATCCTGGATGTGACCTTCCAGAATGTCATGCAGCCCCTGCTCACACACAACAACAATCACCCTCATAAATGCACACACCCCCTGCTGCAGTGTTACTCCCTGCTGCCCCCGTCTGGTGTGATGAGGAATATTGGTGCAGAGTCCTTCTCTTGCAGGGGTCAGAGTTCAGGCAGGGGTTAAATGAGGCTCCAAGCTTCACAGACATTTTGTATAAAGCTGTGGAGTGTGTCTGGTAAAGGTGTCGTTCCCTTTCAGACCTGTGTTTTAGTCCTTTCTCTTTTCACACTTTTGTTTTAAACCACAAGAAAATGTTAATAATAAATTTGCAGATAATATGCTTAGTGAGCTCTATAGGTCTTTTGTATTAAGAGCATATTTTTGGACGCCTGTTTTTACCTGTAGGTTGCCATGTGTTTGGAGACACCCACCTGAATCTGTTTCTCTTTGTCCTTCAGGGCCTGTTGGAGGTCGTTTTTACTGGCCTCATGTTTGATTTTGGTCTCATGCAGCTCAGAGTCTTTCAACTCCAACAAGTTCTTCAGATCCTAAATAGAGAGAGAGAGAGAATACATAGAGTACAAATATACTAAACATTTAGTTCAAATGGATTTCCCTATATAGTATACAATTTATAATTTTTAATGTATTCTCATAGCCTAATTAAAACATTAAAGTTTTAGTGTCTTAAAGTAACAGTTTAATAAGCATACATGTATGCAGGAACATGCACCTGCACACACATACACACTCACACGTATGTCATCCTCTTTCAGGGTGGTGAGTGTGGAGTTGTGGGCGTGGCCAGGCTGGTGTCCACTGCTCTGATTGGTGCTCCTGTTCCTCAGCTGATTGATTATGGTGTTCTGAGCCTTGAGCTCCCCCTGCAGCTGTTCTATGTACCTGACAGCCATCACACACACACTCGATTAGGCTACATTTTATTTCACATGTTCATTTAGAACTATGAGATGGACTCTCTGCACACAGATTCATCTTGGAATTACATTCCAATTACATGGAACTACATGGAGAAACTCCACTGAAATCACTGTGACATTAGAATGGTGTGTGCCAGCTCAGGACTAGGTACTATAATATAATTGTCTTTTGCTAAGAATAAAAAACAAAGCATTTCTAAGGATAATTTCTTCTATAATTAAAGTACAGCAATTTACTAGCTAAGGATTATTATTGTTTAATGAAGGCCCTAAGGTTTAACTTAAGTGGTCAGAAATTAGCATTTAAAATGGAAATATGTCAAATAATTTTGTTGTTTTGATGTGGTTGTCCTGGAGAAACAGCCCGAGTTTCTAACTGGGAAATCTTCCATGAACAATGTTTCTTATCAGAATTAAATATAGGCCTGTACCGACCTGTGCAGCTCTTCAATGGTTTCCTCTGATTGGCTCTGATCCTCAGAGGGCGGGTCTTGTAATGTGTAGGCTTGTAGCTGGATCTCTAGCTGTAGGCGGAGCATCTTCTCTTAATGGAAAAGCGCTTCCATCTTCTCCAGTTCCTCTCTGCACCTGCTCAACTCCTGACAGGTGGATGAAGAGCATTACGTGAAATGAAGAAATAATTCAATTCAAGACACGTGTCTGGTCCTGCAGTTAAAACTATTCTACAAAGGAAGAGAATAAAGAGGCTTGGGCAGAATAATTTATGCATTTGAGAAGGTCAATTTATTGCCTTTTCAAGTTGTATTTAGATTTTTTAGCGCCCTCCCTTTATCTAGGTGCGGAGTGTGATTAACAAGTGTCCCCAGTCTCGTCCTCTCAATTAACCGGCTCTGATTACAAAAACTAGACTCGGGTCTCCTCACGTCTAAGTTTTGCTGCGTCGCCACTGGGAAACGCTCCTCTGCCGCGTTGTAAATCTGTTCTGTACAACTGCTGCACTTCTGCGAGCCGCCCTCATGCTTGAGGAAGCATATACGCATGCGCAGGTTAAAGTTGTCCTTCTGCAGCTCGGATATCGTCTGGATTAAAAAAAAGAGCAAACAGATCGGATTGATGTTCAGACAGACAAATATTATATTTTCAGCTTGGCAGTAAAATTGCATACCTGCGTCATTTCTTTTAGTGTCCACGTTTTGTTCCTGGTCAACAATTTCCCATGTTGAGAAAAACTCATCATGTTTCTCTATTGATTTAATTTGGCCTTTCACGATCGTTCCTGAATCCAGGGTATACACGGATAATATAAAATATTTTAGATATTTCTATAATTAACGGCGCACTTAATTTAATGATATAATAAATCATGCAAGTAATATTGATACTATTGCTGAAAACTATTAGAATATCCAATAATTCTGGTCGGACTATACCTTGAAAATCACCTTGTCCTCCTTCAGAAAAGCATGTAGGTATTTAGTGTGTTGGAACGCTTTTAAATAACTTACACTTTCCTTAGGTTGTGATGTCATAATTACATTCATGCGTCTTAGTGGAACAGTTCACTGACGCAGTAACGCCAGCAGTGGCAATTTGACTTTAAGTGTCTGACTTTTATCAAGCAGTAAAACCATTGTCATGCCTCTGATAAACCTGATCAGGAAGGAGACGTAACGGAAACCACAAGGTGGTCAATTTCAGAACTACAGATATTAGTGGTAAATAATGTGGCTAATGAGTGAATTTGTACTCTACCAAAGTTGGTTACTAACACTAAATGGTAGCAGATTGGTAATTTTCCTTTATATAGCAGAGCATATTACTGTAAGTTCAAATAATATTATTTCTTTATCTATTTGAGCAAATTCCCGAGTCATACATATTATACAGTATAAGAACAATATGTGTTAAATACATTCATATTTGTTTTGTGAAATGGCACATAATATTATGTATATGAAAGTGCCGCAATTATTTTAAAGTTCTAACTGTTTTATAATAACATTTGTATCATGATCATGAATGACTTTCCTTTTCATTCACAGTTAATAATAATGAAATTAAAGAATTGTGTTCTTGTGCGCAAGAACACAAAAACATTCGCGAGAGTACAGTATGTGTTTGTGTGTGCAGAAGAGCAAGTTTGTGTAAGAGCAGGATATATCTAAACACGTGCAAGCAGTTTTGTAGCAGAGCAAAGTAAATGTAAGCGAGAGCAGAGCAAATATGAGTGAGCACATGTAGATTTTGCATGCGAGCAAAGGAGATCCGTGAATGCTGCGAGTTACACGTCAATACTGTGTGAAATTTTTTTTTAACAAAACAGATGTTTGATTTTGCACTTTTGCCAACACCAGATTAATGCAGATTATGTCCCTTGTGGTGTTTTGACCTTTTATTCAGAATTTTTGTCTGAAGTCCCTTAAAACATTCACTTATGTCTACAGCTCCATCATAACCTTGACCTTAGATGTTACCTACTAGTAAACAGATCTGCCTGATTAACGTCTTTTAGCTCGTCTTCTTCTCAGATACATGTCTGGGCACAAACTAAACGTTCACATACTGTCTTAAACCACTACATCACTGGGCATGTGAACTGGACATGGCGATCAGCAGAGGAGAGACCCAAGATACCATTTGAAAATGGTTTATTCAAACACTCAAAATGGTTTGAACTGTCATATCAGGGGAGTGTATGCTAGAAACGAAACTTAATGACAATAAATAGTCATTTTATATAGAGTTTGTGAGCACAGAATAGGTATTACACACAAACTAATAACCTGTCTCTCTCTCTCTCTCTCTCTCTCTCTCTCTCTCTCTCTCTCTCTCTCTCTCTCTCTGTGTGTGTGTGTGTGTGTGTGTGTGTGTGTGTGTGAGTGTGTGTGTGAAAACCTAAGTAAACGTCTGCTCAGAACAGCTGTGCTGTATAAGCTCCATGACAAACAAAATTCTCCCACAGTCAAAATCTACTGGTAATTTACTGTCACTGTTCTACGCTATTCTGTGTTATTTAAATACAGTTCTATACTGTAGCTCTGATTTCTCTCTCCCGCAGAAGGTTGGATAAAGTGTTGTGACTGGTCACAGCAGTCCGGCCCCTAAAAAACAAGTATCCTTGACAAAACCGGTTCAGTCCGGTTTAACGCGAAAGTGAAATTTTTGTGCTCCATTTTAAGAAGCGCAATGCAAATATCTTTAGAAAAGAAAGCCGGTGAGTATCTGAATCTGAGCTGTCAATCAAGAATTATATGAACTTGTACTACTCAAAGAACAAGTTCTTAAATTTAATATTAACAGAATTGAATATTAACAAGGTTAATGTCTGAAAACGTAAAGCTTTTAGCCGCTATTCTGTTGCAGTAGGTGTCTTCGTTTACGCGAAATACAGCAATAGAACTGAGGTCGTCTGATTCAGAATAACCAAACTAAAGTCGTTCTAGGCTCATCTGAGAAATTGGTCCGAATCAATATGTTTACATGAACTGTATAAAAAGTACTAATAAACGCACTATATACTTAATATATTTATATTTTGTCCTCTACGCAGAAACAAACTGCGCAAATAGAACAGGCGTCGTACTGCAGGAAGTGTCACAAATGTCTCGGACTGTGAGCCAGTAGATCTAACAGTAAGTGTTTAGGTGTCCAACTAGATGTAGACTAGTTGTTTTATCAGGCTAAGACCGTGCTGTTTACACGATCATGTCGTAATTAGACTGACAGTGTGAGGTTAGTATTGTACCAATAGTGTGCATGTCAGTGTAACTAAAGAAGTAATATTTATAATATTTATTAGTAATATTATTAAGTGATATTTCGACACTGTTTCTTTGTATGAGTGATTGAGTTAGTCTGTGACCCACTATGCACTTACAGAACACATTTTTCCTGCCTCTGTCTTCTTTTCCACTTTGGACTGATACTGTTCACTACACCCACGTTTTTGAGTTTGTTTTAGTGCTGTAACATTACGGTTTAAACTTTATGCATTATTTGCTCATTTTAATAAACCATATTTTGTACTTATAAAGTTAGTAAAGGTGCCTGTCTACACCAAAGCTCTTAAAAACATGAATGACTGTTTCTCTTTTGAGAACATTAAGCGAGAAAATACTGTAATGTTTCGCTTATAGGCGCATTCCGAGCTAAAGCGTGAATGTCTTGGTCGTGCTTCGTTAAAGCGCGTGAATGTCTTGGTCGTGCTTCGTTAAAGCGCGTGAATGTCTTGGTCGTGCTTCGTTAAAGCGCGTGAATGTCTTGGTCGTGCTTCGTTAAAGCGCCTGAATGTCTTGGTCGTGATTGATTAAAGCGCGTGAATGTCTTGGTCGTGACTCGTTAAACGGAGATCTTGGCTGCAGTCCGGACTGTGAACTAGTAGATCTGACAGAACGTGTTTACACGTCCAACTCGGCTACGTGTTTTGAACTGGCTAAGACAGTGATTTTATACGATCGTGTGTTAGTTCAACTAACAGTGTCAGACTAGTATTGTACCAACGTTCAGTTGAATAATAACTGTGAGGCAGAGTCAGTACAAGTATTGAACCATTTTACATGTTTGGTTTACTCCTTTGTCGGTAAGTTATTGAATGGATGAAAGATTGTTGTGTAATATTTTTTGGCATTGTCTTTTGTTTCAGCATAAAGCTGAACGTCACAAGAAAGCCCACCAAAAACAGAACAGAGTATGTACAGTTACACTGTGTACTTCCTTATTCAAGTATTTAGGGTACGTAGGAAGAGTCTGAATGAGTACTGCACAAACTAACTAGTGGTCTCTGTTGACGTCGGTGAAGCTATCCGCGCGTTAGCGCTTCATGGTCAAGTCGCCGAGATTCAAATTGAATGCGCCTATATGCACGATATTGCGGCATTTGGTTGCTCACTTCAAACTAACGCTCTCTAAGCATAGAGAAATGCAGACTAACTGTTTTTTGAAGAGCTTTGGATTAGACACGTACTTTTACTACAAAAATACAAAATGAAGTGTATTTGATTAAAAGCAAAACATTCACAAAGTTTGAACCATGAGCTCAGAATACTGATGTTATATATATAAAATGTGTATAGTGTATGAAGATGTGCTGCTGCATGAAAGTACACATTGCTGGTATGTATACTTTGAATGGATATTGCATCAACACTATTAAAAATATGTTAAAGTAGCTTAATAAGCACTGCTCAAAATGATTTTCCTATAGAGTGCTTCTCAGAGGTTTATCATACAGCTTGACTGCCAGCTAAAACAGCACTTAGCACTAGTGCAATATTGTACATATCTCCAGTGCTGAAAAATCAGACTGAAAAAAAAAAAAAAAAGATTGAAGGCACTTGCTTATCAGATCAAATTTGAAAAAACTCTACTGTGCCAGTTTTTTTAAAAAATATATTTATATTGAAGTCCTACTTTTAATGGGGTTTAAATGCTCACTCATACAGAGAACATATGATTACTATATCTATGAATTTTCCCATAATGCCAAATCAGTTCCACTACCACCAAAGAGTGACAGCCTTTGACTTTCACAGCTGCAAGATTTGGCAATTTCTAGTGTACTATTTTTTTTTTCCCTTTTTCAAAAACCAGTATTAAAATACTAATGTGGTTAATGGGGCTTAGAGACAGTTATCTATAACTTACTTCTTTTCTAATTGTATTACTTATTTTAAGTAATGTGGTCATTTACATAATGTTCTATAGGTCTATGCAGTCTTTAAAATCAGCTTTGGGTAATTATGTTTGGTGTCATTTGTGACTTTGTAAAACATAACTCATTACATATCTGATAAAGTTTTTCTTTCCCTGATTATCAACCAGCAGAAGAGAACTGGTGTTTGCTGAATCAGAAGAGACCAAGAGTCAGATGTGTAACTTTGTGCTTTAAGTCAAAGTAAATGTAATGTGTGTTGTATTTGTCCAGTAGAAAGAAGAACACAAGTATATGTATGTTGGAGAGGAAACAGTTTTGAAGAAAGATAACAAACGTACACCCATTTTTACACACACTCAAGATAACTGAAACAGAAATATCACAGAAAAACATCTCTGCATACATTTAAAATTGCATTTATTTAAAGATTTTTTTTTTTTCTCAGGAAGTAATAAGTGTCAGGAATGCTGGATGTCAGACAATCTCAGGTTGGAGAGCAAATGTGCAAACATGGCCCTGAAGGTTTCTGTTGCTTACAGAGGCTGTAAAGCAACTGACCGTGGTCATCTACAGAGCAGGTGAAGTCCATTCATTTCACATGCACTGGAGCAGGTTCTGAGACACAACAGACAAATAAAACAAATCTGAACAGGACTATTGCCTACAATGACTGTTTCTTCACTAATTATGAAATATAAGGTTAATTTAGAAGTGTTATATGTAATCTCCTTAGTACATTCTTGATTCTTTTGCTGCAGTTTTCGTTACAGACTCCATTCTCAAATATCCTTAGATGTGCCATCATTTAATACATTTTCTAGTTTATCAGATGAAATGCTAAATGATTCACAGAACCTAATAGAAAATTAACTCAATACTCTAGTATTTGAGGGTGAAATAAATGTCAAAAGAAGTCATTGATGCGAGGTCCCCTATGCTCACCTGTCTGTTGTCCCAACTGCTCAAGCCCACAGTTCCTTCTCCCTGTTAACAACAGAGAGAAATAAATCTTCACGACAGATGTTTCTTTGGCTCCAGGGGAAGTAGAGGCAGCCTGGCCATCCTGGCACTTGTCCTGCCTCTTGTTTTTATCCTCAGTCTTGCATGGCCGGGGCACACGGTTGCGACGTGGCACCAGGGAGGGGGCAGGCGGAGCTGGGCGCGCAGATCTGCTCTCTACCTTATGTAAGGTCGCCCTCCTGATTAGCCGCGGTTTGTGGCAGCTCAGGTCTTACTGGTGCTGGGAAGCTTCGACCGTGGAGGCACACTGATGGGCTGACGTTAGCCTCTCCAGGTCCTGGTAGAGGACCTCACGCACTTCTGGCCTGGTGTAAAATGTGGAATTCACCTGACTGTCCTTGTCCTGCACCTTTCCTGGGACTTCCCTGACATGTTTGTGGGGGACATGCAGGGTCACAGCAGGCTTGGGGCTTTTTTGTTTGAGAGCAGGCAGTTTTGGGTGGAGGGCGGGTAGCCTTGAGATGGATGGAGCTGGTGGAGTGTGATCAGCCTTCACACTCACAGCACTGCTCTTGGTGTGTGGCTCTACAACCAGAGAAGGGAACCGAGATTTGCTGCATCGCTGACCTTCATCCAGGAGTCTGCCTGTTGACTTTCCACCATTTTTTCCATCCATGGCCTTCAGCAGTGCCGCTAATGTTGTGCCCGTGCCAGATTTTCTCAGGTTTTGAGAGACTTGAGGTTTATATTGCTTCCTCTGGGGCACTCCAGAAATGTCTGGGAAATAGATGCTGCTTCCTCCTCTGTGCGAATTAACGAAATGAAAAGGAGAATTTTTTGGGTTGGCCATTGCCTCTGTAGGGCTTTTTTGTGGAGCTGGGATGGTCTTCACATCAGGGAAGAAGTTCTTGTTTGTACTTCCTGTTCCCCTCATGATGATCTCACTGTGGAAAACCAGAAAATATATAAAATCTTTAAATACTTTACAAATAAATATTAAATTATACCTCTAAACTATGTGTTTCGTTCGATGTCGGTCATCGTACATGTGTACACGTTCGTGTTAGTGTTATTGTTCATTGTTTACTGGTTGTACTCGTTATGTGTGTTTCTGCCTGTCCCTATGTTCACGCTGCAATGGTTTGTTACATATGCGTGCAGTTACCGTTGATTACTAATCTTTTGTGTCTAATAAATGTTTTTCTGGGACGAGAGAGGTCTGTGAGTCCTGCTCCTTGCCCTGCAGGACGTGGGCCGTGACACTTTTCTTAATCTGTTCAATATTCTCTTAAGATGATCAGCACAAAAGTAACAATTTTAATTTGTTCACGGGCATATGCGTAAATTATGATGAGGATGCTACATGTCACTACGGTTGAAAATCAGATTGTGACATTCCTAAATGGCTATTTTTATCCCCAACACTTTTTGAAAGTAAAAATGTTAATGTTTCATCTACAAGCAATCTTTCCTTCATTTATTAATTAATTTAAGTAACACACATGTTTTAGTCATCGTGTTTCTAATGACAGAATCTGAAAACGTTCATGATTATAATCTGAAAACTCCTATAATTTCACACAATGTCAAAACGCAGCACAACTGATATTTCGTGAAACGAAAATGAATTTTAATCAAAATACAAAAGTTGTATTACAAATATATCTTAAACTACATTGCTGATACTTTTCGACGCCGACAAGTATACAAACGTCATAAATGTGGACGTTCTTCCTTTTAGACCAAGCGCTGATTTAAGTGAACGCACGTGCCATCGATGATAAAAGGGATGCAAATTTAAGGGACATCAGAAACGAATCCAAAACCCAGCACTTTTCAAGAGAAATAATACGCTTTGTATATAAACACACGACGTCTCAATCTAAATAACACATGGAAATTATTTCCTTTATGCATTCTTTTCATATAGACGTTTCCCAGTTTGCCTTAAAGAGGATAGTTAGGCCTACCTTTGATATCGGAGAAATCTCTAACTGACAATAATCCAATTTATCCACAGGAAAATGTGAAATAACAATTGTTGAATATCCTTGTAGTTCGTAGTTTGGTTTGTCCAGTGTGCGCACTCTGTCAAAATGGTAACCATGACGCCAGTTAAGCCTTTTTCTGTGACGTCACAAACAGCAGGTGTGACGACATAAACACGGCTGTCTCGTTTTAGCATTACTAAAATGTACTACTGGGCTGTGTATTACTGGACCTTTTGATTGATAGTTAGTGCAAGTTAAAATATCTTATTTCCTCTCAAGCGCAGAGGTTGCTTAGGCAAAAAGCTTCGGTGTTCTGTCCATTAATATATTAGGCCTATCCAGATATGCAACTGTTCATCTTATTTGTTTTTGATGCATTTTTTCAATGTATAAACCATTCACATATACATGGTAAATGTGTATAAAATTTCTTGTATTTGTAATATTAATTGAATGTTTTGCCCCCTCAGTCCCTTAACAATATCACATCATTCGAGCTCTGTTCACTTTTTTATGTGGCGCATTATAAGAACCCACATGTAAATCTCCCCATGCTGACAAAACTGCAAGTAACATATTTTCTTCCTCATCTCCCTGATGCTTTTTGTTTCATCTTGCTAGCTATTATTATTATTATTATTATTATTATTATTATTATTATTATTAACATTTATATAGCACCTTTCTCAGACTCAAGAACACTTTACAAGCAGGTATCAGCTGTTATAGTCACTCACATGCCGATGATTAGTTAACATGCTACCTTAAACTTCAACCTAGATTTTGGTGTTTTTTCTCCTCCTGTAATGGTACATTGGAAATGATTAGATTTCTTTGGCTAAAGCGATGTCTTCATTAAGGCCCATTTCATGTGAACTTGTTTCTTTCTTTTTTTTAATTAAATCTGGCAGACAACCTTAATAATCATGGCTTTTACACTTTGACCAGGTGGCTAAATTCACTAGGTTAGCTAGCTACCCTGAATCATCAAGAATTGATTCAGCAAACAATCAGGATTGAATCAAAACGAAATGAAAATCTAACATGTCAGGATAAAATAGCTAAGTAAAGTATATAGCTAGATTAGGTAGTTAACCACTCAAAGTAGCTTACTTTAGGTAGATATTGGTCAAAATGCACTCTTAACTAGTTACACTAGCTAGCAGCTGTGATTATGCTGTGATAAACAAATATTGACAATCATAGATTTGAGATTCCTCAAAACAACTATTCTATATTTTGATGACATCTTTGCACGTTCTGGGTCTTCATTTTTACATATACATAGCACTAGTACAGTGAGGAGCAAAGTGCATCAAAATTTCTGGTTGTGCACAAGTAACCGGCTAAGGTTTTAGGATTTGTCTTTTAAGACAAACAGAAATTTTGATGCAGACAAGAGAGGCATGTCTTGTTTTTGAGAGGCAAATTCTTGCTCTTTTTGAAAAATTCTTGTATATTATTGGTATTACAGCTTTTTTGATGTGCAGCAATAACAAAGACCTATTAATGAATAACCAGCTAGAATTTACTTTAAAATGTAATTTGCTTTGAATAAGAGCACCTTCCAAATGCTGTAAAGCTTAAGATCTGTTCTTGGAATGTATCCTGGACACTAATGTAAACTATCAAAAAACGTATCAATATATTCTGCTTTGTTCAGTATTGAAGTGTCTGCAAATTGTTTTTAACTTATTAGCTGTCCAAAAAAATAAATAAACAAAAAATAAAAAATGGAAAGACACACTGCAGCATGTAGGAGCATCTTTAATGGGTATGTTAGTATTTATTCCAGCTCTGAACCCACATATTTAACCAAGCATGGAAAACCGCATAAAGGACAGCAAGGCAGAACAGACTGAAAACTGTCAAAATATGCCAACGTTCAGGCAAGCTTTCGGAAGAGAATCTGTCACATACAGTGATACGGTGAGCCAGTGCATGATGCAAGAAAGAGTGAGATAACTGGGATTAACAAATGTCTACAAAAATGATTGTGAAACTTCACATTTGAAGCTTTGAAAAGCTAATACGATTAAAGACAGCTCCATATAGCATGATTTTAAGAAAATGAAATATAAAGGATAGAAAAACAACAGGAAAACATTGCAATATATTGTTCTCTGGAATCCCAAATTTACAAATAAAAAAGAAGAAATCTATCAACAATAAAACCATTTGGGATGCTGTTACATGAAGTTATCAAGAGACATATTCTCTTTGCACAGAAAAAAAAGTGCCTCTTTTGAATAAATAAGATTAAATTAGATAGAAAAGGGACTCATTGTATACACCAAAGATTGAATAATTCTTCACTTGTATGCAAAGAGAGAAGAAATTGAAGGTGTCCTAATAAATCCTCACTGGTTGCACAGATCAGATTTTTCAGAACTGGGGCAAGAACGTTTTGGGTGCACCCCCCACACCTTTAAGTGTCCATACCACGGTCTGCTCCTTTTGTGAAGTAGAGCCTTGGAATAAGTTCACTGCGTGTGCTCCTGATATCTGCATGCACAACAGCCTCACGTGGTCTGGGGAAGGTGGGTCATGCGTATGTAAGTGCATCATACAAGGATGTTGTAAGGAATCGTCAGGACACAGGTAAGTGTGGATCCAAATGCAAGAGTTTTTTTTTTTTTCAGTACAGGTGGGAAGGAGTTGTGAGGCAAAATAGAAGAGTAGTCGTAAATGGGAAGGGAATGGCGAAGAGGAGAGTCGAGGGCACAGTCCAAAGTCCAAGCCAGAAGGCAGAATCCGAGGTTGTCTAAGGTATTAAGAGTGAGGCATTGTCTAGGGGGAAAGCAGAGGTCAAAATCCGGGAAAAGCAACAGAAACAAGAAACGCTTGGTATGCATGAGAATACAATACTTTGCGAGGATACTGTGGGAAAAGGGAGGTTATAAAAGAAACTGAAATGAGAGACAGGTGTAATTGATCAGTATTTAGGCGAGGGTGATCTACGTCTGAGCGGAGAAAGGCTAGTGCGCAGAACTGACGCCGTTACAGATATAAAAAAGATTAGCCCTTGTATGCCTCGGTTGTGGTTCTCTTCGAAATTGTTACTGTACTATTATTGAACCAATTATATCTTATATGATATTTTATAGCATTACTAACTTTGTTGTGAAGTGTCCTGCTGAATTCCTGGCTAAATCAGTGCTTACGCCCTACTCGTGATATGACTGTAATCGACTTTGACCTGATCTCCTTTTTTAATTTAGTGTAGTTCTTATATCTGCTTGCTTTTCCTTATACTAACCCTAACCTTAATCCTAACCCTGATGCTTCTAACGTCTTAACATCTTAATTCGCTTACAAACAAATACAAACAAGGGGTCTTAGAAACAAATCTGACTGGATTGTTTTGATCAACCATCCCCGTAACGTCTATTTTTCATAGACCTACTGTTATTGATACCGTTGTTTTTAATCAGTTGTGAGAAACGATAGCTAAGCTACTAATAAGAAAGAAATAGCCTAGTATTAATCATGGCTAGAGTATGCATATTTAACATGTTTCAATCTACATGTCTATCATGCTACATGTTTAACATGATGCTTTTACTTTAGATACCAACAACTGATGTTAGTTGAAACGCTGATGATGCATGGGGCTGCGCTAATACCTTCTCTCACACAATGGACACTTATTAAGTTTAATCTGAATTCAGAATGCACTCATCATGTAGGACAACTTGTCAACCACAATATTTTTTTTTAATCTAGTTGTATTTATCTTAAATTTGTATTTTGAGCTCTAAAGAAATTAGCTGGATCCAGACCTCGGTGACCTCACAGCTGGCTAACGGCATGACTACACAGGCTGGTTTGGGTCATAAATGCCTGAAACATGACAATGTTCTTAATAATGAGCATCTAAATAACCATCTGCTTATTCAGCACTTTTTCCTTTTTTTTTTTGTCTGCATAGCACAAAGTTAGTACTTAAAACCCAAACACAACACAAAAGTTAAAAGAGAACAGTACAGTTCTATTGTGTACTGTGTTATGATTATTCTTTATGGTGTAACTGAAGTGATTAACAAAAAAACACAATTTTATTATCTGATAAAAGGTCAAAGTAAAAGACTTGTGGATTTAATATTGATTTTGGATTTCTATAAATTAATGTGAAAGGACTAAACTAACACACACATACAAATCAACCATTTAACAACACTAAACATTAAATTTAAAGTAAAAAAGTATGAGTGGTGGCGCTCAACATCATGGGAGTCACCTTGCTCCCCTCCACTCTCCTGACTGGATCCCACGTCAAAGATTATAGCAGATGTCACATATATAAATATACACTGTGATGGCACGGCCCCCTCCTCCTAGACTCCTCGCTGTTTGTTTGACGTCACGTGTGTGTGTCTTCATTGCCACACCCCACCCATATGTCATACCTGTCTCTGGTTATCTCCCTTGTTAATGTGTATATTTAAGGTCCTGGTTAGTTGTTGGTCTTTGTCGGTGTTTGACCCTATATGCACTGTGTCAACGTGCACATACTGCTTATTGCTTGTTGTGTTTTTGTCTCATCACTGAGTAGTACTTTGTGTTTTGGTTTCATTTTTGTCATGGTCATTAAACATCTGTGTTTATACAATGACTCACCTTTGCATCCTGCCTCTGGAAAAAGGCAAAGAAGTGATGTAACCGTCCCAGTCCAGCCCATGTGAAGGAACTCTTCATAGTACTGGGCACGCTCCATGTTAGTGCAGAGGGTGAGAGCTCCACTGGGATATTTAGGGAAGGCCTGGAGATCCACCGACAGACTCTCTGGAATCCTGCTTGCCCTTCCTGGAATTCAGGATGGTGAATCTGCAGGGTTTTACATAACCGGAATATCGGGACAGTTATGAGGATTATGGCATGGATGAGGATTATGACAACAGTAGTCTCCGATCAGACGTGGATTCCGATCGCTTTATGTACCCTTCAATGAAGGTGAAGGAGTCCCTCCACGAGGATCCCACTTTTGGGGTTGGAAATGGAATCAGGAAACTCCAATGACAATGAGCCCCTGGAGTCTAAGCCTTTACCCAGAGCACTCTCATCAGCAGTCTCATTCAGAAATACCTCACATTATTTTCAGACGTTTCCACTCGTACGACTGTCCTTCAGCATGAAATTGATGTTGATTCTCATTCACCCATTAGACAACACCCATATACCAATCCCCAGAAATATACATTGCTAAATCAAGAAACCAAGTATTTGCTAGAAAATCATCTTGCTATCCCTAGTGTTAGTGCCTGGTGTTCCCCATGCTTTCTGGTGCTAAAACCAGATGGCACATGTCGCTTCTGCACTGACTACAGAAAAATAAATGCAGTTATTGTTTCTGGTTCCTTCCCAATGCCTAGAATGGAGGATTGTGTGGATAAGATGGGGTTCAGCTAGATTTGTAAGTAAGCTTGATTTACTTTAGGGATATCAGCAAGTTCCATTAACCTCTCATGCATCTGACATTTTGGCATTTGCTACCCCTGACTGTTTCCTACAATATACGGTAATGCCTTTTGGTCTTAAAATGCCCTTCTACCTTTCGGTGTTTGATGATTATGATTTTAGGTGACGTGCCTAACTGTGAAGTCTATTTGGATGATGTGGTTGTGTATACCAAAACTTGGGAACAACATGTACAGTTGCTTGATCTTGTTTTTAAGAAGCTATTGGAGCCTCCATTGTGCTTAATCTTGAAAAATGTGATTTTGGTAAGAGTGAGGTTGCCTACTTGGGGAAACTGTTGGGTTGTGGTTGTGTGCCTCCTCTTGATGCCAAAGTACAAGCAATCAAGTCTTTTCCTGCCCCAGAGACGAAAAGACAACTCCGACGCTTTTTGGGCATGGCAGGTTTTTATCGTTGCTTTTGTAGGAACTTCTCTGATGTTGTTTTACCCCTCACAAATTTGCTTTCTGACACCAGCCATTTTGAATGGTCACAACCGTATCAAGATGCATTTGACTCAGTGAAAGCTTTGTTATTCAGCACTCCTGTTCTAGTAACCCCTGATTTTACTCGTCCTTTTACACTTGCGGTAGATGCCAGTGGTAGTGGAGCCGGTGCTGTCCTCCTGCAAGAGGACTCACAAGGTCTAGATAACCCTATTTGTTATTTTTCTAGAAAGTTTGTGAAACATCAGCTGGCCTATAGCACTATTGAGAAGGAGGCCCTTGCGCTCCTCCTAGTGTTACAACATTTTGAGGTGTACCTTGGTGGTCGTCCGGACCCCATCACCATATACACTGATCACAATCCGCTCGTGTTCTTGCAGAATATGGCTATTGCCAATCAACGCTTAATGCGTTGGTCTCTTATCATCCAAGTGTTTAATATTGACATCAAACATAAAAAGTGTTTAGAAAATGTAGGGGCAGATGTTCTTTCCAGATGTAGACGGTTTGGGCATGTTTTGTTGTTTGTGTGCTGGAACATCCTCTGGAAGTCCACGCTTATGGGCAGGGGTTTTACGGAAAGGTGTGTGTGTGTGTGTGTGTGTGTGTATGTGTGTGTGTGTGTGTGTGTGAGAGTGTGTGTGAGTGTGAGTGTGAGTGTGTGTGTGTGTGTGTATGTGTGTGTGTGTGTGTGTGTGTGAGAGTGTGTGTGAGTGTGAGTGTGTGTGTGTATGTGTGTGTGTGTGAGTGTGAGTGTGTGTGTGTATGTGTGTGTGTGTGTGTGTGTGTGTGTGTGTGTGTGTGTGTGTGTGTGTGTTCTAGATCCACTGCCAGGATTTCCAACATTTTTGAGTCTATGTACTAAAATGATGTGATCTATAGTGTCAAATGCTGCACTCAGATCAAGTAATACAAGCAAAGAGACATAATCCTGGTCAAAAGCCAACAACAGGTTATTAACTACTTTAATTAGTGCTGTCTCTGTACTATGATTAGGCCTAAACCCTGACTGAAAGCCTACATTTTTCTGATTCTGATTCAGATATGACCTTAGCTGCTGAGCTACAGCTTTTTTCTAGGATCTTGGAAGTAAATGAAAGGTTTGAGATTGGCCTGTAGTTTGACAGCTCACATGGGTCAAGGTTAGATTTTTGGATAAGTGGTCTAATTACTGCTAATTTGAATGGTTTAGGAACATAGCCAATGTTCAAGGAGGAGGTTCTTAAATTTAGTAAAGGTTCAGTTACTTCGGATAGGATTTCCTTAAGAAATGTGTGAGGGCAGAGTATTTCTAAGTAGATGTGCAATTGTACTAAAAAGAAATATAGCATTATTCTGGTTATTTTCTATGAGGTTTGAGAGATAAGATGTTGGAGTGTTAATAAGTGCTTTTCTATGGAAGGCTCTCCTTCCATGCAAGCTGGAAGACTACAAGCTTAGTGTGGCACCATTTATGTTCTATTTTTTGAGTGTTGTACAAATTTTTGCCCCTAATTTTTTTTTATTCTTAAGTGGAGCAACAGCAAAACTGGCCTAAGATCAGTGAAACAAGGATGAACTTGTTCTTTGGAGATGCATTTGGGATGTAGTACATTAATTTGTCCAGATGTATTACTGTAGATGTTTTAAAGGGCCAAAGTGTCAATGAATGTTATCAACTTGAGTACAAAAGAGTGTCCCCAGTCATGACCTGAACTTGTCATGTGATGGTAAAACCAATAAAAGGGGATTGATTGATTGATTGATTGATTGATTGATTGATTGATTGATTATCTTGTTCTGTGTTCTGCCTGTCAGATGCTGCAGGGTAGGCTGTGGACCCAGAAGCGATAGAGACAGGTGTACTCTGGGTGACCCCAGTTATGCCAGGACTGGTAGTTCCACCAGGCAGTACACCTTACTGGGAGACTCCTGCAAATAACACACCCTACTCTAATATATCACCACATACTACAATATTATATATCATTATAACATGGACTACACACTATAATCTTTCACACATAATCCCTTCACAAACACACATATGCACACCAAGGACAATCCTTGTCCAAACACACAGACGCACGCACACACATGTGCTTGCACTAAAACACACATTGTAATGCATTATTCTTTACATATTTTCTGGAGGACAGAAACAGCACCAGTAAATGCTTTGTCAATATTTCATTATCAATATATCCATATTTTACAGTATAATATGAAACACATAAGAAATATACTTATCATACAAATACTGCACACATGCCTACTCAGGTGTATCTACAGCAGATATTACTTATAGTAGTGTGTGTGTGTGTGTGTGTGTGTGTGTGTGTGTGTGTGTGTGTGTGTGTGTGAATATGTAAAGTATATATAAATACATTAAATACACTAACACCAATAATACATTATTAATAATAATAATATTAACACTACTAGCTAGTGTGGAATCAATCATTGACTAAGGAGAACCAGTCCCATGCTCCTGTAAAAAAAAATAACACACCCATCACTAAAGTCCCTGTCAGCTACACGTCACTAACATGCCAGTTATCAAAACATTTCTTACCAATATATCTGCTGTCATTTCCTAACTGCTACCAGCAGACCTATCAGCTTACACTGCATCGTTACATGTGCGTTTCTGTCATTGTGTCTTTTGTGTGTTGAGTACAAATGTTTTTTTTTCCCCACACAGGAGCTCGGACATGAGATGATTTGATATGTAGTGACTCAGAAATGCAGACTCACCGAAAAGCAGCAAGAGGAGGAAGAGGAAGATAGCCTTCCTCACATATGCAGTGTGTCTGTGGAGAGACAGAGGGAGAACATAGCAATGCAGAGTACAGAGTTGTATTCACAAACACAAACATGCGCATACACACCCATGTACACACATATACACTTTCATATGCACAAACACAAACTTACCTGCTGAGCAGAAAAACATCAAGCAGAGAGATTCCAGAGGTCAGGCTGTGCCATGCTGTTCCCAGCCACCAGTAGAGCAATGCAAAGGCATGAGCTAAACACACAAACAATACATCATTAAAACAAGTGATAATGATGCTTTGTCCGTAGTAAACACAGAATGCAGCAGAAAGTAAACATTTTATGAAAACATGGGACATGTTGATGCTACTGCAGTACTAATTTACTACTGTTTTAGTATTTTTTTAGTATAACTATAGTATAGTTTTAGAATAGCTTTAGTATAGCATTAATGCCACTTTAACACTGCTTTAGTAACAGTTCAGTGAAGTACAATGAAGCAAATTCAATTGGACCGGGGGAGTTGGAGGTGGAATTTAAGTATTTAGTGCATATGAGGTATATGATGAGTATTAAGTAAATGAATTGATGTATTGACAATATGCTTAAAAAGTTTATTACAGCAATTCTAATTTAGTACATACATGCCTATAATACATACAGACTTCCATAAATGTGTGTGTGTGTGTGTGTGTGTGTGTGTGTGTGTGTGTGTGTGTGTAAGAAAAAACAATGATTATAGCTTGTCATGAACTGGTTATAAACAGTTGAATATGACATCAGCACTGACCTGTAAATTCATCCTCCGTGATGAGCTCACTGGTGTATGGGCCATGTGATTGGGTGAGCCTGCCAGCATGGCTTCAGGTGTTGGAGGACCTGACCAGCCCGTGGTTGCCTGCCTTCCTCTGGAGAGAAACAGAGACAGAAACAGAGAAAGAGGAAGAGACAGTGAGAGAGAGGCTGATGTACACCAAATACACATGCACTCTTACACATATGTACACACATGTATGCACACACACCTGAAGGGCGTCTCTTTGTAAGAGATGGGTCGAGTAGATCCATTAGAACAGGTTCCTGCAGTGTCGTTATCGTGGCGTTAGTACCAACTTGTTAGTAAATGTACACTGCGCCTTGACATCTCTGCGTGTCAATTAATCAGTGAGTCAATGGGTCATTTAAAAGGATCTAATGTTCTCATTTATTCATATATGCTTTCAAGGAATATAGGCATGAAGTTCCATCTGAATGTTACATTAATGAATAGGACATACACTAAAATTTACTTACTAAATACTTCAATGTTATTTAAATAACATGGGACTCAGACTCTTTCTATAGTCTTTTGCTGCGATTCATGAATGGCTTCTCTGCGGGTTGACCAAGTGTTGTTTTCCTAGATAATAATCTAGTCCTGGACTAATGCGGAACTAAATTGCAGTGTCATCTCTGAAGCACATCCCTAATGGACAAGGCTGTAATGGACAAAGTGACAATAAATAATACATGCAAATAACAGAGAATCAAAAGGCATCAGCTAAATGCCATAAATGTAAATAATTAGCCTTTGTGGTTGAATATATTTGTTAATATTCTATGTGTCCTGCTTATAGTGTTGTAATTTACCTCTTTGTGTCATTTTCTTAGAACATACATAAAACAACATACCCAAGCAACTGCATATCAAGTATGGTCATGGAACCTGTACCTGTACATAAACCAAACAATAAATATCTGTAAGGCTCGGTGCAGGCCGATACCCCTCCGGCCACCAGAGGGAGGCCTCGACTCAGTCATACCACTAATCAGACTTAACGCCCAACAGCTGGGCTAGGCCTATATAAGCCCAGTGACCCAGTCACTCAGTGCTGGGTCTTTGCCAAAGTTCTGAGCAAAGCTCCTAGCTGCTACCTTCAGGTATTGAGGTCTGTGAGCCCTTGTGATACACCCCACTTCTGTGCTGCAACGGTGTCTGTGTTTTTACACATCCCTTCCCATCTCCAGTTTTCCCCCTCTAATCTGTCTCCCTTCCAAGGCTCCCCTTAGCCATTACAGTTCCTCCCTGTTTTCTGGCTTTGTTTGGGAAGTTTTAGTTTGGTTTCCCCCAGAGCATCTGGGCTGCCATTCTTCCCATGGTGTCCTTGGTTCTCCCTTTTCCCATGCTCGGTGTGGTGTTTAGTTTTTTTTCCCCTCTAGTTTTGTCGTCCTCCGTTCCTCTGAAGAGCGATATACGCACACGTAGTTTTATAGCTGCCGCAGTGTAGCGGGTCTTTCTCTGCAACAAAACGGCCAGGGTTCAACTCCCCTTTGGTTATTTAATTGTCTTGTTTACCTGTTGCCCGATCTAACTGTTCTGCACACGAGCCCACTGTTTGAGCATGGTTGCTCAGCCAGTAGGCTGTCGGGGTCATTACCCAGCTGACTTGGGTTTGAGCCCACCTTACAATACCTAAAGACAATATGGGGTTAAAGGAGTGTAAACACAAGACACGTGTTGACAAAACAAAAGTATGTGGCCAGTGGCACCATGTAGTGTTACTATTTATTTTTATCAAATGTTTTATAACATTTTTATAATACATTAGACTATAGAATATAATGACACTAAAGTTGAAAATAAAGTTAATGTTTTATAGTGCTGATAAAAAAAAAAAGTAAAATCTGAAGAAATATGATGCATATAATATACAACAAGCAATTACCCTTGTTTGTGACTTTTGTTTCTTTTGTGTATGTGGTGTTTTTATTAAGACTTTCTTGGTATGAACTCTGATCTCACGTTCAGTTGAATAATAACTGTGAGGCAGAGTCAGTACAAGTATTGAACCATTTTACATGTTTGGTTTACTCCTTTGTCGGTAAGTTATTGAATGGATGAAAGATTGTTGTGTAATATTTTTTGACATTGTCTTTTGTTTCAGCAGAAAGCTGAACGTCACAAGAAAGCCCACCAAAAACAGAACAGAGTATGTACAGTTACACTGTGTACTTCCTTATTCAAGTATTTAGAGTATGTAGGAAGAGTCTGAATGAGTACTGCACAAACTAACTAGTGGTCTCTGTTGACGTCGGTGAAGCTATCCGTGCGTTAGCGCTTCATGGTCAAGTCGCCGAGATTCAAATTGAATGCGCCTATATGCACGATATTGCGGCATTTGGTTGCTCACTTCAAACTAACAATCTCTCTAAGCATAGAAAAATGCAGACTAACAGTGTTTTTTGAAGAGCTTTGGATTAGACACGTACTTTTACAACAAAAATACAAAATGAAGTGTATTTGATTAAAAGCAAAACATTCACAAAGTTTGAACCATGAGCTCAGAATACTGATGTTATATATATAAAATGTGTATAGTGTACGAAGATGTGCTGCTGCATGAAAGTACACATTGCTGGTATGTATACTTTGAATGGATATTGCATCAACACTATTAAAAATATGTTAAAGTAGCTTAATAAGCACTGCTCAAAATGATTTTCCTATAGAGTGCTTCTCAGAGGTTTATCATACAGCTTGACTGCCAGCTAAAACATCACTTAGCAGTAGTGCAATATTGTACATATCTCCAGTGCTGAAAAATCAGACTGAAAAAAAAAAAAAAAGATTGAACGCACTTGGCTATCAGATCAAATTTGAAAAAACTCTACTGTGCCAGTTTTTTTTTTTAAATATATTTATATTGAAGTCCTACTTTTAATGGGGTTTAAATGCTCACTCATACAGAGAACGTATGATTACTATATCTATGAATTTTCCCATAATGCCAAATCAGTTCCACTACCACCAAAGAGTGACAGCCTTTGACTTTCACATCTGCAAGATTTGGCAATTTCTACTGTACTATTTTTTTCTTTTTTCTTTTTTCAAAAACCAGTATTAAAATACTAATGTGGTTAATGGGGCTTAGAGACATTTATCTATAACTTACTTATTTTAAGTAATGTGGTCATTTACATAATGTTCTATAGGTCTATGCAGTCTTTAAAATCAGCTTTGGGTAATTATGTTTGGTGTCATTTGTGACTTTGTAAAACATAACTCATTACATATCTGATAAAGTTTTTCTTTTCCTGATTATCAACCAGCAGAAGAGAACTGGTGTTTGCTGAATCAGAAGAGACCAAGAGTCAGATGTGTAACTTTGTGCTTTAAGTCAAAGTAAATGTAATGTGTGTTGTTTTTGTCCAGTAGAAAGAAGAACACAAGTAAGTGTACGTTGGAGAGGAAGCAGTTGTGAAGAAAGATAACAAACATACACCCAATTTTACACACACTCAAGTTAACTGAAACAGAAATATCACAGAAAAACATCTCTGCATACATTTAAAATTGCATTTATTTAAAGATTTTTTTATTTATTTTTTTCTCTCTCAGGAAGTAATAAGTGTCAGGAATGCTGGATGTCAGACAATCTCAGGTTGGAGAGCAAATGTGCAAACATGGCCCTGAAGGTTTCTGTTGCTTACAAAGGCTGTAAGGCAACTGACTGTGGTCATCTACAGAGCAGGTGAAGTCCATTCATTTCACATGCACTGGAGCAGGTGCTGAGACACAACAGACAAATAAAACAAATCTGACTCAATACTCAATACTCTAGTATTCGATGGTGAAATAAATGTCAAAAGAAGTCATTTTTTTTAAACCATTGATGCGAGGTCCCCTATGCTCACCTGTCTGTTGTCCCAGCTGGTCAAGCCCACAGTTCCTTCTCCCTGTTAACAACAGAGAGAAATAAATCTTCACGACAGATGTTTCTTTGGCTCCAGGGGAAGTAGAGGCAGCCTGGCCATCCTGGCACTTGTCCTGCCTCTTGTTTTTATCCTCAGTCTTGCATGGCCGGGGCACGCGGTTGCGACGTGGCACCAGGGAGGGGGCAGGCGGAGCTGGGCGCGCAGCTCTGCTCTCTACCTTATGTAAGGTCGCCCTCCTGATGAGCAGCGGTTTGTGGCAGCTCAGGTCATACTGGTGCTGGGAAGCTTCGACCTTGGAGGCACACTGACGGGCTGACGTTAGCCTCTCCAGGTCCTGGTAGAGGACCTCACCCACTTCTGGCCTGGTGTAAAATGTGGAGTTCACCTCACTGTGCTTGTCCTGCACCTTTCCTGGGACTTCCCTGACATGTTTGTGGGGGACATGCAGGGTCACAGCAGGCTTTGGGCTTTTTTGTTTGAGAGCAGCCAGCTTTGGGTGAAGGGCGGGTAGCCTTGAGATGGATGGAGCTGGTGGAGTGTGATCAGCCTTCACACTCATAGCACTGCTCTTGGTGTGTGGCTCTACAACCAGAGAAGGGAACCGAGATTTGCTGCATCGCTGACCTTCATCCAGGAGTCTGCCTGTTGACTTTCCACCATTTTTTACATCCGTGGCCTTCAGCACTGCCGATAATGTTGTGCCCGTGCCAGATTTTCTCAGGTTTAGAGGTTTATATTGCTTCCTCTGGGGCACTCCAGAAATTTCTGGGAAATAGATGCTGCTTCCTCCTCTGTGCGAATTAACGAAATGAAAAGGAGAAATTTTTGGGTTGGCCATTGCCTCTGTAGGGCTTTTTTGTGGAGCCTGGATGGTCTTCAAATCAGGGAAGAAGTTCTTGTTTGTACTTCCTGTTCCCCTCATGATGATCTCACTGTGGAAAACCAGAAAATATATAAAATCTTTAAATACTTTACAAATAAATATTAAATTATACCTCTAAACTGTGTGTTTCGTTCGATGTCGGTCATCGTACATGTGTACACGTTCGTGTTAGTGTTATTGTTCATTGTTTACTGGTTGTACTCGTTATGTGTGTTTCTGCCTGTCCCTATGTTCACGCTGCAATGGTTTGTTACATATGAGTGCAGTTACCGTTGATTACTAATCTTTTGTGTCTAATAAATGTTTTTCTGGGACGAGAGAGGTCTGTGAGTCCTGCTCCTTGCCCTGCAGGACGCGGGCCGTGACACTTTTCTTAATCTATTCAATATTCTATTAAGATGATCAGCACAAAAGTAACAATTTTAATTTGTTCATGGGCATATGCGTAAATTATGATGAGGATGCTACATATCACTACGGTTGAAAATCAGATTATAACATTCCTAAATGGCTATTTTTATCCCCAACACTTTTTGAAAGTAAAGATGTTAATGTTTCATCTACAAGCAATCTTTCCTTCATTTATTAATTCATTTAAGTAACACACATGTTTTAGTCATCGTGTTTCTAATGACAGAATCTGAAAACGTTCATGATTCTAATCTGAAAACTCCTATAATTTCACACAATGTCAAAACGCAGCGCAACTGATATTTCGTGAAACGAAAATGAATTTTAATCAAAATACAAAAGTTGTTTAACAAATATATCTTAAACTACATTACTGATACTTTTTGACGCCGACAAGTATACAAACGCCATAAATGTGTACATTCTTCCTTTTAGACCAAGCGCTGATATAAGTGAACGTACGTGCCATCGATGATAAAAGAGATGCGAATTTAAGGGACATCAGAAACGAATCCAAAACACAGCACTTTTCAAGAGAAATAATACGCTTTGTATATAAACACACGACGTCTCAATCTAAATAACACATGGAAATTATTTCCTTTATGCATTCTTTTCATATAGACGTTTCCCAGTTTGCCTTAAAGAGGATAGTTAGGCCTACCTTTGATATCGGAGAAATCTATAACTGACAATAATCCAATTTATCCACAGGAAAATGTGAAATAACAATTGTTGAATATCCTTGTAGTTCGTAGTTTGGTTTGTCCAGTTTGCGCAATCTGTCAAAATGGTAACCATGACGCCAGTTAAGCCTTTTTATATATCTGCTTCTGTGACGTCACAAACAGCAGGTGTGACGACATAAACACGGCTGTCTCGTTTTACCATTACTAAAATGTACTTCTGGACTGTGTATTACTGGACCTTTTGATTGATAGTTAGTGTAAGTTAAAATATCTTATTTCCTCTCAAGCGCAGACGTTGCTTCGGCAAAAAGCTCCGGTGTTCTGTCCATTAATATATTAGGCCTATCCAGCTATGCAACTGTTCATCTTATTTGTTTTTGATGCATTTTTTCAATGTATAAACCATTCACATATACATGGTAAATGTGTATAAAATTTCTTGTATTTGTAATATTAATTGAATGTTTTGCCCCCTCAGTCCCTTAACAATATCACATCATTCGAGCTCTGTTCACTTTTTTATGTGGTGCATTATAAGAACCCACATGTAAATCTCCTCATGCTGACAAACCTGCAAGTAACATATTTTCTTCCTCATCTCCCTGATGCTTTTTGTTTAATCTTGCTAGCTATTATTATTATTATTATTATTATTATTATTATTATTATTATTATTATTAACATTTATATAGCACCTTTCTCAGACTCAAGGACACTTTACAGGCAGGTATCAGCTGTTATAGTCACTCACATGCCGATGATTAGTTAACATGCTACCGTAAACTTCAACCTAGATTTTGGTGTTTTTCTCCTCCTGTAATGGTACACTGGAAATGATTAGATTTCTTTGGCTAAAGCAATGTCTTCATTAAGTCCCATTTCATGTGAACTTGTTTCTTTCTTTTTTTTAATTAAATCTGGCAGACAACCTTAATAATCATGGCTTTTACACTTTGACCAGGTGGCTAAATTCACTAGGTTAGCTAGCTACCCTGAATCATCAAGAATTGATTCAGCAAACAATCAGGATAGATTTTCATTTCGTTTTGATTCAAACAAGTCAGGACAAAATAGCTAAGTAAAGGAAATAGCTAGGTTAGGTAGTTAACCACTCAAAGTAGCTTACTTTAGGTAGATATTGGTAAAAATGCACTCTTAACTAGGTACACTAGCTAGCAGCTGTGATTATGCTGTGATAAACAAATATTGACAATCATAGATTTTAGATTCCTCAAAACAACTATTCTATATTTTGATGACATCTTTGCATGTTCTGGGTCTTTATTTTTACATGTGCAGAGCACTAGTGCAGTGAGGAACAAAGTGCATCAAAAATTCTGGTTGTGCACAAGTAACCGGCTAACGTTTTAGGATTTGACTTTTAAGACAAACAGAAATTTTGATGCAGACAAGAGAGGCATGTCTTGTTTTTGAGAGGCAAATTCTTGCTCTTTTAGAAAGATTCTTGTATATTATTGGTATTACAGCTTTTTTGATGTACAGCAATAACAAAGACCTATTAATGAATAACCAGCTAGAATTTGCTTTAAAATGTAATTTGCTTTGAATAAGAGCACCTGCCAAATGCTGTAAAGCTTAAGATCTGTTCTTGGAATGTATCCTGGACACTGATGTAAACTATCAAAAAATGTATCGGGATATTCTGCTTTGTTCAGTATTGAAGTGTCTGCAAATTGTTTTTAACTTATTAGTTGCCAAAAAAAATAAATAAACAAAAATAAAAAATGGAAAGACACACTGCAGCATGTAGGAGCATCTTTAATGGGTATGTTAGTATTTATTCCAGCTCTGAACCCACATATTTAACCAAGCATGGAAAACTGCATAAAGGAAAGCAAGGCAGAACAGACTGAAAACTGTCAAAATATGCCAATGTTCAGGCAAGCTTTCGAAAGAGAAAATGTCACATACAGTGTTACGGTGAGCCAGTGCATAATGCAAGAAAGAGTGAGATAACTGGGATTAACAAATGTCTACAAAAATGAATGTAAAACTTCACATTTGAAGCTTTGAAAAGCTAATATGATTAAAGACAGCTCCATATAGCATGATTTTAACAAAATGAAATATAAAGGATAGAAAAACAACAGGAACACACGTGTGAAGTGCCAACACCTTGCGTGTTACGTGAAATGGAACTAACAAGTAAAACCAAAACGATCGTGACAAATAGGATAAAGAAACACTTAGTTTTAATAAACAAACAAATACTCAACAAAATCAAAGACAGACAGCAATACCGGGTAAGCATTTACGGGAAAGGCAGCGTAGACGGCAAACACAGAGGGAGAGCACAAATGAGATGTAAACAAACAAAACAGGAGCAAGGAGCTAGGTGTAACACAGGTTCTTATCACAAACACAATGAAAGACAAACACACTCTAACCAAAACAAAGCGAAACAAAGACCGACGAGAACTAACCAACAACCAAGAGAGACATATTATCAAACATATATCAACGAAGGCACAAGGAGAAACGAAAGCTAACCATAAGCGACGAGAAACAATAACTGTCAAACAAGATACGTAGGAACGTTTTTTTTTTTATAAGACTATAATCAGGGATAAATTAGAAACAGTTGGAGACAAAGGGGAGGAGACAGGGAACCATAGAGAATGACAAAACCCCGGAAGTTACTAGGTTGCCTGGGAAACGGGGAATGCTCCGGTCTGTAGACGTGACAGGCACACAGCATCATGGGAGTCACCTTGCTCCCCTCCACTCTCCTGACTGGATGCCAAGTCAAAGATTATAGCAGATGTCACATATATAAATATACACTGTCATGGCATGGCCCCCTCCTCCTAGGCTCCTCGCTGTGTTTGACGTCACGTGTGTGTGTCTTTGTTGCCACACCGCTCCCATGTGTTATACCTGTGTCTTGTTGTCTCCCTTGTTAACGTGTACATTTAAGGTCCTGTGTAGTTATTGATCTTTGCTGGTCTTTGACCCTATGTACAATATGTCTTTAGCTGCCGCTGCATGCACAAACCCATTATCGCTCATTGTGTTTTAGTCTTATCACTCAGAGTAATTCTTATTTTTTTGGTTTCATTTTTCTTGTGATCATTAAAACATCTATATTTATACAACGGCTGCCTCCCCATGTTAGACACTTGCAACAAAATGCTTTTATAATTGGACACAAAAAATTACAAAAAGGAAAATACAAGAATATAAAGTTATATGAATGTATGGTATAACAAAGGATATTGGGAGTTAGGAGTGAAAGAAATGTGTAAACAGAATAGAAGATAAAGTATGTGAAGTATGGTTATAGTATAAAGTATGCAGTCTGTTCACTGCTATTGATATGGTGTCATATGGTCTGCAGCACTGAGCTGCAGGTATTCAGAGTAATAAACATCAATAATTTTTTCAGTGTAGAATGTCCAGTGTCCAGAATGGTTTTTAACTGTGTATGTACGTGTGTAAAAGTGTTGTACTGGATGAGGGCCTCAATTTTTTGCAAGAAGAAGCTCTACCTCTTTATCTTTGAATCACTTTCCTGGCAGTAGAGGGACAAATCTGTTGTTGGGAGCTAGCTTTGGTCGAGCTCCTCTTGCGGTAAATAAACAGCAGGTCAGGAAACCCAGATTATGCACTTAACTGAACACACCATCTTGAGGGCCCACCTAAACTGCTTGGTGCGGTTCAAAAAGCAGGCTGTGATTTTTACCGTTAAATTCTGAGTTTGTTAAATTAAAACTCACATCTTGTGAGATGTGTCTCCACCTTCTGAGAAATGTGTAGGATTGGGGCCTGCAGCTTTTTCTTGCTGAGCTTTGTTTTCTTATGGCTACCTTGTTTTGGGATTCACCTGATTTTTTTTATTCTAGTATGTCAACTTCACTTTGTAATACATTTATGATCCACTATAAGAATCACCATTTGTGTGAACCAATTCAGTCTGATTCATATGGTATTAACATTTAACATAATGTTCTTTAGTGCTGTTAAAAATTAACTAATAAATAAATGCCTTCAGAAGATTCTGTCTTTTGCTCCTATAAAATACTAATTCATTTTCAGCAATTCATTGTTCTCTTCACTAACAATGGGGCTTCTAAAGTTAATGGTTCCTATTACATTTGTTAGTTAAAAAATAAACTAATAAATAAATGCATTCAGAATAAAAATGTATATCAGCTTTATTCCCCTTGTATAAGACTTTTGCTCCTATAAAATAATGATTCATTTTCAGCAATATATTACAAATAATATAATACAAACATAATAATGTAATACAAAAAAGTATACAGTCACAAATATTTTAGCAATTAATAATTGTTCACCCCTGTTGTTCATTCATTGGTTAAACAACTTCTATTACAGAGATCAGAATTTTTTTTGTGTCTCACAAATTCTTTACAAGTATGGGCAAGTATATTTTGCATACTTGTATGTACCTGTAGTGTATCTGAGGGTTAAAAAAATATACTACATGCACAGGGCTTCTCTCTTATGTGTACAACTGTCCCTACCCACTTATGCTAATGTGAAAAACTTGAAAAGCTTGTCTTCACACTCAAATGTCAGTTCAGATAGAAATGGACCTGGCACGGATTACAAATCATCTTTTAAAAAATCCACTTATCTTCATTATTATCAGCCTTGTTGCTTCTGAAAAATGTATTGAGTGATTTTGTATGCCCTTGTAAAAATGTCCATCATCAGAAGACTTATTTTCTGTTTGTACCTGATACCACCTGCAGTTATTGCTGGTACTCTTACATTATACCTTGAGTCTGGTACTGGCAAGAAATATTGTTCAATTTTGCAGGGTATTTTTTTTTCATGTATTTACTATACATCTACTATACTATACATTTAGTATACATCTCTTGAAAGCAACCCAGATAATCCTTGGGAATGGTGTAATATAAAACAACAACTGTCTGATTACCAGGACCAGGCAATGGATTCATATTGCAGGTCTAAGGTCAGCTACTTGTAGTTAAATGTTTCTGATTATTGGTGCACAGTTATTATGTACCATAACTATGTTACTTGAATTAATACAATGTTATCCCTTAAAATTAAAGAGGTTAAAATGAATTGTTGTAAGATCCACAGGGTCATGTGTTCTGCATCATATGTATTACTATGTGTACTTTTTATAAACAATTGTAATAAGGCATGTTGCATCCTTAGTGTTATGATCAGTCCCTCCCAGCTTCCATGTTCCGTGTTTTCCCTGTCTTGTATATTTCAGTTCCATTGCATAGTTTCGTTTGTCCGCCCCTCGTTTGATTTTCCACACCTGTCCCTTTTTCTTACCTGGTTAAGTTCATGTATTTAAACCCTGTCTGATGCTCTGTTTTTGGCTGTTCATTGCATGTTTATTTGAATGGGTGTGTTTATTAGAATCTGTGTTTCAAAGCCTTCGTTTGTGTTAACGTATTTTGTAATGATGGGTGGATGAAGCCCCATTGAAGCTTTAAGAGCTTCTTCCTGATTGTGTCGAAAAAGATTCGATGCATTGGAGCATTGAAATCCGACAACAGAGAAGAGTGACATCTGTTGGCTAGAAAAAAAAGAAAAAAAAGCTTGCACATCAACACTGCGAAGCGTGTGCTGTGTGGTCTTACAGTTCTTGTGTTTGTTCAGATCCGCTGAAAATCATATTTAATTATTAAAATGTTGCAATAAATGTTTGAATGTCGTCATTATTGATTGTAGAATGTATAAGGCCTACGGAAAAGAAATATCAGTCATATATTAGTAATCTAATATATTAGCATTTCAGGTGCCCACACATTCAAGAAGATCCCCAAAATCCATTTGAGAGAACTTTGGTGAACAAACTATACATTGTTAAGTTGTTTGCTGCGACGGCTGGCTAGCTAGCTAGTCAATTAGTGTATTTTGAGGCAGTTTTTCATAGATGGTTCCAATGAACCGGTTAAGCTAGAGAAACCCAGTGTTTGAACAGGAGTTAGTTAACTGCTGGCTAACGTTAACTTAGTTCGCTAGCTAACAGCTTGTTGTATAGATGACTTGGTGGTTATTCTGGCGAATTGAGCTAGCTAGCGCTCGCTAACTGCTAGCTAGCTAACTTGTTTAGCTGGTAGTTTGCTAACGTTAGCTAGCTAGCTCTGTGTTTTATTGGTGGTTCTGACAAGCTAATGCTATACTATAATACTAGACTATAATTGGCAATACTATAAAGCTTACTGAACTGAACTTAATTAACGCAGCCTTCCAGCCCTGCTCAGAAAGTCCTAATTACTAGTTTGGAGGTCGTAATTACGACGTGGTTATGCGTTTAAGAGGTTATTGGTCGTAAAAAAGGATGCCATGAGAGAACTACTTTTGTTAATGTTAATATCGTCATTGTGTGTGTGTGTGTGTGTGTGTGTGTGTGTGTGTGTGTGTGTGTGTGTGTGTGTCTCTACATTGCCATGCCCCCACCCTTGATAGTCAGATGCATATTACACCTGTCTCTACATTGCCATGCCCCCACCCTTGATAGTCAGATGCATATTACACCTGTCCCTCATTAGAGTTGTTAACATGTGTATTAAAATCCTTGTGTTAGTCATTCCTTGTGGGTTTTTAACCGAGTGTGTGCTGCCATACTCAGCTGTCTTATTGTGTTTAGATTATGTTTTCTCTTTTTTTAACCCTGTGGTGTGCATTGTATTTTACCTTTGTTTTTTACTTCGTGTCAAAATAAAACGTTTTTGTTTGAATGACGGCTCACCTCTGCAGCCTGCCTCGCCTCCTAATGTCACATTTGAAACTTTCTTGATATTGATTAATCATTCAATTTTGTGTAACGTACACTCCCCTACCCACACTTGGTATGGCCTGCTACATGCTGGTGGAGTCATCTTAGTTGACTATGTTCACTGTGACTGCCTCCTTGTTTCTAACCATCCCCCGTTTTTGTCATAGTACTTCATCACACCTGCATATCTTAGTATCTTAGCTGTTCCCAGGATTTCATTCTTCTGGACAGAGAGCTCCGTTGTTGTTCCTGGTACTTGCTGGAGCCAGTTTTGGGGGTTCACCAGTATTGCGGTTACAGCCCCTAGTGCTCCGATTACCACAGGAACCACAGCTGCCTTGCCCCCCCACATCTTTTCTATCATTTCCTTTAGCCCTTGGTATTTCACCCCCACCAACCCCTGATGCCCCCTGCTGTAGCCCACCACACCTCCACCCAGGCCAACTACTTCTCCGTTGGCCTTGATGGACGTTCTCTTGTGGGATGGGTTTTGGACACGTGCACACCATCGGGACCAGACTAGGACTTTTAGAAAACTGGACTAATGAATTGCTTATTTACAAATTTTATTTATTTATTGATTTTTTTTTTTTTATTGTTACTATTGTGGTGACCATTGTTGACCAGAGGAGGATGGGCCCTCCCTTTGAGCCTTTTCTTCTTTACAAGGTTTCTTCCTCGTGCTCTAGGGAGTTTTTCCTCACCACTGTCACCCTTGTCTTGCTCACTGGGGGCTCGGACTTGAACATTTGTAAAGCTGCTTTGTGACATCTGTTGTAAAAAGTGCTATATAAATACTTTTTTTTTTTGGATTGTCATTCAAATCAACAGTTTTAACAAACAGCTAATCATGGGTGTATCATAATATTACGGTTAACTCTATTCTCCATCTTTGCATTACCTGTGTCAAACCATGAACGCAATCTTCAGTCTACAAAAAGAATGACGAGCAGATCAAGTACTGGCAGCATCAGTTCAGTGTAACATTAGTCAACACATAAAACATAAGTAAGCTCTATGTGCTATTTGTGAATCAACCTAGATGTTAATGTCTCACTTCACTCAAAGCCAGTGAAGACCAATTCTAATGCTCCATAAAGTATTATGTATTGATATGGAATATCCTTCACATTTAAAAGCAATTTAAAAACTGTCACGGAATGTTCCCATCTCACTGTCACGTGGTACGGTCCGCCACGTACAGTGGGAGTTCATTGTTTGTCTCGTTTGTAACCACACCCATGTTTAGCACACACCTGCACCTGCTTTAGTCTTGTTAAGTCTCTCTGTATTTAAACTGTTGTAGGTGTGTGCTTAGTTGTCAGTTATTGCCCATGTTCATGTTTGTGCTTATTGTCTCTGTTTTGTTCCTGTTACGTGTTGGTGTTGCATGTGAGTGCCATTTGTCTTCATTGTTTGTTTATTAAATGTCCTTTCCCTGTGGCACTACATTACACTTAAAGCCTGTAATGACCTGGTATGATTCTTCTAAACAGTGCCCTTCAGTACAGTTATATTGGATGAGTACATTCACAAGTCTAAGCTGAATAAGCTGTCTGATTAGTAATGTAATGCTGTGTGATGTCATGACTCTGAATATAGACCACAGTGGTGTTGCAGAAGGAGCAGACTGTCTTCCTTCTCCATCTGCTGCAGCAGCTCATGTATGGATATCATTTCAGACCAGGGGATCTAAACTGAAAAGGGCACTGTTAAGAACACCTCTAGATGATACATTTATTGATGAACGGTATCACACACACATGCACATTCCTGGTAGGTAGTTTGTGCAATACTCATTCAGACTCTTTCAACGTATCCTTAAAACTTGAATAAGGAATTACACAGTGTAACCGTACATACTCTACCGTACAGACATCTACAGCTTTAAGCAACAACAAAAGACAATGTCAAAAAAAAATAATACACAGGAATATTTTTCATCCATCCAATAACTTACTGACAACGGAGTAAACCAAAGCCATAAAATGGTCAGATACTTTTAGTGGTCAGTAAAAGTATCTCACCATTTTATGTCTTTGGTTTACATATGATTACGTATGGAGAACGTATGATTACTATATCTATGAATTTTCCTATAATGCTAAATCAGTTCCACTACCAGCAAAGAGTGACAGCCTTTGACTTTCACAGCTGCAAGATCGGACAATTTCTACTGTACTTATATTTATTTTATTTTTTCAAAAATCAGTATTAAGTACTAATGTGGTAAATGGGGCTTGGATACAGTTATCTATTAATTACTTAATTACTTATTTTCTTATGGTTTTACTCACTGGAAGTAATGTGGTCATTTACATAACTTGATCGGTAGGTCTATGCAGTCTTTAAAATCAGCATTGGTTAATTATGTTTGGTGTCATTTGTGACTTTGTCAAACATAACTCATTACATATCTGAAAAGTTTTTCTTTCCCTGATTATCAATCAGCAGAAGAGAACTGTTGTTTTCTGAATCAGAAGAGACCAAGAGTCAGAAGTGGAACTTTGTGCTTTAAGTCAAAGTAAATGTAATGTGTGTTGTATTTGTCCAGTAGACAGAAAAGAACCCAAGTATGTGTATGTTGGAGAGGAAGCAGTTGTGAAGAAAGACAACAAACGTACTCCCATTTTTACATTTGTACTGGAGGTTCTCTCTTTAGTCATCCTACAGGAAATGGAGACACACTCAAGATAACTGAACCAGAAATATCACAGACCAACATCTCTGCATACATTTAAAATTGCATTTATTTAAATATTTTTTTTTCTCAGGAAGTAATAAGTGTCAGGAATGCTGGATGTCAGACAATCTCAGGTTGGAGAGCAAATGTGCAAACATGGCCCTGAAGGTTTCTGTTGCTTACAGAGGCTGTAAAGCAACTGACCGTGGTCATCTACAGAGCAGGTGAAGTCCATTCATTTCACATGCACTGGAGCAGGTGCTGAGACACAACAGACAAATAAAACAAATCTGAACAGGACTATTGCCTACAATGACTGTTTCTTCACTAATTATGAAATATAAGGTTAATTTAGGAGTGTTATATGTAATCTCTTTAGTACATTCTTGATTCTTTTGCTGCGGTTTTCGTTACAGACTCCATTCTCAAATATCCTTAGATGTGCCATCATTTAATACAGTTTCTAGTTTAGCAGATGAAATGCTAAATGATACACAGAACCTAAAAGAAAATTAACTCAATACTCTAGTATTTGAGGGTGAAATAAATGTCAAAAGAAGTCATTTTTTTTAACCCATTGACGCGAGGTCCCCTATGCTCACCTGTCTGTTCTCCCACCTGGTCAAGCCCACAGTTCCTTCTCCCTGTTAACAACAGAGAGAAATACATCTTCACAACATATGTTTCTTTGGCTCCAGGGGAAGTAGAGGCAGCCTGGCCAGACTGGCACTTGTCCTGCCTCTTGGTTTTCTCTTCAATCTTGCACACCCGGGGCACACGGTTGCGCTGTGGCACAAGGGAGGGGGCAGGCGGAGCTGGGCACGTAGCTCTGCTCTCTACCTTATGTAAGGTCGCCCTCCTGATGAGCATTGGTTTGTGGCAGCCCAGGTCATGCTGGTGCCGGGAAGCTTTAACCTTGGAGGCAAAATGGCGGGCTGATGTTAGGCTTTCCAGGTCCTGATAAAGGACCTCACCCACTTCTGGCCTGCTGTAAAATGTGTTCACCTGACTGTCCTTGTCCTGCACCTTTCCTGGGACTTCCCTGACATGTTTGTGGGGGACGTGCAGGGTCACAGCAGGCTTGGGGCTTTTTTGTTTGAGAGCAGGCAGTTTTGGGTGGAGGGCGGGTAGCCTTGAGATGGATGGAGCTGGTGGAGTGTGATCAGCCTTCACACTCACAGCACTGCTTTTGGTGTCTGGCTCTACAAGAGAAGGGAATTGAGCTTTGCTGCATCGCTGACCTTCACCCAGGAGTCTGCCTGTTGACTTTCCACCATTTTTTCCATCCGTGGCCTTCAGCAGTGCTGCTAATGTTGTGCCCGTGCCAGATTTCCTCAGGTTTTGAGAGACTTGAGGTTTATATGGCTTCCTCTGGGGGACTCCAGAAATTTCTGGGAAATAGTGGCTGCTTCCTCCTCTTTGCGAATTAACAAAATGAAAAGGAGAAATATTTGGGTTGGCCATTGCCTCTGTAGGGCTTTTTTGTGGAGCTAGGATGCTCTTCAAATCAGAGAAGAAGTTCTTCTTTGTACTTCCTATTCCCCTCATGATGATCTCACTGGGGAAAACCAGAAAATATATTAAATCTTTTAATACTTTACAAATAAATATTAAATTATACCTCTATAAACTGTGTGTGTTTCGTTCGATGTCGGTCATCGTACATGTGTACACGTTCGTGTTAGTGTTATTGTTCATTGTTTACTGGTTGTACTCGTGTGTGTTTCTGCCTGTCCCTTTATTCATCGCTGCAATGGTTTGTTACATATGAGTGCAGTTACCATTGATTACTAATCTTTCGTGTCTAATAAATGTTTGTCTGGGACGAGAGAGGTCTGTGAGTTCTGCTCCTTGCCCTGCAGGACTCGGGCCATGACACTTTTCTTAATCTATTCAATATTCTCTTAAGATGATCAGCACACACGTAACAGTTTTAATTTGTTCACGGACATATGCGTAAATTATGATGGGGATGCTACATGTCACTACGGTTGAAAATGACATTGTAACATTTCTAAATGGCTATTTTTATCCACACCACTTTTTGAAAGTAAAAATGTTAATGTTTCATCTATAAGCAATCTTTCCTTCATTTATTAGTTAATTTAAGTAACACGCATGTTTTAGTCATCGTGTTTCTAATGACAGAATCTGAAAACGTTCATGATTATAATCTCAAAACTCCTATAATTTCACACAATGTCAAAACGCAGCGCAACTGATATTTCGTGAAACGAAAATGAATTTTAATCAAAATACAAAAGTTGTATTACAAATATATCTTAAACTACATTGCTGATACTTTTCGATGCCGACAAGTATACAAACGCCATAAATGTGGACGTTCTTCCTTTTAGACCAAGGGCTGATTTAAGTGAACGCACGAGCCATACATGATAAATGGGATGCGAATTTAAGGGACATCAGAAACGAATCCAAAACCCAGCACTTTTCAAGAGAAATAATACGCTTTGTATATAAACACACGACATCTCAATCTAAATAACACATGGAAATTATTTCCTTTATGCATTCTTTTCATATAGACATTTCCCAGTTTGCCTTAAAGAGGATAGTTAGGCCTACTTTTGATATCGGAGAAATCTATATCTGACAATAATCCAATTTATCCACAGGAAAATGTGAAATAACAATTGTTGAATATCCTTGTAGTTCGTAGTTTGGTTTGTCCAGTTTGCGCACTCTGTCAAAATGGTAGCCATGACGCCAGTTAAGCCTTTTTATATATCTGCTTCTGTGACGTCACAAACAGCAGGTGTGACGACATAAACACGGCTGTCTCGTTTTAGCATTACTAAAATGTACTTCTGGACTGTGTATTACTGGACCTTTTGATTGACAGTTAGTGTAAGTTAAAATATATTATTTCCTCTCAAGCGCAGAGGTTGTTCTCCTGTGTTCTGTCCATTAATATATTAGGCCTATCGAGCTATGCAACTGTTCATCTTATTTGTTTTTGATGCATTTTTTCAATGTATAAACCATTCACATATACACGGTAAATGTGTATAAAATTTCTTGTATTTGTAATATTAATTGAATGTTTTGCCCCCTCAGTCCCTTAACAATATCACATCATTCAAGCTCTGTTCACTTTTTTATGTGGCGCATTATAAGAACCCACATGTAAATCTCCCCATGCTGACAAACCTGCAAGTAACATATTTTCTTCCTCATCTCCCTGATGCTTTTTGTTTAATCTTGCTAGCTATTATTATTATTATTATTATTATTATTATTATTATTATTAACATTTATATGGCACCTTTCTCAGACTCAAGGACACTTTACAAGCAGGTATCAGCTGTTATAGTCACTCACATGCCGATGATTAGTTAACATGCTACCTTAAACTTCAACCTAGATTTTGGTGTTTTTTCTCCTCCTGTAATGGTACATTGGAAATGATTAGATTTCTTTGGCTAAAGCAATGTCTTCATTAAGGCCCATTTCATGTGAACTTGTTTCTTTCTTTTTTTTATTAAATCTGGCAGACAACCTTAATAATCATGGCTTTTACACTTTGACCAGGTGGCTAAATTCACTAGGTTGGCTAGCTACCCTGAATCATCAAGAATTGATTCAGCAAACAATCAGGAAAGATTTTCATTTCGTTTTGATTCAAACATGTCAGGACAAAATAGCTAAGTAAAGGAAATAGCTAGGTTAGGTAGTTAACCACTCAAAGTAGCTTACTTTAGGTAGATATTGGTCAAAATGCACTCTTAACTAGTTACACTAGCTAGCAGCTGTGATTATGCTGTGATAAACAAATATTGACAATCATAGATTTTAGATTCCTCAAAACAACTATTCTGTATTTTGATGACATCTTTGCATGTTCTGGGTCTTCATTTTTACATATGCAGAGCACTAGTGCAGTGAGGAACAAAGTGCATCAAAAATTCTGGTTGTGCACAAGTAACCGGCTAAGGTTTTAGGATTTGACTTTTAAGACAAACATAAATTTTGATGCAGACAAGAGAGGCATGTCTTGTTTTTGAGAGGCAAATTCTTGCTCTTTTAGAAAGATTCTTGAATATTATTGATATTACAGCTTTTTTGATGTACAGCAATAACAAAGACCTATTAATGAATAACCAGCTAGAATTTGCTTTAAAATGTAATTTGCTTTGAATAAGAGCGCCTGCCAAATGCTGTAAAGCTTAAGATCTGTTCTTGGAATGTATCCTGGACACTGATGTAAACTATCAAAAAATGTATCGGGATATTCTGCTTTGTTCAGTATTGAAGTGTCTGCAAATTGTTTTTAACTTATTAGTTGCCAAAAAAAATAAATGAACAAAAATAAAAAATGGAAAGACACACTGCAGCATGTAGGAGCATCTTTAATGGGTATGTTATTATTTATTCCAGCTCTGAACCCACATATTTAACCAAGCATGGAAAACTGCATAAAGGAAAGCAAGGCAGAACAGACTGAAAACTGTCAAAATATGCCAACGTTCAGGCAAGCTTTCGAAAGAGAAACTGTCACATACAGTGATACGGTGAGCCAGTGCATAATGCAAGAAAGAGTGAGATAACTGGGATTAACAAATGTCTACAAAAATGAATGTAAAACTTCACATTTGAAGCTTTGAAAAGCTAATACGATTAAAGACAGCTCCATATAGCATGATTTTAACAAAATGAAATATAAAGGATAGAAAAACAACAGGAACACACGTGTGAAGTGCCGACACCTTGCGTGTTACGTGAAATGGAACTAACAAGTAAAACCAAAACGATCGTGACAAATAGGATAAAGAAACACTTAGTTTTAATAAACAAACAAACACTGAACAAAATCAAAGACAGACAGCAATACCGGGTAAGCATTTACGGGAAAGGCAGCGTAGACGGCAAACACAGAGGGAGAGCACAAATGAGATGTAAACAAACAAAACAGGAGCAAGGAGCTAGGTGTAACACAGGTTCTTATCACAAACACAATGAAAGACAAACACACTCTAACCAAAACAAAGCGAAACAAAGACCGACGAGAACTAACCAACAACCAAGAGAGACATATTATCAAACACATATCAACGAAGGCACAAGGAGAAACAAAAGCTAACCATAAGCGAGGAGAAACAATAACTGTCAAACAAGATACATAGGAACGGTTTTATTTTTTATAAGACTATAATCAGGGATAAATTAGAAACAGTTGGGAGACAAAGGGGAGGAGACAGGGAACCATAGAGAATGACAAAACCCCGGAAGTTACTAGGTTGCCTGGGAAATGGGGAATGCTCTGGTCTGTAGACGTGACAGGCACACAGCATCATGGGAGTCACCTTGCTCCCCTCCACTCTCCTGACTGGATCCCACATCAAAGATTATAGCAGATGTCACATATATAAATATACACTGTCATGGCACGGCCCCCTCCTCCTAGACTCCTCGCTGTTTGTTTGACGTCACATGTGTGTGTCTTCATTGCCACACCCCACCCATGTGTCATACCTGTCTCTGGTTATCTCCCTTGTTAATGTGTATATTTAAGGTCCTGGTTAGTTGTTGGTCTTTGTCGGTGTTTGACCCTATATGCACTGTGTCAACGTGCACAAATTGCTTATTGTTTGTTGTGTTTTTGTCTCATCACTGAGCAGTACTTTGTGTTTTGGTTTCATTTTTGTCATGTTCATTAAACATCTGTGTTTATACAATGACTCACCTTTGCAGACTGCCTCTGGAAAAAGGCAAAGAAGTGATGTAACCGTCCCAGTCCAGCCCATGTGAAGGAACTCTTCATAGTAGTGGGCATGCTCCATGCCAGTGCAGAGGGTGAGAGCGCCACTGGGATATTTAGGGAGGGCCTGGAGATCCATGGTCAGACTCTGTGGAATCGTGCTTGCCCTTCCTGGAATTCAGAATGGTAAATCTGCAGGGTTTTACGTAACCGGAATATCGGGACAGTTATGAGGATTATGGCATGGATGAGGACTATGACAACAGTAGTCTCCGGTCAGACGTGGATTCCGATCGCTTTATGTACCCTTCAATGAAGGTGAAGGAGTCCCTCCACGAGGATCCCACTTTTGGGGTTGGAAATGGAATCAGGAAACACCAATGACGATGAGCCCCTGGAGTCTAAGCCTTCACCCAGAGCACTCTTCATCAGCAGTCTCATTCAGAAATACCTCACATTATTTTCAGACGTTCCCACTCGTACGACTGTCCTTCAGCATGACATTGATGTTGATTCTCATTCACCCATTAGACAACACCCATATCATACCAATCCCCAGAAATGTACATTGCTAAATCAAGAAACCAAGTATTTGTTAGAAAATCATCTTGCTATCCCTAGTGTTAGTGCCTGGTGTTCCCCATGCTTTCTGGTGCTAAAACCAGATGGCACATACGGCTTCTGCACTGACTACAGAAAAATAAATGCAGTTATTGTTTCTGGTTCCTTCCCAATGCCTAGAATGGAGGATTGTGTGGATAAGATGGGGTTCAGCTAGATTTGTAAGTAAGCTTGATTTACTTTAGGGATATCAGCAAGTTCCATTAACCTCTCATGCATCTGACATTTTGGCATTTGCTACCCCTGACTGTTTCCTACAATATACGGTAATGCCTTTTGGTCTTAAAATGCCCTTCTACCTTTCGGTGTTTGATGATTATGATTTTAGGTGACGTGCCTAACTGTGAAGTCTATTTGGATGATGTGGTTGTGTATACCAAAACTTGGGAACAACATGTACAGTTGCTTGATCTTGTTTTTAAGAAGCTATTGGAGCCTCCATTGTGCTTAATCTTGAAAAATGTGATTTTGGGAAGAGTGAGGTTGCCTACTTGGGGAAACTGTTGGGTTGTAGTAGTGTGCCTCCTCTTGATGCCAAAGTACAAGCAATCAAGTCTTTTCCTGCCCCAGAGACGAAAAGACAACTCCGACGCTTTTTGGGCATGGCAGGTTTTTATCGTTGCTTTTGTAGGAACTTCTCTGATGTTGTTTTACCCCTCACAAATTTGCTTTGTGACACCACCCCTTTTGAATGGTCACAACCCTGTCAAGATGCATTTGACTCAGTGAAAGCTGATTCAGCACTCCTGTTCTAGCAACCGCTGATTTTACTCGTCCTTTTACACTTGAGGTAGATGCCAGTGGTAGTGGAGCCGGTGCTGTCCTCCTGCAAGAGGACTCACAAGGTCTAGATCACCCTATTTGTAATTTTTCTAGAAAGTTTGTGAAACATCAGCTGGCCTATAGCACTACTGAGAAGGAGGCCCTTGCGCTCCTCCTAGTGTTACAACATTTTGAGGTGTACCTTGGTGGTCGTCCGGGCCCCATTACCATATACACTGATCACAATCCGCTCGTGTTCTTGCAGAATATGGCTAATGCCAATCAATGCTTAATACGTTGGTCTCTGATTAAACAAGTGTTTAATATTGACATCAAACATAAAAAGGGTTCAGAAAATGTAGTGGCAGATGCTCTTTCCAGATGTTGACGTTTTGGGCATGTTTTGTTGTTTGTGTATGGGGAGGGGTGTTACGGAAAGGTGTGTGTGTGTCAGTGAGAGAGGATAATGACTGTGTGTGTGTGTGAGAGGATTCTGATGGTATGTGTGTGTGCGCGCGCGTGTGCATGAGGATACTGACTGTGAGTGTGATGATATTGAGTGTGTGTGTGTGTGTGTGTGTGTGTGTGTGTGCGAGGATACTGACAGCGTGTGTGAGAGGATACTGACAACATCCTCTCATGCTGTGTATGTGTGTGTGCTTGCGTGTGAGAGTGAGAGGATATTGACTGTGTGTGTCTGTGTGTGCCTGTGTGTATGTGAGAGAGAGAAAGTCAGTAACTCACTGTAGTTTCTCCAGTTTACAGTGTGGATCCTCCAGTAGAGCAGAGAGCTGCTTCACTCCTGAGTCTCCTGGTTTATTGAAGTTCAGATTCAGCTCTCTCAGATGTGATGAGGGGTTTGACCTCAGAGCTGAAGCCAGAGCAGCACAACCTTTATCTGTAATACTGCAGTTAACCAGCCTGCAGAGAGAAGGAGAAAAATTCCTCACACTTACAGATCAGTACATATGTGCAAACACACACACAATACATGTTGTGATAGTGATGCAGTGATAGTGTGTGTGTGTTTATACAGAGAGAATGAGTGAGTGAAAGTGTGTGTGTGTGTGAGAGAGAGAGAGAGAGTGATAGGACACCAACAATATGTGTGTGTGTGTGTGTGTGTGTGTGTGTGTGTGTGTAAAGAGGCAGTAAGTCAGTAACTCACTGTAGTTTCTCCAGTTTACAGTGTGGATCCTTCAGTAGAGCAGAGAGCTGCTTCACTCCTGAGTCTCCTGGTTTATTGTGGTTCAGATTCAGCTCTCTCAGGTGTGATGAGGGGTTTGACCTCAGAGCTGAAGCCAGAGCAGCACAACCTTGATCTGTAATACTGCAGTTATACAGCCTGTAGAGAGAAGGAGAAATTCCTCATACTTACAGATCAGCACACATTGTGTGTGTGTGAGTGAGAGGACACCCATTGTGTGTGTGTGTGTGTGTGTGTGTGTGTGTGTGTGTGTGTGTGTGTGTGTGTGCGCGTGTTTGTGGGATGGATATTTTTCTGTGTGTGTCAGGCAGGGGTATTGACTGCATGTGTGTGTGTGTGTGTGTGTGTGTGTGTCAAAGAGTAATAGGATAGCCACTGTTCGCGTGTGTATGTTTGTGCACACTCTTGAGAGGATACTGACTGTGTGTGTGTTGTGCGCGTTTTTGAAAGGATACTGACTGTCTGTGTGTGAGTGTGTCTGTGAGATGATACTGACTGTGTGTGTGTGTGTGTGTGTGTGTGTGTAAAGAGACAGTAAGTCAGTAACTCACTCTAGTTTCTCCAGTTGACAGTGTGGATCCTCCAGTAGAGCAGAGAGCTGCTTCACTCCTGACTCTCCTGGTTTATTGTGTTTCAGATTCAGCTCTCTCAGGTGTGATGAGGGGTTTGACCTCAGAGCTGAAGCCAGAGCAGCACAACTTTTTTCTGTAATACTGTAGTTAACCAGCCTGCAAAGAGAAGGTGAAAAACTCCTCACACTTACAGATCAGTACACATGCATGCAAACACACAAACATTACATGTTGTGTTAGTGATGCAGTGATAGTGTGTGTGTATATAGAGAGATTGAGTGAGGGAGTGAATGTGAAGCTAATTAATACAGTGATGGTGTGTGTGTGTCAGAAAGAGGAAGAGGGTAATAGCAATTATATCTGTGTGTGTGTGTGTGTGTGTGTGTGTGTGTGTGTGTGTGTGTGTGTGTGTGTGTGTGTGTGTGTGTGTGTGTGTGTGTGTGTGTGTGTGCATAAAGAGACAGTAACTCCCTGTAGTTTCTCCAGTTTACAGTGTGGATCCTTCAGTAGAGCAGAGAGCTGCTTCACTCCTGAGTGTCCCGGTTTATTGTAGTTCAGATTCAGCTCTCTCAGGTGTGATGAGGGGTTTAACCTCAGAGCTGAAGCCAGAGCAGCACAGCCTTCCTCTGTAATACTGCAATTATCCAGCCTGCAGAGAGAAGGAGAAACTCCTCACACTTACAGATCAGTATACATACACATGTTGTGATAGTGATGCAGTGATGGTGTGTGTGTATATAGAGAGAATGAGTAAGTGAGTGTGTGAGTGAGTAAATGTGAATCTAATTAATACAGTGATGGAATGTGTGTGTCAGAAAGAGGAAGAGGGTAATAGCAATTATATCTGTGTGTATGTATTTGTGTGTGTGGGGATATTGACTCCATGTTTGTGTGTGCATGTGTGTGTGTGTGGATACTGAATGTGTACACGTGAGAGGATACTGACTGTGTGTTTGTGTGTATGAGAGAGAGAGGGAGAGAGAGAGCTTAATGACAGTGTGTATTTGTGCGTGTGTGTTTGAGGATACTGACTGATGATATTGAGCGTGCGCATATGTGTGCGAGGATATTGGGTTTGACTGTATGTGTATGTATGTGTGCTTGTGTGTGTGTGTGTGTATGTGTGTGTGTGTATATAAAGAGACAGAAAATCAGTAACTCACTGTAGTTTCTCCAGTTTACAGTGTGGATCCTCCAGTAGAGCAGAGAGCTGCTTCACTCCTGAGTCACCTGGTTTATTGAAGTTCAGATTCAGCTCTCTCAGGTGTGATGAGGGGTTTGACCTCAGAGCTGAAGCCAGAGCAGCACAGCCTTCATCTGTAATACTGCAGTTATCCAGCCTGCAGAGAGAAGGAGAAAAACCCCTCACATTTACAGATCAGTACACGCACACACACCCTATGCTAATGAGCATGTGCGCACACACATGCTTACACAAATGCAAACACATAATCACAATCACACTGCCTCACCCCCACACAACCACACACACAAAAAGTTACAATGTGTGGTGTGGGGGTGGGGGGGGGTGACACACTGTGTGTGAGGTGTGTTAATTCAGAGCACTGTTAACAAGAAAATAAACAAATTAAAACTGCTTCTTTGTTAGCTCCACTGCTCACTAAGTTTGGAAACAGTCCCACAAGTCAACAGGCAAACAATACATTGACAGTGCAAACTGAATTACTATAAACTGATCAAAGACACTAACAGTATAAACAGCCACTGATTCAGACACTAAAGTATTGGAGGACAGACAGAAGTGTCATGGTACAGCCCCTAACCCCTCAAATGTGTGCGTGTGCGTGTCTGTCCGTATTGCCACGCCCTCTTGTGTTGTGCACCTGATCCTTGTTGTGTGTAATTGTCATGAGTGTATATAAGTCTCGTGTCGTATCGTCAAGGTTGTCGGTGTTTGACATATGTAGTGTGTTTGTGTGTGTTGAGTTGTGCTTATGATTAAAATGTATGTTATGTTTAACGTGCCTCGTCCCCGCATCCTCCTTAACCTGTTAAACATCACAGAAGGGTGAATACAATTTTATAATCATGGAGTTCCATATTCCTGTGGAGGAAACTGAACAAAACTGTTAGTTTGTGTAACAGAGAAAGAAGCAGTGTGATGATATTGTGCAGAGATTAAGTGCAGGCAGTTCACACTGAGCAGTGGGGAGTGATATCCACACAAACCCCAGAAGAGGAGAAAGCCCTGGATATACTGGCTCATCAGTGTCTCTTAGGATAAGAGGAGGAACTGATGTGTGTGGAGAAGAATGTCCATCTCCATCCCCTCAGCCTGTCTCTCCACAGTACCCTTCACCTGCTCTAGTCCTGCTGCATCTGCTGGGTGTCTCAGGCAGGACCCAGCTGAAGATCACCACTTGAGCCTGAGAGAGCAGCGTTTGTGGGTGCAGCCAGGAGCTCATATTAATAGAAGACGAGAAGCTACTCTTTAACAAAGTTGCTCTTTTAGAGACACACTATGCAAGGCCTTCAATATCAGTTTCAATAATCTTGAACAAGGGAAATGTAAAATATTACCATGTATTCACTGAATAAACATGGATCAAAGATAAATAAATAAAGATTTATTTATTTAGTAAAGACTTGCTTAGTAAACTATGATTATTTTCAGACACAACAGTGACTAGTCAGAGAGAAGACCTGTCATTTCTTTTTTTAAACAGTTTTAAGGGATTGCTTATATTTGCCAGGTGTCACGGTTGGCCGGGCATCCAGAAGGAGGGACACGCCCACTCCTGCTAGGGAGCGCACTACATCCCTGCCTTGTTCCCAGTCCCCTGCCTACTAATCACCTTCACCTGTCCCGTGTTCTCTCTCTCTATTTAAACTCACAGGTCCTGAGAGAAAGCGCTGCACATTAGTGGAACGCCGGACTTCTCACTTCCACCCTGTACATCGCTACACAGAGTGTTAGGACTGAGTATCGTTGATAATTTGTTGTGGTTTTTCACGTATTGACAATGCAGAATAAAGAGCACTTTGGCTCAACCTTGCCTTTCGCTTCCTCTGTGCCGCCACCATCACAACAGGTATTTATGTTTTCAGGTTTGTCCATCAGCTGGTTTGAATATGTGGACTATTATGGGTCATATACAGAAGACTGAACCCATTATTCTGAGTTGTAGTCCAAACTCTGGTCTATGTAGTTTTGTTCTCATCTTCCCCCACTGCTGTGCTCATCTTTGTTCTCACTGTCAGCGGGAGGGCAGGAGCAGAGTCCAGCGCTGGTTTGTATAAAATGGGAAAAAGTCTCATTTAAATACGAGGAACAACAACCAGTCCACAGTCCAAAAAGCAAACAGTGTTAACAGGCAAAGGTCAGCACTAGGAAGACCAAACAGCAGACTTTGGTAAAAAGGGCAGACACACAGAAACAGAAACATGTTCAGGAAAAGTGGAAAAAAAAAACAAGACTACTTTGCATACACCAGCTCAGAAATACAACTCAGATGAGTAATTTTCTAAAGTTAGTTACACATTCTCACCTACACTGGGCTACACAACAGAATTTACTCTAATATCTTTGTAATTATAATTAATTCAGGTAAATTTATTATGTTTTACACATGTTACATCTTGGCCTGCATCTGTTTCCATAACTGGCTGTGAAAATGTGAAAGAGAATGTTAATGTGGGTAAAAGAGAGATGTATGTGTGTGTGTGTGTGTGTGTGTGTGTGTGTGTGTGTAAATTCTTTAGGATTAATGAGTGGTTCAGCTAACACCTTAAATAGTAATTAGGGTACATGATACATTAGTTACAAAGGAGTTTAGGAAACACTTACAAATTAACAAAAGTACCTTATGATGGAGATCATGATGTACTAACACCAGTGCAGTAATGTGTTTATGAATGAAAATACTCACACAGCTTTTCTGGATGCTGTGACCACTGGAAGCAGTCTCAGTAGACATTCCTCTGATGGGTCATATTTACTCAGGTCAAACTCATCCAGCTCCTCTTCTGAGTTCAGCAACACAAACACCAGAGCTGACCACTGAGCTGGAGAGAGACTGGCTCCATGGAGACAATGGTCACCTCCTCTGCTTAGGTATGTCTGGACTTCCTGTACTAGAGAATGATCCTTTAGTTCATTCAGACAGTGGAACAGATTGATGGATTTCTCTGGAGATGGATTCTCCCTGATCTTCTCCTTGATGTAGTTGACTGTTTCCTCTTTGCTGTGAGAGCTTCTTTTCCTCTGTGTCAGTAGGCCTTGTAAGAGAGTCTGATTGGACTCCAGTGAGAGACCCAGAAGGAAGCGGAGGAAAAGGTCCAGATGTTCGTTCTCACTCTGTAAGGCCTTGTCCACTGCATTCATAAGGAAGTCAGACATGGTTGATCTTTTAAAGAGACCTTTCTTTTGCTGTTTCAACACATTTTTCCTTTTTGGAGATGAAGGAGAGATATGCATATAAAGCAGCCAGAAACTCCTGAATGCTAAGATGCACAAAGCTGAACACCTTCCCCAGGTGAAGCCCAGACTCCTCTCTGAAGATTTGGGTACACACTCCTGAGTACAGTGACACTACTTTGACATCAATGCCACACTCTCTTAGGTCTTCCTCATAGAAGATCAGGTTGCCCTTTTCCAGCTGTTGGAAAGCCAGTTTTCCCAGTGCCAGAATTGTCTTTTTAGTCTGTTGAGGATCAGTGTCAGTGTTTCCATGGTACTTTCTATCCTTGTGTTTGATCTGAAAGATCATAAAGTGTGTGAACATTTGAGTCAGAGTCTTGGGAATCTGTCCACTCTCTGCTTCACCCAACATTCTCTCTAGAACAGTGGCTGCAATCCAACAGAAGACTGGAATGTGACACATGATGTAGAGGCTTCTTGATGACTTCATGTGTGTGATGATTTTGTTGGCCAGGCTCTGATCACTGATTCTCTTCCTGAAGTACTCCTCTTTCTGAGGGTCACTGAACCCTCGTACCTCTGTTACCTGATCAACACACTCAGGAGGGATCTGATTGGCTGCTGCAGGTCGAGAGGTTATCCAGAAGAGAGCAGAGGGAAGCAGATTCCCCTTGATGAGGTTTGTCAGCAGCACATACACCGAGGTCGACTCTGTTACATTCCACAAGTTCTCATTGTTCTGGAAATCTAGAGGAAGTCAACACTCATCCAGACCATCAAAGATGAAAATGACTTTGTAAGCATCACAGTGTATTAATTGTAATTGTTTTGTTTCTGGGAAAAAGTGATGAAGCAGATCCATCAGACTGAACATTTTCTCCTTCACCAAATTCAGCTCCCTAAAAGGAAGTGGAAATATGAAGAGGACGTCCTGATTTGCTCTTCCTTCAGCCCAGTCCAGAATGAACTTCTGAACAGAGACCGTTTTCCCAATTCCAGCAACTCCTTTAGTCAGCACTCTTCTGATGGGTTTGTCTTTAAAGAGGTCATTGCATTTGATGGGTGTCTCCTGTGTTGCTGGTCTCCTGGATGCTGTCTCAATCTGTCTCACCTCGTGTTCATTATTGACCTCTCCACTCCCTCCCTCTGTGATGTAGAGCTCTGTGTAGATCTCATTCAGAAGAGTTGAGCTTCCTTGTTGGGAAATTCCTTCATTAATTCTTTTAAATGTATCCATTAGTTTGTGTTTGAGATTTCGTTGATATTCAGAGAATAGCTCTAATAAACAGAAGAACATGATCACAAATATTTTATTTTCTTGTTATCTTTGATGTTGAAGTTTATCAAAACCATTTATCAAAACCATGAAACACTTTGCACAAACACAGAGGACAAAATTTAGTTATAGTGATACTGTCATCATAAAGCCATGATCCAGAGCTCTTACTGGTCTGTAGTGTGTTAGCGAGGTCTGTCTGGTTCATGTTCCCCAGCACATGCAGTGTGATCTTCAGCGCCCCCTCTCTGGCACTGCTCTGATCCTCCTCATCCTCCATCTCTCTCTCAGAGCATGCTGGGTAATCTGGACTCAGCAGCTTCTTAAACTTCTTCAGCTCCTTCTTCACCAGAGAGACGACTTTGTGCTCCAGCTCCTGGTTAGGAAAAACAGCAACAGACAATCAAAAAAACACCACCATGTTACAGAGAGAGATCACTACATGATTTTGTTTCATGATGGAGAACATTCTGGCAGTGTTTGGGTAGTTACTTAAAAAAAGTAATGCATTACTCATCACTTATCTAAAATTGTAATGGGATTACTGTACTCATTACTTAATGGAAAAAGTAATCTTATTACTTCTGTTACATCCTAAACCCCAAATATACTAGAAATCACCCCCACACTTACATACCTTGAATATGGACTCCAATTGTTTTCTGTAGGTGAGTTCTGCTTTTTCTCTTTGTACACTGTGGACAAACACAACAGACCTTTATGGAGGAATATGTAGCACATTCATACCTGCACAACACATGATTATACAGACAAGTAGATATTATACAAGATTATATATTATCAACACTTGTGTTTCTGCATTTCATAATAGATCTGTGATGCTGCCTAGTGTGCGGCAGCAGAAAGGATCAGGATGCAGGTGTGAGTGTAGAAACTCAAAAAGGCATTTAATAGAAAGTGAAAGTAAAGCAAATGTGCTAAACACACTCAGCCACAAGAAAACAAAGGTCAACAAACAAGAACAGGAAGACAGGAAACAGGAGAAGTATATACATGGAGGAATCTGGGAAGAGAACAATGCAGAGACTAAGGACAAGTGGCTGAAATGGCAGGTGGAGTTAGGTCAGAAAGTGGCAGGAATGGTGGGTGGAGTTAGGCTGAAAAGTGGCAGGAATGGTGGGAGGAGTTAGGCTGGGGAGTGGCAGGAATGGTGGGAGGAGTTAGGCTGGGGAGTGGCAGGAATGGTGGGAGGAGTTAGGCTGGGGAGTGGCAGGAATGGTGGGTGGAGTTAGTCTGGGGAGTGGCAGGAATGGTGGGAGGAGCAGGGAGAAGGACAACACACAGATGTAACAATAAACAAAGGACGACACGGGAAAGCAAAACAGACAAAAGGGCTCCTTTACAAGATGATTTGTTAGAAAATAAGTACATTTTATTTATAGAGCACATTTACCACAACAGCAATGATCAAAGTGCTGTGGAAAGTTAGGAAAAATATCTTAACAAAAACCTGTGAAATGTAAAACAAAAGGAAATGTGCCATCAAACATAAACATGGACAGAGAAATGAAAATGTCAGAGTAAAAAGAAGTGTTTGAAATCTGCACAAGAGGGAGCAGAGCTGATATTCAGAGAAGGACTGTTCCACAGCCTCAGTGCTGCAACTGAACAGACACAGTCACACTTCAGCTTCAGTCGAGACTGTGGAACAGACACAGTCACACTTCAGCTTCAGTCGAGACTGTGGAACAGACACAGTCACACTTCAGCTTCAGTCGAGACTGTAGAACAGACACAGTCACACTTCAGCTTCAGTCGAGACTGTAGAACAGACACAGTCACACTTCAGCTTCAGTCAAGACTGTGGAACAGACACAGTCACACTTCAGCTTCAGCCGAGATTTTAGAACAGCCAACAGCTGATCTGAACAACTCTGAGTGCCAGTGAGTAGATGACTTGTTCCTAAGCATGAACAAAGAATTTGATTTTGGGAAATTTCTCTGAACTTGTAAAAATTATTCCTAATAACAGAATTTATTTGCTGATCAAATCTGAGCTCTGGATCAAAGATAACACCAAGATTTTTGTATTTCTAGGAATAATACAATCAGATTAATCAACTGTTACACAAGTGTTAACCCCTCACTATCTATGTTTACATGTAAATCCATGATCTTATATTAGTCTACAACTGTCTTACTTAGATATGATCCTGTTAATATTACAGTCTGATTGTTATAGTGTGACATAGTGTCTTAGTTGACCTAAGCTTAGGCTGATTAAAACATGTGTTCCAGGATAATATTATCCAGACTATGTGCACATGTATACACACACTGATCCATGGAATAAACATTTGTGCTACATTTCTGGCAAAGCCTGATAAACATATTATACATATATTGTACATACATTGTTATATATATATATATATATATATATATATATATATATATATATATATATAGAGAGAGAGAGAGAGAGAGAGAGAGAGCGAGAGAGAGAGAGAGAGAGAGAGAGAGAGAGCGAGAGAGAGAGAGAGAGAGAGAGAGAGAGATATTTCCTTATGTACCCCTGTTTTTTTCCCTCAGTTTGGACAGAGCACTCTCAAACCATTACTATACTATGTATGACTATGTACATGACAAATAAACCAAACTTGAAACTTAAACTGTAATCAAGAGAGTTTGTTTTTGTCTAGTCATTAAAAGAGGAGCTCAGCAATGTTCAGTAACAGCATTACTACTGTAGCTAAATCCAGCTCATCTACCTACAGCTGGATCCTGCCCCAACTCCTCTTCTTAAGTGTTCTTCTGCTATTTCTCCCATGTCTTCTCATTAATGCTTCCCTTCGGATTCTGTCCCTACAGCTCTCAAAACCTCAGCTTTAACTGCCATTCTTTATAAAACAGGACTAAATGCTGCACTACTTGATAATTACTGACCCATTTCCAGTCTCCCCTGTCTACTCAGGGTTCCAGCCTCTCAACTACAATCTTTCTTAAATACTCAGGATCTATTTGAACCTTTCCAATCTGACTTCCATACTACGCACAACACTGAGAGAGCCCTGTTACATGGTTTCAATGATCCCCTTCTCTCTACTGACTCTGGTGCCCTGTGTGTTCTCCTCCTTCTAGATCTTCTAGATAGAAGTGCTGTGTTTGACACAATTAAACCATAACATACTTATCAGCTGCCTCTCAGACATTGGGATTACTAATACAGTTCTTGAATGGTTTATCTCCTATATCTCTAATAGATCACATTTTGTCACACTTGGTAAACACAAATCACACACTGTTATCGTTACCCAAGATGTTCTCTAGGGATCGGTGCCTGGTCCTCTCCTATTTAATCGATATGTTGCCCCTTGGTCAGATTATCCGCAGGCATGGTCTCCGTTTCCACTGTTATGCTGATGACACTCAGATTTATAGTAGCACCAAAGGTAACACTACCTTACCACTTCCTGCTTTACTCTCTTGTATCAAATATCTCAAACAGTGGATGAACATAAACTTCCTAGAGTTAAATCCTTACAAAATAAAATTTTAGTTATTGGTTCTAAATCCATAATCGCTAAATTAACTGATTTTAAACTCAGTCTAGATGGGTCTTGGTCAAATCATCAACTGCATTTGGGAACTTTGGTGTACTCCTCACTCTTTGAACCCCACATCATGTCAATGGTTAAAAATGCCTTTTTTTTACAGTCACAATATCAGTAGACTTAGGCCCATGCTCTCCAGACAAGGTGCTGAAACTCTGGTTCATGCTTTCATCACATCCCATCTTGATTACTGCAACTCTCTCTTCATTTACATCCCAGAATTCTCTTAGATGTTAAAATATGTCAGCCCACAACACCCCGATTCTACATCAGTTACAGTGGCTCCCTGTCCGTCAACACATTCAGTATAAACTCGTCCTGCTTACATTCAAAGCTCTGCATGGTCTTGCACCTCCCTACTTAGCTGAACTCCTACATCCATACTGCTCCACCCATACACTTAGGTCTTCTGATGCAGGTCTTCTCTCTATCCATAAGTTAAGATTGGTCTCTGTAGGGGCAGATATTTTAGTGTCATGGCCTCAAAACTAAAACTATGGATGAACTGATGGAGCTCATGAAGGGCTTCATAATGAGCTGAGTGAGTTTGATCAGGTGGGATTAGGAGTGAGGAACACTGTCCTAAACCAGGAGATCATCAACTCTCATCAGAACACTCTCCCTCTCTGAAGTGTAGGCGGAGGACTCCATCTTACCTGAGCTCAGGAGAACAGTCACATTCCCTACATCATCCTAACCTGAGCTCAGTAGAACAGTCACCTTCCCTACATCATCCTTACCTGAGCTCAGTAAAACAGTCACATTCCCTACATCATGCTTACCTCAGCTCAGTAGAACAGTCACATTCCCTACATCATCCTTACCTGAGCTCAGTAGAACAATCACATTCCCTACATCATCCTTACCTGAGCTCAGTAGGACACACTCCCTCTCTGAACTGACGTTTAGGGTCCATCGACTTGTCACTCTTCATGGACACACAGCTGGGTTCCGGGGAGTCTGATCTCTTACCCTGTATCAGACTAACATACACAATTAAAAACATATTGTTTTAATGCCAAAATACTAATGTGTGTATAAATGGTGCAAATATAAATTAATATGTATTTATCTCTATCGATGGTCTATCAAGACCGTCACCTCTCATCAGAACACGTTCCCTCTCTGAAGTGTAAGTAGAGGACTCCATCTTACCTGAGCTCTGGAGAACAGTCACATTCCCTACATCATCTTTACCTGAGCTCAGAAGGATACACTCCCTCTCTGAAGTGTAAGCGGAGGACTCACTCTTACCTGAGCTCAGTAGAACAGTCACATTCCCTACGTCATCCTTACCTGAGTTCAGTAGGATACACTCCCTCTCTGAACTGTAATGGAATGTCCATTGACTGGTCACTCTTCATGGATACACTGCTGGGTTCCGGGGAGTCTGATCTCTTACCCTGAATCAGACAAACATACACAATTAAAAAGATATTATTTTAAGGCCAAAATACTAATGTGTGTATAAATGGTGCAAATATAAATTAATATGTATTTATGTCTATCGTTGCGATTTTTATTGAATGTTTTTTAAAGAATTCGTACAAAGATGTTGAAAACACTAAATTCGTTATTATGTTTCTTGTTATTTACTAAGTGATCTTCAAGTTGACCAGAGTTATACCAGAGAGCAACTTTACATTACATTAAGCTGGTCTTAAACTTTCTGAAGTTTATACTTATCTTTCATCTTTGTATTATGCATTGTGTCTCTGTCTCAGTAGAGACAACTGTTTCTGGCAGTATCTGATTTAAGATTGTTACCTGCTGGTACTATTCAAGGGTTTTGTGAATGGATATCAAAGCACTTTTAAGAGGTCTGTGTGGCTAAGAACATCTACTAAATGCAATAAATATAGATTTATTCAGATATCCCAAGTAAATAAGTGCACAAACCTATGCACTGCAAGTATGTTTATTTATGTTCTCTCACCTGTCTCCTTTCTGTGTGTGCTGTTCCCCAGAGACACGTATTTTGGAGGTCATGTCTCCTCCTACAGATTATAGCTGTACACCTGCAAACACGCACATGCAGATTAATAATCAGAACACATATTCAATTACAATATTTACATTTACTGCATATGGCAGACACCCTTGTCCAGAGAGACTTGCAGAAGTGATTTGTTGTGTCGCTACAAAAAACATAAATAAAGCACCTTTGTAAGTCGCTCAGGATAAGAGTGTCTGCTAAATTTTATAAATGCAAATGTAAACATCCTCATGTGAGCACAGAGAGGTTAGTGTTCTCAAAAGAGAAACAGTCATTCATGTTTTTGAAGAGCTTTGGTGTAGACAGGCACCTTTACTAACTTTATAAGTACAAAATATAGTTTATTAAAATGAGCAAATAATGCATAAAGTTTAAACTGTAATCTTACAGCACTAAAACAAACTCAAAAATGTGGGTGTAGTGAACAGTATCACTCCAAAGTGGAAAAGAAGACAGAGGCAGGAAAAATGTGTTCTATAAGGGCATAGTGGGTCACAGACTAACTCAATCACTGTCATACAAAGAAACAGTGTCGAAATATCACTTAATAATATTACTAATAAATATTATAAATATTACTTCTTTAGTTACACTGACATGCACACTATTGGTACAATACTAACCTCACACTGTCAGTCTAATTACGACATGATCGTGTAAACAGCACGGTCTTAGCCTGATAAAACATCTAGTCTACATCTAGTTGGACACCTAAACACTTACTGTTAGATCTACTGGCTCACAGTCCGAGACATTTGTGACACTTCCTGCAGTACGACGCCTGTTCTATTTGCGCAGTTTGTTTCTGCTGAGAGGACAAAATAGAAATATATGAAGTATATAGTGCGTTTATTAGTACTTTTTATACAGTTCATGTAAACATGTTGATTCGGAACAATTTCTTAGATGAGCCTAGAACGACTTTAGTTTGGTTATTCTGAATCAGACGACCTCAGTTCTATTGCTCTATTTCGCGTAAACGAAGACACCTACTGCAACAGAATAGCGGCTAAAAGCTTTACGTTTTCAGACATTAACCTTGTTAATATTCAATTCTGTTAATATTAAATTTAAGAACTTGTTCTTTGAGTAGTATAAGTTCATATAATTCTTGATTGACAGCTCAGATTCAGATACTCAACGGCTTTGTTTTCTAAAGATATTTGCATTCCGCTTCTTAAAATGGAGCACAAAAATTTCACTTTCGCGTTAAACCGGACTGAACCGGTTTTGTCAAGGATAATTGTTTTTTAGGGGCCGGACTGCTGTGACCAGTCACAACACTTTATCCAACCTTCTGCGGGAGAGAGAAATCAGAGCTACAGTATAGAACTGTATTTAAATAACACAGAATAGCGTAGAACAGTGACAGTAAATTAGCACTGGATTTGGACTGTGGGAGAATTTTGTTTGTCATGGAGCTTATACAGCACAGCTGTTCTGAGCAGACGTTTACTTAGGTTTTCACACACACACTCACACACACACACACACACACACACACACACACACACACACACACACACAGAGAGAGAGAGAGAGAGAGAGAGAGAGAGAGACAGGTTATTAGTTTGTGTGTAATACCTATTCTGTGCTCACAAACTCTATATAAAATGACTATTTATTGTCATTAAGTTTCGTTTCTAGCATACACTCCCCTGATATGACAGTTCAAACCATTTTGAGTGTTTGAATAAACCATTTTCAAATGGTATCTTGGGTCTCTCCCCTGCTGATCGCCATGTCCAGTTCACATGCCCAGTGATGTAGTGGTATAAGACAGTATGTGAACGTTTAGTTTGTGCCCAGACATGTATCTGAGAAGAAGACGAGCCAAAGACGTTAATCAGGCAGATCTGTTTACTAGTAGGTAACATCTAAGGTCAAGGTTATGATGGAGCTGTAGACATAAGTGAATGTTTTAAGGGACTTCAGACAAAAATTCTGAATAAAAGGTCAAAACACCACAAGGGACATAATCTGCATTAATCTGGTGTTGGCAAAAGTGCAAAATCAAACATCTGTTTTGTTAAAAAAAAATTTCACACAGTATTGACGTGTAACTCGCAGCATTCACGGATCTCCTTTGCTCGCATGCAAAATCTACATGTGCTCACTCATATTTGCTCTGCTCTCGCTTACATTTACTTTGCTCTGCTACAAAACTGCTTGCACGTGTTTAGATATATCCTGCTCTTACACAAACTTGCTCTTCTGCACACACAAACACATACTGTACTCTCGCGAATGTTTTTGTGTTCTTGCGCACAAGAACACAATTCTTTAATTTCATTATTATTAACTGTGAATGAAAAGGAAAGTCATCCATGATCATGATACAAATGTTATTATAAAACAGTTAGAACTTTAAAATAATTGCGGCACTTTCATATACATAATATTATGTGCCATTTCACAAAACAAATATGAATGTATTTAACACATATTGTTCTTATACTGTATAATATGTATGACTCGGGAATTTGCTCAAATAGATAAAGAAATAATATTATTTGAACTTACAGTAATATGCTCTGCTATATAAAGGAAAATTACCAATCTGCTACCATTTAGTGTTAGTAACCAACTTTGGTAGAGTACAAATTCACTCATTAGCCACATTATTTACCACTAATATCTGTAGTTCTGAAATTGACCACCTTGTGGTTTCCGTTACGTCTCCTTCCTGATCAGGTTTATCAGAGGCATGACAATGGTTTTACTGCTTGATAAAAGTCAGACACTTAAAGTCAAATTGCCACTGCTGGCGTTACTGCGTCAGTGAACTGTTCCACTAAGACGCATTAATGTAATTATGACATCACAACCTAAGGAAAGTGTAAGTTATTTAAAAGCGTTCCAACACACTAAATACCTACATGATTTTCTGAAGGAGGACAAGGTGATTTTCAAGGTATAGTCCAACCAGAATTATTGGATATTCTAATAGTTTTCAGGAATAGTATCAATATTACTTGCATGATTTATTATATCATTAAATTAAGTGCGCCGTTAATTATAGAAATATCTAAAATATTTTATATTATCCGTGTATCCCCTGGATTCAGGAACGATCGTGAAAGGCCAAATTAAATCAATAGAGAAACATGATGAGTTTTTCTCAACATGGGAAATTGTTGACCAGGAACAAAACGTGGACACTAAAAGAAATGACGCAGGTATGCAATTTTACTGCCAAGCTGAAAATATAATATTTGTCTGTCTGAACATCAATCCGATCTGTTTGCTCTTTTTTTTAATCCAGACGATATCCGAGCTGCAGAAGGACAACTTTAACCTGCGCATGCGTATATGCTTCCTCAAGCATGAGGGCGGCTCGCAGAAGTGCAGCAGTTGTACAGAACAGATTTACAACGCGGCAGAGGAGCGTTTCCCAGTGGCGACGCAGCAAAACTTAGACGTGAGGAGACCCGAGTCTAGTTTTTGTAATCAGAGCCGGTTAATTGAGAGGACGAGACTGGGGACACTTGTTAATCACACTCCGCATCTAGATAAAGGGAGGGCGCTAAAAAATCTAAATACAACTTGAAAAGGCAATAAATTGACCTTCTCAAATGCATAAATTATTCTGCCCAAGCCTCTTTATTCTCTTCCTTTGTAGAATAGTTTTAACTGCTACTGCAGTAGCAGGACCAGACACGTGTCTTGAATTGAATTATTTCTTCATTTCACGTAATGCTCTTCATCCACCTGTCAGGAGTTGAGCAGGTGCAGAGAGGAACTGGAGAAGATGGAAGCGCTTTTCCATCAAGAGAAGACGCTCCGCCTACAGCTAGAGATCCAGCTACAAGCCTACACATTACAAGACCCGCCCTCTGAGGATCAGAGCCAATCAGAGGAAACCATTGAAGAGCTGCACAGGTCGGTACAGGCCTATATTTAATTCTGATAAGAAACATTGTTCATGGAAGATTTCCCAGTTAGAAACTCGGGCTGTTTCTCCAGGACAACCACATCAAAACAACAAAATTATTTGACATATTTCCATTTTAAATGCTAATTTCTGACCACTTAAGTTAAACCTTAGGGCCTTCATTAAACAATAATAATCCTTAGCTAGTAAATTGCTGTACTTTAATTATAGAAGAAATTATCCTTAGAAATGCTTTGTTTTTTATTCTTAGCAAAAGACAATTATATTATAGTACCTAGTCCTGAGCTGGCACACACCATTCTAATGTCACAGTGATTTCAGTGGAGTTTCTCCATGTAGTTCCATGTAATTGGAATGTAATTCCAAGATGAATCTGTGTGCAGAGAGTCCATCTCATAGTTCTAAATGAACATGTGAAATAAAATGTAGCCTAATCGAGTGTGTGTGTGATGGCTGTCAGGTACATAGAACAGCTGCAGGGGGAGCTCAAGGCTCAGAACACCATAATCAATCAGCTGAGGAACAGGAGCACCAATCAGAGCAGTGGACACCAGCCTGGCCACGCCCACAACTCCACACTCACCACCCTGAAAGAGGATGACATACGTGTGAGTGTGTATGTGTGTGCAGGTGCATGTTCCTGCATACATGTATGCTTATTAAACTGTTACTTTAAGACACTAAAACTTTAATGTTTTAATTCGGCTATGAGAATACATTAAAAATTATAAATTGTATACTATATAGGGAAATCCATTTGAACTAAATGTTTAGTATATTTGTACTCTATGTATTCTCTCTCTCTCTCTATTTAGGATCTGAAGAACTTGTTGGAGTTGAAAGACTCTGAGCTGCATGAGACCAAAATCAAACATGAGGCCAGTAAAAACGACCTCCAACAGGCCCTGAAGGACAAAGAGAAACAGATTCAGGTGGGTGTCTGCAAACACATGGCAACCTACAGGTAAAAACAGGCGTCCAAAAATATGCTCTTAATACAAAAGACCTATAGAGCTCACTAAGCATATTATCTGCACATTTATTATAAACATTTTCTTGTGGTTTAAAACAAAAGTGTGAAAAGAGAAAGGACTAAAACACAGGTCTGAAAGGGAACGACACCTTTACCAGACACACTCCTCAGCTTTATACAAAATGTCTGTGAAGCTTGGAGCCTCATTTAACCCCTGCCTGAACTCTGACCCCTGCAAAAGAAGGACTCTGCACCAATATTCCTCATCACACCAGACGGGGGCAGCAGGGAGTAACACTGCAGCAGGGGGTGTGTGCATTTATGAGGGTGATTGTTGTTGTGTGTGAGCAGGGGCTGCATGACATTCTGGAAGGTCACATCCAGGATCTAGCTGAGAAAGATGCTGCGCTAGCAGAGACCACATCAGAGCTGAATAATCTGGAATCTGATGTGGGCAAACTCATTCTACAGCTTGAGAACAGAAAGCAGCAGCTCCAGGTAGCAACCCGACGTTTCATTCAGTCAGACCAGGTGCAGGGCGGAGTTTAGTGTTTTTAACATACTAAAAATACACCTGATTCACAACTCATCTGATATAATGGACCAGTACTCTAAAGATTAAGACTAGGTTTAGTCTGGATGCAAAGAATGGTTCCTTAAGTTGAATTGACTCTATTGAATCTCACACTCTGAATTTGATGTTTATTTACTTTGTTCATGTTTATACTCAGACTAAGGAGCTAAACTAAGGTTTAGAAAGGGAAGTGATGCAACTAGTGCTGTCCTAGACAATAAAATGTATAATATAATTTACCCAACATAAGACATTTCTGATTATTTCAGTATAAGGGCTCTGATCCTTGTTTGGAGTCATTATTTCTAACTACTGGTTTCTCTGTGTTTATGATTGCACACACACATACAAGGAAGAGGATCCAATTGCAAGAGGTTTTATAGTGAAATCAAACAGATCAGAGGGGTCAGGCAGGTATTCGTAGTCCTGTTGATTCAAGGTCCATAACATGGGGCAGAGTCCAGGGGTGTCCAGGGGTCAGGCAGAAGTCGAAAACCAGAAAGACAAAACCATAACTGAACCACTTGGTATGCAAAATAAGGTTGGCAATACTTCATGACGTGAGAGTGAGGGAGGGGAGCTTAAGTAAGGGAGCAGTGATGAGAGAAACAATGATCAGGTGTGTGCTAGTATTCCAGTAAACCAGATTGGAGGCGTGTGTGGGAAGAGGTAGGCGTGGCAGTGCAGGGCTGAGCGTGATTCCTGGGGTTTGTAACACTCTGTCTCTCTGTGATGATCTTAGCTCATGTCTGGGCAGCTACAGGAGAGTGTGAGAGAAAGTCAGCTCCTGAAACAACGCCTGAGATACACAGAGGCCTTCACACATCCTACATACCAGATCCAAGGTACACTCTGCACTGTGGGACTGATGGGGTCTTTCATTTTTGTCAAACTACTCTTGCTAAGTTATTTTCAAAGTGAAAAACCAAATATAGATGTAACATATATCTATAACAACCTTGTAACCTGCTGCTAAAGATTTTTCTTATTTTAATACCCTGTACATAATTGTTTGCATTATAACTATTAAAAATGCTGTTGACAAAAATATAAGAAGCTCCTGATGTGGTTTTATCAGCAGTGGAGCAGCATATGTTGGAGATTCATGAACTGAAACCACCACTGCTGGAGACTATCAGGAGGACCCAGGACCTGTACAGACATCTGCAGGCCGCTGAGCGAGGTGCAAACACCAGTTCTACAACACGGGGACACAATCCAGAATTAGCCAAGCTATCCTCATTTACTAAAAATGTTCACTTGCGGAACCTGAAAAATCACGTCTTCCATTTCCACTTGAGAGTAGATGAAGATGGTGGTGAGTGTAATGATTTAATGAAGGTGTAACAAATGACTTCAGCAGAAAGATAATGACTTAATAGAATTTGTACAGTTACACCTGCAAGGTGTTTTAAGTGGCACCATTTAATGAAAGGTTGTCAGAAAACAGATGCACATTACAGAAATGACTGGAGGTGTGGAAGGTATACTTTTAATAACCTCTTTACCGTTACACATCGTTGTTTTGTTGTTTTGTGTTGTGTATTCATGTCACATTAATGCACTCTTGTTCATCTTGCTCTCGTAGCTTCAGTAAAGAAGGACCATTCTGGGAGGAACAGTGGCAGTGTGTGCAAGAGCAGCTTCAGATCAGTGATCAAAGCGTTGATCTGCTGCTCAGATCCTGCCCAGCCCTGCCTCTCCTCCAGGGCCCATGTTCATGGCCTCCACGTCCTGGTTCCACGTGAGAACTATGACACGCTGCTGGAACAGATGTGTGAGGGGAGGGGTCTGATCAGTCGCGCGAGTGAACTGATCCAGCAACGCCTGCAGACCCACGGCCGACATCACATGCAGGTCCACGTGAGCCCAAGCACGCGACACACAGATTCAATTGGTTAATCGTCACATTTCATGGATAATTTTCACTGAGCTGATTTTCCTATTTCAAATGGACCATTTGTCACTGACTGTGAGGATTATTGAAGGATAAAGAGGCCCAGCGGAGGGCGAGTGGGAAATATTAATCCTTCATGTCTGTTTCAGCCAGTGGACCAGAACCTGCTCAGAAGCCTCTTATACATCATCAATGTCACTCAGACAACTCTAGAAGAGGCCAGTAAACTGTTGACATCTTCATCAGATGTCTCTAAAGAACAGAACCACGACAGAGTAGGAGTTATTTACCACTTTTTGCATCTTTCATAAGTACCACACCAGTAAGAAGTGAAATTCATTTAGCTGTTAGCTAAGTCTATTTACTGGAAGAACTTCATATTGGACTAAATTATGTTTTTTTGATTGACACATACAAATAATATGATTATTTTGGATTTTTGCACATTTGTAAATTATTTATTTATTTATTTTTCTTTAGTTCTGCCATCATGAAAACCTCAAAATGAAGAACAAGCTGAAGAAACCAAAATTAGAGAAATCATATAAGATGAATAAGATGCTTTCAAAGGCTGTCAAAACACTACGGCGATTCAAACGTTGAGCAACACTGACATTAAAATGATCTCCTGTGATTATTTTCTCTGTGATGGTCATATTCCACCCCTCTATCATCCATCAGTCTGTGCACCATCATACATTCACTCTTTCATTGTTGTTGTTTTTAGTAATTAAAATAAAATAAGTGTTGAAATAAAACTACATTCTGAGTATAGATTTTTTTCAAACTTATTGATGATTCTTCATTATGATTTAATTTTTTTACACCCTTACATACTAATAATTAAAAATTGGACAATTCCATGCAACATTTATTTATTAGAATGAATTTTGAATGTCCAAAAATAATAGCATTCTGCAGCAGTCAAGACAAACTTGCAAAAAGTCAGCAAGTTTATTTCTTTTAAAGATCCTTAAGAGACTCAAAATTATGCAAGTACAACAAAACTGTGCAAGTATAAAAGCAATGTAGGAAAAATAAATAAATTTAGCTAAATCAAAATAAATTCAACAATACCTCTTGATAGTTTTTCCTCATGTGAAACGCTTCTACATCACTAAATCAGGGTTTTGCAGTCTCAAAGTTATAGCTACTATAATAGTTTGCTAAATGAGTAGAAATTAAATAATTTTCACACATCAGGGACGTTTATTGCTACGCTAAATTCAGTATCATAAGTATCAAAGTGATCACAAGTCATAGTTATAAACCACAATGAGGAAATAGTCTTTTTTATCCCTCTTACAACTGGGTTTAGGCTACAATTTATTATGTAGTGATTTAGATACAGTAAAATAAACAAGTGATAATATCAGGAGGGAAGCTTAAGCCTGACCAAGTATGTCTGGTTTAGTAAATGTGACTGTGTAGACCCGTAATATATTATTATTATTATTATTGTTATTATTAATTTAATTACCATCAAAGCAATTGCTTGGCATGTTTAAAAAGTATCTAGAATGCTAGTAAAGCTCTTCATTTGCTTGCTCACGTCTTTGCACAAAACACGTGTTCTTTTCATTCATAAAATAACAAAATATGCAAGCAAATGGATGTTACTCCTGTAGCAGGGGTGAATAAGGGACAAGACCCTCCTTTCTTAGAGTCCACAGATTCTGTTTGAAGAATGAAGAGTTAATGTCTTTGAGTGACAGCAATCCTCACCAAGGTGTGAAGGGGGAAGGGGAGGCGAAGCTATCAAATGACTTCACAACCAATGTCCAAGCACGAGCGGCGTGATTGGCAGCTGTTTCAACAAATAGAGGACGCTTAGATGAATACGCAGACACCTCACCTGCCTTATTTGTTTACCCACTACGTGAGTTTGAAATATGCGCACTGCTTTGTGTTCTAAGCCAGATGAAGTGTAGCACATGCGAGTGATGCTGTTTGGCAAAACTGATACAGTAATCCATATTGTTTTTACTTAATTTGATTACCAATACTAAGGGACATCATGGAAAGGAACAGGCTTATTTTAGCTGAAGTTTATGTGGAGTTCTTTGGGTGCAGTTATAAGATGGAAGCTGAGAGACGGTTCAGTGGCTTCTAGCATGGATTAGCTTCAATGTTTGCATTGCAAAGGACTGGATATTTCCATTCACTGCTGAAAATATTCACAATCCTCCTACAAAATGTAAGTATACATGAGAAAGCATACTATTTCTTTACAGTATTACAGCACTATCCCAGCATAATCATTTAACATAATAACAATGAAGAATTTAATATTGTCTTTTAATAAGTGCATTGTACATTGAGCATTGTTGTGATGTTTTAGCAAAAAGAATATTGCACACTCAATGTATAGTGACTGATGACTTTGTGTGCATTTAGATGTCTAGGACACCTAGTAGAAAATGCTGTGCAGCTACTTGGTAATTTCATGTATATACTCAAGTGTTCAATTTATTAGACAAGACCCTGGTGAATCAGAATATGTAGAGCATGACTGAAAATGAATCTCCAGCATCAAAATACACATTCTAAACCCGCAAAATAAAAGTCATTTTGGTTTTTTTGACATGTTCTTCTGTATTAGAGGAGCTCAACTAGAAAATAAATGAGGGGTAAATAAGTCTGGATGTGAATGACTGTCATGTCCCAAGTGTTTACATCAATGTGACTCCTGAATCATTGTACTATGTGTACAATTTCTGATAACTAGTATTAAAGTGATCAAGTACAAATCATTTGAAAACTTAAATCACTTAAAACTGGAGGTGCATGTACAGGCTAAGTATCCACTTCCAGACTTATTCAAACATTGACCAACTCTGACATTAAAATGATCTCCTGTCATTATTTTCTCTACGATGTTCATATTCCACCCCTCTATCACCCATCAGTCTGTGCACCATCATACATTCACTCTTTCATTGTTGTTGTTCGTAGTAATTAAAATAAATAACTGTTGAAATAAAACTACATCTGGAATGTTAGTCTCTTCAGCCTTTATTGTCTATTATAAGTAGAGCTGGGTGATTAAAACTAGATGTCTTCAGACTCATGGATGATTCTCGATTATGATTATATATATATATATATATATATATATATATATATATATATATATATATATATATATATATATATATATATATATCCTTATGTAATAATTTTAAGAAAATGTATTATTAATTTTTAGTTATATCCATTCAAAAATACCTTTATTGATGTGAAATGTCACTACACTGTGCATCACTACATCAGGATTATAGCTACTATAACAGTTTATTAATTAGAAGAAATTAAATCATTTTCACAAATCAGATGTTTATATACACAAACCACAACAAAGAAATAGTCTACTATTTCACCCTAAACACCCTCCTACTACTGGGTGCAGGCTACAATCTCTTATGTAGTGATTTAGATACAGTAAACTAAAATATGTAATAATAACACTAGGGAAGCTTAAAAGTGAAGGAACTGAACCAGTTAGGAAGACAAGCAAGACTGGTGTTAATAAGAAATGTTTTACCAGCCAAAGCATGTGCTTTTGTGAATATAAGGATGTGTATTTCACAGTGCAGGGTGAGGTAATAAAATGATATTGTACGCAGAAGAATATGGATGGTTGGCTTCAGCATAAAGCCTCAGAATGCCTCTTTGACAGGCCTCTAGGGGCCTCAGTTGAGGGATCCTTGGTTCGAGGATGGGACATCCCAGCCCAGCACCGGAAGAAAGAATATGGGCATCTGGTGCTATGAAAAAGGATCACCAGAAGAAGCAATATGGGCACCTGGCGGTAGGAAATAAGATCGCCTTTTTAAAAAAAAATAGAAGTAGTTTAGGTTGAACATAATGATACCAAGAACCAGTTGGTGTAAGTATTGAATATCAATTTGCATATATTGAATAATGTATGATTTGAACATAATAGTGTAAACCTGGAAAAGTATTATAAATGTCATGGGACGCCCCCCCCCCTCCCCCTCCCCCCACACACAAGTCACATGGTACGGCCTGCCGCGTGCAGGGGGTTTAATGTTTGTAACCACGCCCTTTGTAATTGTATGCACCTGTATGGGGCTTAATGTCTTGTGTCTTTTGTCTATTTAAATCTCTGATAGTGTGTGTACTGTGTTGGTCATTGTTAGTCTGCTGTTAAATGTAAAATGCGTATGTAATCTTCGTTCAATGTTACTAAAGTCTGTGTTTTGTTACGTGTATGAGTCATGTCTTTCCTTCATGTTGTATATGAGTGCCACTTTTGTTGTTTGTGTCTTTTGTTAATAAACGCGTCACTTCATCGAGGGAATCTGTGCATCCTGCTCCACGCCCATCAGCACTCAGGCCAGCAGATTCGTTACAATAAAAAAATTTAAATGGTTATGTAAGTGTCCTTGAAGAAAATATATAAAGGTCATGCCCACCTGACACTGTTAGACATTCTCCGGACAATGCCTCGTTTGTAACATTGAATTTAGGAAAATCTATGAACACCATTAATTGGTGGCTGTACCACAGGGATCAATTGGATTGACTGGCAACGGACCCACGCCATCAGCAGGACAAAGCACCAGCTGACGGACAACCCAAAGCTGCACTGTTCTGTGGGTCTGAATCCACACGCGCACTACCAAAGGTACTTAAATCCCTGTTAAAACATTCTGCATAGGTGGTATTCAGACCTGGTCCACAGAGCTTTGTAGTCAGGTTTTGGGGGTCTTAAGGGTGCAGACTGGGAATTTAAGTAGTGAGAATTGTTTGCTAAAAATATAAAATAACAAAAAATGGAGTAACAGTTAGAAAATCAACCGGTAAAAGTGAAAATAGTTCCCCAAATCTTACTGTAAAGGGAAATAGTGAAAAAAAAAAACAGTTGAATAAAGAAAGATAAAGTAAAGAAAAATGTGCAGTGAATAAAGAGAATAAAGAGAAATAAATAGAGCTCCAGAGAAAAAAAGCGCTGAAGAGATGAATGTTAACAGGTTTGTTTGTTCCAGTTGTTTCTGTATAAATGTGACCACAACAAGTGAAGTAAAGAAAATGTGCAGAATAAAGAGAATAAAAGAATAAAAGAGAATAATGAGAATAAAATAATAAAAGAATAAAAAGAGAATAAAGAGATTAAAAGAATAAAGAGAAGAATAGTAGATCTCGTGAGTAAAGCAGCACTAAGAGAAAAGTGTTAAATGTTTTGTCTGTAAAAACTGTGTTTGTGTTGATGTGGCCATCTCGAGTTAACAGATTACCAACAATGACGTATTGTACGACGCATACCAGCATAACAGTTTTTTCTGGGTTATAATTAAGATTATTTTGGTTTGGTCGTTTAACAAAGGAAGTGAATGGATATGCAGACAGATCTGTCTAAATGTCATTAATAATATCTCATTATAAAATGCGCGCATGCAAAACATATAGACATTGTTTTAGTAATAAATATAAAGTAAATGATAGAGGTATCGTATATAAAACTGGTAACAGTTAAAGCAGTAGCGAGCATACATATGATGGACATTTTAAAATAGCAGCAATAGGAGAAGAGTAAAGTTAAAATATACAGGATAAGAAATTTAACCAGAGCGAGTGGTGGTTAATAGTATTTTTGGAACACTGAATATCTAATTTACCCAAGTAAGTTCTGGCTAAATCAATATTCAATAATCAATAAGCAGTTAAATCTAACAAAATAACTTAGAATCAAGTGAATAGATTTGCGACTAAATAATCAAATGGATAGCAATTTGTTAAATGAGATGCAGGGAGTGCAAATGCATTTTTGGCTTGAGAAAATATATAGAAACTCTGCAGGTGTGGCGTGTCAGAAATCGCTAGACTTAATACATGTTAAATTGTATCGGCTGACTAAGTGACATAAATTGGATGAATAAGGAATAAGGAGGATTTGGAAAAGGGCTCTGTTGGCTGCAGTTGTTGTTTAGCCAAGTGCCTGTAAGAGCAACAGTTGGAGTGGAGCGGTTGCCATGGGGACCGTTTGAACCACCGCCAGCGCTGGATGATGGGAGGCGGTGTGTAGGGTTAAAGATTTGAATAATGACAGACAAGAGACAGGTTTACTGGGATAGAGGGCTGGCTACGTCCATATTGGTGAACAGAATTCACTCATTGAGCTCAGAGAATTGGAGGCAGACACCTGTGCAGAAAGCTACAACTGTAAGAAAAAACGTATTACTGTGATGAATTCCACAGTGTGTCCTGATTGTTTTTATTGTACAGGAGGAAAAATGTGGGAAATTTCACAAGGAAATGTTGTAGGATTTGGATTATGGATTACACTGAACCTGTTATATTTCAACTTTTAACAATACCCATTATTTTGACAACTCCAATGGAACTTTTGTAGAACAAGACCTGGTTAATCATGCATGTCTCATGCAGAAATATGATGGTGTCGTAATTCCGGATGCTCACTGGGTATGTGGGGGTAAGAGTCATGTTGATTGTGTCATTTCCTATGGTTCCTGTACCTGAAGCTGTACTTCCCACACAACGATGCTTATCATTGTGTTCAGCAACGTGAGGCACCGAAGGGTAGTTTGGATGATAAAGTATCATTGATGCTATTGGAGTTCATAGGGGGGCTTCGGATTAATTTAAGGCTAGAAATCAAATTGCTGCAGGATCTGAATCAATTCTCTGGTGGTTTACTATAAACAAAACTATTGATTGGATAAATTACATATACTATAATCAGCATCATTTTATTAATTATACTGATGCACTAACAGCAGTGGCGGTGCAATTGGAAGCTATGTCATTAATGACCTGGCAAAATCGTATAGCTCTGGATAAGTTTTTGGCCGAGAGGGGAGGTGTATGTGTTCTGTTCGGAGAATCCTGCTGTAATTTTATTCCAAATAACAGTATTAACATAATTTATAAACTGAAGTAACTGTATAACCTAAGATATTTGTGTGATAATATAAGAAACCTTCGCCATGCCCAATGGATGTTGGCCACATAAGTAAGAAAAGAATGTTACAGGGCACGCAGTTAAATTCAATAGTTCATATTAGAAATAATAAAATAAAGTCACAACATTGTTAACATTTATATAAAACAATGACACATTAAATAGAGACAGCGGGACAATAGTTCATGACAAAGTCATGAAAGGGGGGAATGAGGTGATCAAATGTTTTGAGGCAAAGGAAAGGCCAAACGTTAATCTGTATTTTCATGAGGCGATCTGTGATCTAATTAAAATAGGCTTTGAAGCTCCCTGTCACACGTGCAGAGTGGTGCAAGACTGTCTGAAAGCATAAAGATGAATAATGTTTCTGGGGTATCTTAAGGTCAGAGACCTTTTTGAGTCTATATGTGCAAAACAGAGGCTCTGATGCAGGTGGTTTCAAGGCCTCTGTATAAGTCTAAGGCAGATCACACTGGATTGTTCCCATGAGAAATAAATTCATTAGTGTTGGAAAAGATCTCTGTTTTTAAAAGACTAGAAAGCTTCCATAAACTGTAAAATATGGTCTTTAGCACTTTTCTTATAGATGATTTCAGTCTTACATCAAATAGTGAATTCCACTACATGCACAATGCTACATTTTCAGGGTGGGCGTGGCCTGGGGTGATGGGAAGGTGGAGCCGAGTGTCATATCTTTTCATGGGGCCCAAAATCCCTGACGGCGCCCCTGAGTCAGCTTCAAAAGCTTCCACAACCAGCATTGCTCTAAGGGATTATTAAGAGTACACCACCCACTTTAATTAAGAGAACACCACCCATTTTAATTAAGAGTACACAACCCACTTTAATTAAGGAAACACCACCCACTATAATTAAGAGTACACATAATTCAGCCTCTTTAAAACTGAGTGAATCTTAGCTCAACCAGCTGGAGTTTTGGACACACTATTTTGTCATCGATAAGATTTTATTGGGGTCCATTTTCCTGTTGAAGAGACTCTTGGTCAGAGTCAGATGGCTCAAACATGGATCTAAACCACACTGATCCTGCCAGCTGTTTCTCTCACGCAGCAAGCAGGATCAGTGTGGTTTAGCCCAATGTCTGAGCCATCTCTCACTAACACTGGGATGTTTACATTGCCAGGGAGACACCACTATTAAACATTATGTGAACAATATGAATGTAAACATGTCACTAACATCTACACATGTGCACACAAACATATGCCTGTAGGGCACTATGCTTGTTCTCATCCTAATACCTTTTCACTTATGAGGTCATACTGACCTCAGCATGCAGAAACAACAGGCGATGACCCAGGTGTTCATTAATGCAAACCACAGGCTTTATAAAGCTAGGAGCCTCTCCCCTCTTTCTGTCCACAAATATCACACACCACAAGGCAGAGGAGCACTGCTGGGCATATACAGTGCCTGGCCAAAAAAAAGGTCACACACTCTAAAATTTCGTTGGACCGCCTTTAGCTTTGATTATGGCATGCATTCACTGTGGCATTGTTTCCACAAGCTTCTGCAATGTCACAACATTTATTTCTGGCCAGAGTTGCATTAATTTTTCCCCAAGATCTTGTATAGATGATGGGAGATTTGGACTACTGCACAAAGTCTTCTCCAGCACATCCCAAAGATTCTCAGTGGGGTTCAGGTCTGGACTCTGTGGTGGCCAATCCATGTGTGAAAATGATGTCTCATGCTCCCTGAACCACTCTCTCACAATTTGAGCCCGACGAATCCTGGAATTGTCCGTGCCGTCAGGTAAGAAAAAATCCATTGATGGAATACCCTGGTCGTTCAGTATATTCAGGTAGTCAGCTGACCTTATTCTTTGGGCACATAACATTGCTGAACCTAGACCTGACCAACGGTAGCAACCCCAGATCATAGCATTGCCCCCACAGGTTTGTACAGTAAGCACTAGGCATGATGGGTGCATCACTTCAGCCGCCTCTCTTCTTACCCTGATGCGTCCATCACTCTGGAAGAGGGTAAATGTGGACTCATCAGACCACATTACCTTCTTCCATTGCTGCAGAGTCCGATCTTTATGCTCCCTATCAAATTGAAGCTATTTTTGCCAGTTAGCCTCACTGATAAGTGGTTTTCTTAAGGCTACACAGCTGTTTAGTCCCAATCCCTTGAGTTCCCTTCACACTTATATTCAGCTTTTCTATTGTAACACGCCTAGCTCTACATGATTAGGTAACATTGACATCATCTAACACATTCAGAATTAAGACTTTATGAATGAAAGACCCAGCAGGAATAAGCAAATTGCTTTTTGCTTATTGCTTGTCACACTGAATAATGTTGCATTGCTCTTCATTTAACACAATAAATCCAAGCAATGACTAAGAATTTGCACATTATTACAAACTAATACATTTTTATTTATTGTATTTTTTGAGTTGAAGATTGTTCCATTAACTGCTCTGACCAGATGTAGCCATTTCATTATCATGAGCCCCCACCCTCTTCTTGTGCATATAATATAATCTCTGTTAATCCCTTCTTGTATAAACTGGTATTTTCAGAGACTTGCAAGTGTTTTTGGGAACTGTAGGCAGTGAGTGGAATTAGTTGAGGTTGCAGTTTCCTTGTACTTGGTTCTGCTGATGGTGTGAGGTGCTCTTTGTGCTTTCTGGTGGGTTTGGCACGCTGTAAATCTGGGTCTGCAGGAGGGTGGAGCTCGGGTGCTGGAGGGTGGGGCCTGGATGTTTGGGGGTGGAGCACCCTCTTCACACTAGGAGGGGCCACTGCTGTGCTGGTCTGGGTTTATGGACTCTTTAGACTTCTAATCTGAGACATCACATCATCCTGAGACATCAACTATAACCTTGAGTGGAACGTATTTTTCCTATTAATGTAGCATCTAATAAATACAGAAACCGAGCAACATCTGTAAACAGGAAGGAGTATGAGAAAAAAAAGGATCTGGTAAACAAAGACATCAAAGAAGGTTTTCACGTGTCATCAGGATCTCATGAGGATATTACCTGTGTAAGGTTGTGATTATATGAGGATATTACCTGTGAAAGGTTGTGATCATACACATATATGAGGATATTACCTGTGTAAGGTTGTGTTCATACACATATATGAGGATATTACCTGTGAAAGGTTGTGATCAAACACATATATGAGGATATTACCTGTGTAAGGTTGTGATCATATGAGGGTATTACCTGTGAAAGGTTGTGATCATACACATATATGAGGATATTACCTGTGTAATGATGTGATCATACACATATATGAGGATATTACCTGTGAAAAGTTGTGATCAAACACATATATGAGGATATTACCTGTGTAAGGTTGTGATCATACACATATATGAGGATATTACCTGTGTAAGGTTGTGATCATATGAGGGTATTACCTGTGAAAAGTTGTGATCATACACATATATGAGGATATTACCTGTGTAATGATGTGATCATACACATATATGAGGATATTACCTGTGAAAGGTTGTGATCATACACATACATGAGGATATTACCTGTGAAAGGTTGTGATCATACACATACATGAGGATATTACCTGTGAAAGGTTGTGATCATACACATATATGAGGATATTACCTGTGTAAGGTTGTGATCATACACATATATGAGGATATTACCTGTGTAAGGTTGTGATCATACACATATATGAGGATATTACCTGTGAAAGGTTGTGATCATACACATACATGAGTATATTACCTGTGAAAGGTTGTGATCATACACAAATATGAGGATATTACCTGTGTAAGGATGTGATCATACACATATATGAGGATATTACCTGTGTAAGGTTGTGATCATACACATATATGAGGATGTTACCTGTGTAAGGTTGTGATCATATGAGGGTATTACCTGTGAAAGGTTGTGATCATACACATATATGAGGATATTACCTGTGTAAGGTTGTGATCATACACATATATGAGGATATTACCTGTGAAAGGTTGTGATCAAACTCATATATGAGGATATTACCTGTGTAAGGTTGTGATCATACACATATATGAGGATATTACCTGTGTAAGGTTGTGATCATATGAGGATATTACCTGTGAAAGGTTGTGATCATACACATATATGAGGATATTACCTGTGTGATGATGTGATCATACACATATATGAGGATATTACCTGTGAAAGGTTGTGATCAAACTCATATATGAGGATATTACCTGTGTAAGGTTGTGTTCATACACATATATGAGGATATTACCTGTGTAAGGTTGTGATCATATGAGGGTATTACCTGTGAAAGGTTGTGATCATACACATATATGAGGATATTACCTGTGTAATGATGTGATCATACACATATATGAGGATATTACCTGTGAAAGGTTGTGATCATACACATATATGAGGATATTACCTGTGAAAGGTTGTGATCATACACATATATGAGGATATTACCTGTGTAAGGTTGTGATCATACACATATATGAGGATATTACCTGTGTAAGGTTGTGATCATACACATATATGAGGATATTACCTGTGAAAGGTTGTGATCATACACATACATGAGTATATTACCTGTGAAAGGTTGTGATCATACACATATATGAGGATATTACCTGTGTAATGATGTGATCATACACATATATGAGGATATTACCTGTGAAAGGTTGTGATCATACACATATATGAGGATATTACCTGTGTAAGGTTGTGTTCATACACATATATGAGGATATTATCTGTGTAAGGTTGTGATCATATGAGGGTATTACTTGTGAAAGGTTGTGTTCATACACATATATGAGGATATTACCTGTGAAAGGTTGTGATCAAACACATATATGAGGATATTACCTGTGTAAGGTTGTGATCATATGAGGGTATTACCTGTGAAAGGTTGTGATCATACACATATATGAGGATATTACCTGTGTAATGATGTGATCATACACATATATGAGGATATTACCTGTGAAAAGTTGTGATCAAACACATATATGAGGATATTACCTGTGTAAGGTTGTGATCATACACATATATGAGGATATTACCTGTGTAAGGTTGTGATCATATGAGGGTATTACCTGTGAAAAGTTGTGATCATACACATATATGAGGATATTACCTGTGTAATGATGTGATCATACACATATATGAGGATATTACCTGTGAAAGGTTGTGATCATACACATACATGAGGATATTACCTGTGAAAGGTTGTGATCATACACATACATGAGGATATTACCTGTGAAAGGTTGTGATCATACACATATATGAGGATATTACCTGTGTAAGGTTGTGATCATACACATATATGAGGATATTACCTGTGTAAGGTTGTGATCATACACATATATGAGGATATTACCTGTGAAAGGTTGTGATCATACACATACATGAGTATATTACCTGTGAAAGGTTGTGATCATACACAAATATGAGGATATTACCTGTGTAAGGATGTGATCATACACATATATGAGGATATTACCTGTGTAAGGTTGTGATCATACACATATATGAGGATGTTACCTGTGTAAGGTTGTGATCATATGAGGGTATTACCTGTGAAAGGTTGTGATCATACACATATATGAGGATATTACCTGTGTAAGGTTGTGATCATACACATATATGAGGATATTACCTGTGAAAGGTTGTGATCAAACTCATATATGAGGATATTACCTGTGTAAGGTTGTGATCATACACATATATGAGGATATTACCTGTGTAAGGTTGTGATCATATGAGGATATTACCTGTGAAAGGTTGTGATCATACACATATATGAGGATATTACCTGTGTGATGATGTGATCATACACATATATGAGGATATTACCTGTGAAAGGTTGTGATCAAACTCATATATGAGGATATTACCTGTGTAAGGTTGTGTTCATACACATATATGAGGATATTACCTGTGTAAGGTTGTGATCATATGAGGGTATTACCTGTGAAAGGTTGTGATCATACACATATATGAGGATATTACCTGTGTAATGATGTGATCATACACATATATGAGGATATTACCTGTGAAAGGTTGTGATCATACACATATATGAGGATATTACCTGTGAAAGGTTGTGATCATACACATATATGAGGATATTACCTGTGTAAGGTTGTGATCATACACATATATGAGGATATTACCTGTGTAAGGTTGTGATCATACACATATATGAGGATATTACCTGTGAAAGGTTGTGATCATACACATACATGAGTATATTACCTGTGAAAGGTTGTGATCATACACATATATGAGGATATTACCTGTGTAATGATGTGATCATACACATATATGAGGATATTACCTGTGAAAGGTTGTGATCATACACATATATGAGGATATTACCTGTGTAAGGTTGTGTTCATACACATATATGAGGATATTATCTGTGTAAGGTTGTGATCATATGAGGGTATTACTTGTGAAAGGTTGTGATCATACACAAATATGAGGATATTACCTGTGTAAGGATGTGATCATACACATATATGAGGATATTACCTGTGTAAGGTTGTGATCATACACATATATGAGGATATTACCTGTGTAAGGTTGTGATCATACACATATATGAGGATATTACCTGTGTAAGGTTGTGATCATACACATATATGAGGATATTACCTGTGTAAGGTTGTGATCATACACATATATGAGGATATTACCTGTGAAAGGTTGTGATCAAACTCATATATGAGGATATTACCTGTGTAAGGTTGTGATCATATGAGGGTATTACCTGTGTAAGGTTGTGATCATACACATATATGAGGATATTACCTGTGAAAGGTTGTGATCAAACTCATATATGAGGATATTACCTGTGTAAGGTTGTGATCATATGAGGGTATTACCTGTGAAAGGTTGTGATCATACACATATATGAGGATATTACCTGTGTAAGGTTGTGATCATACACATATATGAGGATATTACCTGTGAAAGGTTGTGATCAAACTCATATATGAGGATATTACCTGTGTAAGGTTGTGATCATATGAGGGTATTACCTGTGAAAGGTTGTGATCATACACATATATGAGGATATTACCTGTGTAATGATGTGATCATACACATATATGAGGATATTACCTGTGAAAGGTTGTGATCAAACTCATATATGAGGATATTACCTGTGTAAGGTTGTGTTCATACACATATATGAGGATATTACCTGTGTAAGGTTGTGATCATATGAGGGTATTACCTGTGAAAGGTTGTGATCATACACATATATGAGGATATTACCTGTGTAATGATGTGATCATACACATATATGAGGATATTACCTGTGAAAGGTTGTGATCATACACATATATGAGGATATTACCTGTGAAAGGTTGTGATCATACACATATATGAGGATATTACCTGTGTAAGGTTGTGATCATACACATATATGAGGATATTACCTGTGTAAGGTTGTGATCATACACATATATGAGGATATTACCTGTGAAAGGTTGTGATCATACACATACATGAGTATATTACCTGTGAAAGGTTGTGATCATACACATATATGAGGATATTACCTGTGTAATGATGTGATCATACACATATATGAGGATATTACCTGTGAAAGGTTGTGATCATACACATATATGAGGATATTACCTGTGTAAGGTTGTGTTCATACACATATATGAGGATATTATCTGTGTAAGGTTGTGATCATATGAGGGTATTACCTGTGAAAGGTTGTGATCATACACAAATATGAGGATATTACCTGTGTAAGGATGTGATCATACACATATATGAGGATATTACCTGTGTAAGGTTGTCACCAAACACATATATGAGCATATTACCTGGTTGTTGGTTAGTTCTCGCCGGTCTTTGTTTCGCTTTGTTTTGGTTAGAGTGTGTTTGTCTTTCATTGTGTTTGTGATAAGAACCTGTGATATACCTAGCTCCTTGCTCCTGTTTTGTTTGTTTACATCTCATTTGTGCTCTCCCTCTGTGTTTGCCGTCTACGCTGCCTTTCCCGTAAATGCTTACCCGGTATTGCTGTCTGTCTTTGATTTTGTTCAGTGTTTGTTTGTTTATTAAAACTAAGTGTTTCTTTATCCTATTTGTCACGATCGTTTTGGTTTTACTTGTTAGTTCCCTTTCACGTAACACGCAAGGTGTCGGCACTTCACACGTGTGTTCCTGTTGTTTTTCTATCCTTTATATTTCATTTTGTTAAAATCATGCTATATGGAGCTGTCTTTAATCGTATTAGCTTTTCAAAGCTTCAAATGTGAAGTTTTACATTCATTTTTGTAGACATTTGTTAATCCCAGTTATCTCACTCTTTCTTGCATTATGCACTGGCTCACCGTATCACTGTATGTGACAGTTTCTCTTCCGAAAGCTTGCCTGAACGTTGGCATATTTTGACAGTTTTCAGTCTGTTCTGCCTTGCTTTCCTTTATGCAGTTTTCCATGCTTGGTTAAATATGTGGGTTCAGAGCTGGAATAAATAATAACATACCCATTAAAGATGCTCCTACATGCTGCAGTGTGTCTTTCCATTTTTTATTTTGGTTTATTTTTTTTTTTTTGGCAACTAATACGTTAAAAACAATTTGCAGACACTTCAATACTGAACAAAGCAGAATATCCCGATACATTTTTTGATAGTTTACATCAGTGTCCAGGATACATTCCAAGAACAGATCTTAAGCTTTACAGCATTTGGCAGGCGCTCTTATTCAAAGCAAATTACATTTTAAAGCAAATTCTAGCTGGTTATTCATTAATAGGTCTTTGTTATTGCTGTACATCAAAAAAGCTGTAATACCAATAATATACAAGAATCTTTCTAAAAGAGCAAGAATTTGCCTCTCAAAAACAAGACATGCCTCTCTTGTCTGCATCAAAATTTCTGTTTGTCTTAAAAGTCAAATCCTAAAACCTTAGCCGGTTACTTGTGCACAACCAGAATTTTTGATGCACTTTGTTCCTCACTGCACTAGTGCTCTGCATATGTAAAAATGAAGACCCAGAACATGCAAAGATGTCATCAAAATATAGAATAGTTGTTTTGAGGAATCTAAAATCTATGATTGTCAATATTTGTTTATCACAGCATAATCACAGCTGCTAGCTAGTGTAACTAGTTAAGAGTGCATTTTGACCAATATCTACCTAAAGTAAGCTACTTTGAGTGGTTAACTACCTAACCTAGCTATTTCCTTTACTTAGCTATTCTGTCTTGACATGTTTGAATCAAAACAAAATGAAAATCTATCCTGATTGTTTGCTAAATCAATTCTTGATGATTCAGGGTAGCTAGCTAACCTAGTGAATTTAACCACCTGGTCAAAGTGTAAAAGCCATGATTATTAAGGTTGTCTGCCAGATTTAATTAAAAAAAAGAAAGAAACAAGTTCACATGAAATGGGCCTTAATGAAGACATTGCTTTAGCCAAAGAAACAAAAAGTATCAGGGAGATGAGGAAGAAAATATGTTACTTGCAGGTTTGTCAGCATGGGGAGATTTACATGTGGGTTCTTATAATGCGCCACATAAAAAAGTGAACAGAGCTCGAATGATGTGATATTGTTAAGGGACTGAGGGGGCAAAACATTCAATTAATATTAGAAATACAAGAAATTTTATACACATTTACCGTGTATATGTGAATGGTTTATACATTGAAAAAATGCATCAAAAACAAATAAGATGAACAGTTGCATAGCTGGATAGGCCTAATATATAAATGTAGAGAACACCGGAGCTTTTTGCCGAAGCAACGTCTGCGCTTGAGAGGAAATAAGATATTTTAACTTACACTAACTATCAATCAAAAGGTCCAGTAATACACAGTCCAGAAGTACATTTTAGTAATGGTAAAACGAGACAGCCGTGTTTATGTCGTCACACCTGGTGTTTGTGACGTCACAGAAAAAGGCTTAACTGGCGTCATGGTTACCATTTTGAAAGAGTGCGCACACTGGACAAATCAAACTACGAACTACAAGGATATTCAACAATTGTTATTTCACATTTTCCTGTGGATAAATTGGATTATTGTCAGTTATAGATTTCTCCGATATCAAAGGTAGGCCTAACTATCCTCTTTAAGGCAAACTGGGAAACGTCTATATGAAAAGAATGCACAAAGGAAATAATTTCCATGTGTTATTTAGATTGAGACGTCGTGTGTTTATATACAAAGCGTATTATTTCTCTTGAAAAGTGCTGGGTTTTGGATTCGTTTCTGATTTCCCTTAAATTCGCAACCCTTTTATCATCGATGGCACGTGCGTTCACTTAAATCAGCGCTTGGTCTAAAAGGAAGAACATCCACATTTATGGCGTTTGTATACTTGTCGGCATCAAAAAGTATCAGCAATGTAGTTTAAGATATATTTGTAATACAACTTTTGTATTTTGATTAAAATTAATTTTCGTTTCACGAAATATCAGTTGCGCTGCGTTTTGACATTGTGTGAAATTATAGGAGTTTTCAGATTATAATCATGAACGTTTTCAGATTCTGTCATTAGAAACACGGTGACTAAAACATGTGTGTTACTTAAATTAACTAATAAATGAAGGAAAGATTGCTTGTAGATGAAACATTAACATTTTTACTTTCAAAAAGTGGTGTGGATAAAAATAGCCATTTAGGAATGTTACAATCTCATTTTCAACCGTAGTGACATGTAGCATCCCCATCATAATTTACGCATATGTCCGTGAACAAATTAAAATTGTTACTTGTGTGCTGATCATTTTAAGAGAATATTGAATAGATTAAGAAAAGTGTCATGGCCCGAGTCCTGCAGGGCAAGGAGCAGAACTCACAGACCTCTCTCGTCCCAGACAAACATTTATTAGACACGAAAGATTAGTAATCAACGGTAACTGCACTCATATGTAACAAACTATTGAATATAGGGACAGGCAGAAACACACACAACGAGTACAACCAGTAAACAATGAACAATAACACTAACACGAACGTGTACACATGTACGATGACCGACATCGAACGAAACACACACAGTTTATAGAGGTATAATTTAATATTTATCTGTAAAGTATTAAAAGATTTAATATATTTTCTGGTTTTCCCCAGTGAGATCATCATGAGGGGAACAGGAAGTACAAAGAAGAACTTCTTCCCTGATGTGAAGACCATACCAGCTCCACAAAAAAGCCCTACAGAGGCAATGGCCAACCCAAATATTTCTCCTTTTCATTTTGTTAATTCGCAAAGAGGAGGAAGCAGCCACTATTTCCCAGAAATTTCTGGAGTCCCCCAGAGGAAGCCATATAAACCTCAAGTCTCTCAAAACCTGAGAAAATCTGGCACGGGCACAACATTAGCGGCACTGCTGAAGGCCACCGATGGAAATAATGGTGGAAAGTCAATAGGCAGACTCCTGGATGAAGGTCAGCGATGCAGCAAATCTCGGTTCCCTTCTCTGGTTGTAGAGCCACACACCAAGAGCAGTGCTGTGAGTGTGAAGGCTGATCACACTCCACCAGCTCCATCCATCTCAAGGCTACCCGCCCTCCACCCAAAGCTGGCTGCTCTCAAACAAAAAAGCCCAAAGCCTGCTGTGACCCTGCATGTCCCCCACAAACATGTCAGGGAAGTCCCAGGAAAGGTGCAGGACAAGCACAGTGAGGTGAACTCCACATTTTACACCAGGCCAGAAGTGGGTGAGGTCCTCTACCAGGACCTGGAGAGGCTAACGTCAGCCCGTCAGTGTGCCTCCAAGGTCGAAGCTTCCCAGCACCAGTATGACCTGAGCTGCCACAAACCGCTGCTCATCAGGAGGGCGACCTTACATAAGATAGAGAGCAGAGCTGCGCGCCCAGCTCCGCCTGCCCCCTCCCTGGTGCCACGTCGCAACCGTGTGCCCCGGCCATGCAAGACTGAGGATAAAAACAAGAGGCAGGACAAGTGCCAGGATGGCCAGGCTGCCTCTACTTCCCCTGGAGCCAAAGAAACATCTGTCGTGAAGATTTATTTCTCTCTGTTGTTAACAGGGAGAAGGAACTGTGGGCTTGACCAGTTGGGACAACAGACAGGTGAGCATAGGGGACCTCGCATCAATGGGTTAAAAAAAATGACTTCTTTTGACATTTATTTCACCATCGAATACTAAAGTATTGAGTATTGAGTCAGATTTGTTTTATTTGTCTGTTGTGTCTCAGCACCTGCTCCAGTGCATGTGAAATGAATGGACTTCACCTGCTCTGTAGATGACCACGGTCAGTTGCCTTACAGCCTTTGTAAGCAACAGAAACCTTCAGGGCCATGTTCGCACCTTTGCTCTCCCACCTGAGATTGTCTGACATCCAGAATTCCTGACACTTATTACTTCCTGAGAAAAAAATAAAATAAAATCTTTAAATAAATGCAATTTTAAATGTATGCAGAGATGTTTTTCTGTGATATTTCTTTTTCAGTTATCTTGAGTGTGTTTAAAAATGGGTGTACGTTTGTTATCTTTCTTCACAACTGCTTCCTCTCAAACATACATATACTTGTGTTCTTCTTTCTACTGGACAAATACAACACACATTACATTTACTTTGACTTAAAGCACAAAGTTACACATCTGACTCTTGGTCTATTCTGATTCAGCAAACACCAGTTCTCTTCTGCTGGTTGATAATCAGGGAAAGAAAAACTTTATCAGCTATGTAATGAGTTATGTTTTAGAAAGTCACAAATGACACCAAACATAATTACCCAAAGCTGATTTTAAAGACTGCATAGACCTATAGAACATTATGTAAATGACCACATTACTTAAAATAAGTAATTTATAGATAACTGTCTCTAAGCCCCATTAACCACATTAGTATTTTAATACTGGTTTTTGAAAAAAGAAAAAAAATAGTACAGTAGAAATTGCCAAATCTTACAGCTGTGAAAGTCAAAGGCTGTCACTCTTTGGTGGTAGTGGAACTGATTTGGCATTATGGGAAAATTCATAGATATAGTAATCATACGTTCTCTGTATGAGTGAGCATTTAAACCCCATTAAAAGTAGGACTTCAATATAAATAGATTTTTAAAAAAAAACTGGCACAGTAGAGTTTTTTCAAATTTGATCTGATAACCAAGTGCCTTCAAGCTGTATGATAAACCTCTGAGAAGCACTCTATAGGAATATCATTTTGAGCCGTGCTTATTATGCTACTTTAATATATTTTTAATAGTGTTGATGCAATATCCATTCAAAGTATACATACCAGCAATGTGTACTTTCATGCAGCAGCATATCTTCCTACACTATGCACATTATATATATATGACATCAGTATTCTAATGGCTAAGGGGAGCCTTGGAAGGGAGACAGATTAGAGGGGGAAAACTGGAGATGGGAAGGGATGTGTAAAAACACAGACACCGTTGCAGCACAGAAGTGAGGTGTATCACAAGGGCTCACAGACCTCAATACCTGAAGGTAGCAGCTAGGAGCTTTGCTCAGAACTTTGGCAAAGACCCAGCACTGAGTGACTGGGTCACTGGGCTTATATAGGCCTAGCCCAGCTGTTGGGCGTTAAGTCTGATTAGTGGTATGACTAAGTCGAGGCCTCCCTCTGGTGGCCGGAGGGCCATCGGCCTGCACCGAGCCTTACAGATATTTATTGTTTGATTTATGTACAGGTACAGGTTCGATGACCATACTTGATATGCAGTTGCTTGGGTATGTTGTTTTATGTATGTTCTAAGAAAATGACACAAAGAGGTAAATTACAACACTATAAGCAGGACACATAGAATATCAACAAATATATTCAACCACAAAGGCTAATTATTTACATTAATGGCATTTAGCTGATGCCTTTTGATTCTCTGTTATTTGCATGTATTATTTATTGTCACTTTGTCCATTACAGCCTTGTCCATTAGGGATGTGCTTCAGAGATGACACTGCAATTTAGTTCCGCATTAGTCCAGGACTAGATTATTATCTAGGAAAACAACACTTGGTCAACCCGCAGAGAAGCCATTCATGAATCGCAGCAAAAGACTATAGAAAGAGTCTGAGTCCCATGTTATTTAAATAACATTGAAGTATTTAGTAAGTAAATTTTAGTGTATGTCCTATTCATTAATGTAACATTCAGATGGAACTTCATGCCTATATTCCTTGAAAGCATATATGAATAAATGAGAAAATTAGATCCTTTTAAATGACCCATTGACCCACTGATTAATTGACACGCAGAGATGTCAAGGCGCAGTGTACATTTACTAACAAGTTGGTACTAACGCCACGATAACGACACTGCAGGAACCTGTTCTAATGGATCTACTCGACCCATCTCTTACAAAGAGACGCCCTTCAGGTGTGTGTGCATACATGTGTGTACATATGTGTAAGAGTGCATGTGTATTTGGTGTACATCAGCCTCTCTTTCACTGTCTCTTCCTCTTTCTCTGTTTCTGTCTCTGTTTCTCTCCAGAGGAAGGCACCTGAACACCTGAAGCCATGCTGGCAGCCTTACCCAATCACATGGCCCATACACCAGTGAGCTCATCAGGCAGGATGAATTTACAGGTCAGTGCTGATGTCATATTCAACTGTTTATAACCAGTTCATGACAAGCTATAATCATTGTTTTTTCTTACACACACACACACACATTTATGAAAGTCTGTATGTATTATAGGCATGTATGTACTAAATTAGTATTGCTGTAATAAACTTTTTAAGCATATTGTCAATACATCAATTCATTTACTTAATACTCATCATAGACCTTATATGCACCAAATACTTAAATTCCATCTCCAACTCCCCCGGTCTAATTGAATTTGCTTCATTGTACTTCATTGAACTGTTACTAAAGCAGTGTTAAAGTGGCATTAATGCTATACTAAAGCTATTCTAAAACTATACTATAGTTATACTAAAAAAATACTAAAGCAGTAGTAAATTAGTACTGCAGTAGAATCAACATGTCCCATGTTTTCATAAAATGTTTACTTTCTGCTGCATTCTGTGTTTATTACGGACAAAGCATCATTATCACTTGTTTTAATGATGTATTGTTTGTTTGTTTAGCTCATGCCTTTGCATTGCTCTACTGGTGGCTGGGAACAGCATGGCACAGCCTGACCTCTGGAATCTCTCTGCTTGATGTTTTTCTGCTCAGCAGGTAAGTTTGTGTTTGTGCATATACTCTGTATTGTACTCTGCATTGCTATGTTCTCCCTCTGTCTCTCCACAGACACACTGCATATGGGAGGAAGGCTATCTTCCTCTTCCTCCTCTTGCTGCTTTTCGGTGAGTCTGCATTTCTGAGTCACTACATATCAAATCATCTCATGTCCGAGCTCCTGTGTGGGTAAAAAAACATTTGTACTCAATACACAAAAGACACAATGACAGAAACGCACATGTAACGATGCAGTGTAAGCTGACAGGTCTGCTGGTAGCAGTTAGGAAATGACAGCAGATATATTGGTAAGAAATGTTTTGATAACTGGCATGTTAGTGACATGTGTAGTTGACAGGGACTTTAGTGATGGGTGTGTTATTTTTTTTTACTGGAGCACGGGACTGGTTCTCCTTAGTCACTGATTGATTCCACACACGTTCACACACCTGTCCGAGTCCCTCTGGATGTGAGTACTCTCACTGGCTGAAGAGTAAATGCAGGAATGAAACCATACACGTTTATTGGATGCCTCCTATGTGCTAGAACATAAACTGTTAATACTGGTAATAAACCCACTGTTTCAAAATTCTTCTCTCTCTCTCTCTCTCTCTCTCTCTCTCTCTCTCTCTCTCTCTCTCTCTCTCTCTCTCTCTCTCTCTCTCTCTCTCTCTCTCTCTCTCTCTCTCTCTCTCTGCAGCCTGGGGCCTACCCTGTTAAGTGTTGGGCATTCCATGGTCCCCAAAGATTACTCACATTACCTTGGAACACATCCCTCATAACTTGTCATCCACTGGACACATCAACATTGCTCCAAAGGACTTCACCGTTCATGTGAGTCGTGAAAAACACACACACACACACACCCGCACACACACACACACACAACACCAAATTATTTAATTAATAAGTTGCCCTGTCATCTCGTGATAGAGCTGCTCCTTTTTAAGGGGTTCCAGGGTGTAATGTTTTCACATTTCAAGTTCAAGTTCAAGTTCAAGTTCGGTTTATTCGTCACATACATAGTCATACACAGTATAACACGCAGTGAAATGGTGGAGAGTGCTCTGTCTAAACTGAGCAAGAGAAACAGGGGTACATAGAGAAAAATATATATATATGCAGATAAATATATATATTCTATGTATGTACAAAAATATATTAACAATGTATGTACAATATATGTATATTATGATTATATACACAATGTACAATGTATATGGTTGGGTATATATGTACACAATCTACAGAATGTACAGATCCATTTTGTATAATAGCATATCTACAGTTGTTGTGTAACAGGGTAATTGAGTATAAATCTAAATCTATATATACAGATGTACAGATATACAGTCATGTTACATGGTGGTGGTGGTGGTCCCCACAGTTTATCAGTTTCCCTGATTCAGGGCCCGAATGGCCTGTGGGAAGAAGCTCCTCTTCAGCCTCTCTGTCTTGGTCTTCAGGGAGCGGAAGCGCCTCCCTGACCTCAACAGAGAGAAGAGTGTATTGTTGGGATGGGTGGGGTCCTTCACAATTTTCCTGGCCTTGGTCTGGCACCGCTTGTAGTAGATGGTCTGCAGGTCAGGAAGTTCCGAGTGAGTGATGCGCTCTGCTGAACGCACTACCCTTTGGAGTGCTTGTCTGTCCTGCTTGGTGCTATTCCCAAACCAGACTGTGATGTTCCCCGTGAGGATGCTCTCGATAGTGCAGGTGTAGAAGTTCCGCAGTACCTTGGAGGGCAATCTGAAGTCCCTTAGGCGTCTGAGGTGGTAAAGACGCTGACGAGCCTTCTTTGCCAGGGAGCTGGTATGGCGGGACCAGGACAGGTCCTGCGAGATGTGAACACCAAGGTACCTGAAACTATCTACTCTCTCCACCGTGGTCCCACTGATCCTCACAGGTTGGTAGTGCCGCTCCTGCTTCTTGCTGCAATCCACGATCAGCTCCTTTGTCTTACTGACGTTTAGGAGGAGATTATTTTCCTGGCACCAGTTTTCCAGGTGTTTAATCTCCTCCAGGTAGGCCCTCTCGTCGTTGTCCGAGATCAGACCCACGACAACGGTGTCGTCAGCAAACTTGACAATGATGTTAGAGCTGGAAGTGGCTGTGCAGTCGTAGGTGTACAGTGAGTAGAGCAGGGGGCTTAGGACACAACCCTGAGGAGCTCCAGTGCTGAGGGTGAGGGTGGTTGAGGAGCAGTTGCCCACCCGTACTGATTGTGGTCTGTCTGTTAGGAAGTTGGAGATCCAGTCGCACAGGGATGTATGCAGTCCTAGATCTCCCAACTTAGTAGTGAGTAGGGAGGGGATGATAGTGTTGAATGCTGAACTGTAGTCGACAAATAGCATTTTAACATAATTTCCCCTCCCTTCGTCCAGGTGAGTCAGTGTAGTGTGGAGCAGATGTGCAATCGCATCGTCAGTGGAGCGGTTGTGGCGATATGCAAACTGCAGTGGGTCCATGGAGGCTGGCAATGAAGATGTGATGAAGTCTCTGACTAGCTTTTCAAAGCACTTCATCACGACTGATGTGAGGGCGACAGGGCGGTAGTCATTGAGGTCGGAGGAGGGTCGAGGTTTCTTCGGGACGGGGACGATGGTGGACCGCTTGAAGCTGGACGGACAATACCGAGCGTCAGGGAGAGATTGAAGATGTCGGTAAATCGGGGCTAGCTGATCTGCGCAGGCTTTGAGGACCCTCCCGCAGATACCGTCTGGTCCCATCGCCTTCCTGGTATTCACCCTTTTAAACACTCTCCTCACGTCACTCTCCGTGATGACGAGAGGGCGCTGTTCTATGGTGGGCCCCGCGCATGTGCCATTGGCTGCGCCGATAGTGCCATTAGCACTAGCGCCGTTAGCATTAGCGCTGTTAGCATTGGCGCTGTTAGCACTAGCGCTGTTAGCATTAGCGCTGTTAGCATTGGCGCTGTTAGCACTAGCGCCGTTAGCATTTGTGCTGCTAGCATTAGCGCTGCTAGATGTAGCCTCGAAGCGAGCAAAGAATGTATTCAGCTCGTTCGCCAGAGACTCATCCGCACTCATCAGTCATCCGCACTCATCATTTTTATACACTCCTGCTCTTCCAGGCACTGACGCATGAAAACGAGGAAGGAAAACCTCTTGGAACATTTACTTATGACCAAGATGGAGAACCCATCCAGACCTACCAACTTCCTGTAAGAAAGTTGTACAGTAACTCACCAAAATATAGAAAGATGGAAATATTTACACATCACTTTTTATTCCAATAATGTTAGCAGTGTTAATATTATTAATAATGTATTATTGGTGTTAGTGTATTTCATGTATTTATATATACTTTACTTTATATATACACTATAATCTTTTGTACTCAAGTTGATAACATTTATTGACACTTTGGCCCTTTAAAACATCTACAGTAATACATCTCCCTCTGGTGGACAAATTAATGTACCACATCCCAAATGCATCTCCAAAGAAAAAGTTCAACATTGTTTCTCTGATCTTAGGCCAGTTTTGCTGCTGCTCCACTTAAGAATAAAAAAAAAATTAGGGGCAAAAATTTGAACAACACTTGAGAAATAGCCCATAAATGGTGCCACACTAAGCTTGTAGTCTTCCAGCTTGCATGGAAGGAGAGCCTTCCATAGAAAAGCACTTATTAACACTCCAACATCCTATCTCTCAAACCTCATAGAAAATAACCAAAATAATACTGTATTCCTTTTTAGTACAATTGCACATCTACTTAGAAAAACTCTGCCCTCACACGTTTCTTAAGGAAATCCTATCCGAAGTAACTGAACATTTACTAAATTTAAGAACCTCCTCCTTGAACATTGGCTATGTTCCTAAACCATTCAAATTAGCAGTAATTAGACCACTTATCCAAAAATCTAACCTTGACCCATGTGAGCTGTCAAACTACAGGCCAATCTCAAATCTTTCATTTACTTCCAAGATCCTAGAAAAAAGCTGTAGCTCAGCAGCTAAGGTCATATCTGAATCAGAATCAGAAAAATGTAGGCTTTCAGTCAGGGTTTAGGCCTAATCATAGTACAGAGACAGCACTAATTAAAGTAGTTAATAACCTGTTGTTGGCTTCTGACCAGGATTATGTCTCTTTGCTTGTATTACTTGATCTGAGTGCAGCATTTGACACTATAGATCACATCATTTTACTACATAGACTCAAAAATGTTGTTGGGATTAGGGGAATAGCCCTTTCCTTATTTAAATCTTATCTAGCTGGTCGCTACCAGTTTGTTAACATAAATGGAGACTTCTCAGCATATAACAATGTTAGTTATGGTGTCCCACAATGATCTAGGGCCTTTGCTTTTTTCTTTATATATATGCTACCTCTAGGTGACATTATACATAAACACTGTTCTAGTTTTCATTGCTATGCAGATGATACTTAGCTATATTTCTTAGCCAAACTACGGGACCTATATCAGCTTAGTATTATTGACAAATGCATAAAGGACATCAGACATTGGATGTTGAGGTACTTTCTCTTACTTAATCCTGACAAAACAGAGGTGCATTTATTAGGCCCAGAGACAGCTAGGTCCTTACTCTCTAACTACTCAGTGAACATCAATGGTCTGCAAATCACATCTTCTCTAATTGTTAAAGATCTTGGAGCTGTTACGACCCTGTCTAGGCTGTGAGGCCATAACAAGGAAAAAGAAATACAAATGGCTAATATAATGGAAGTTGTGACAAAGTGAGCAGCAACAAAACAAACAGAAGCACAAATGGAGGGTGTTTTTCAGTGTATTTTACAAAGGTTATGCTTCATAAACAAACAAACAAACAAACCAACAATCAATCATGCTGGTGCAAATGTCTTCAGGAGTGACCCAAGCCAAATTAACAAACCAAACCCACACTAATTAAATAAAAATACACACTAACTAATCCTAGCAACACAAGAAACCTACCTAACATAAAAACATAGACAAAATGCACACCCAACAAAATTGGCAGTCACTCCCTGTCTCCTGGGAGTGGACTTTAAATGGTCGACACAGTTGGCTGAGAAACCCGCTAAGGAAAGGGGCGGAGTCTCAATCAGGTTGGAAATCCTGGCAGTGGATCTAGAACACATACACATACAAACACACACACACACACACACACACACACACACACACACACACACACACACACATCTCTGCGTAACACCCCTCCCCATAAGCGTGGACTTCCAGAGGATGTTCCAGCACACAAACAACAAAACATGCCCAAACCGACAACATCTGGAAAGAGCATCTGCCGCTACATTTTCTGAACCCTTTTTATGTTTGATGTCAATATTAAACACTTGGATGATCAGAGACCAACGCATTAAGCGTAGATTGGCATTAGCCATATTCTGCAAGAACACGAGCGGATTGTCATCAGTGTATATGGTGATGGGGTACGGATGACCACGAAGGTACACCTCAAAATGTTGTAACACTAGGAGGAGCGCAAGGGCCTCCTTCTCAATAGTGCTATAGGCCAGCTGATGTTTCACAAACTTTCTAGAAAAATAACAAATAGGGTGATCTAGACCTTGTGAGTCCTCTTGCAGGAGAACAGCATCGGCTCCACTACCACTGGCATCTACCTCAAGTGTAAAAGGACGAGTAAAATCAGGGGTTGCTAGAACAGGAGTGCTGAATCAGCTTTCACTGAGTCAAATGCATCTTGACAGGGTTGTGAACATTCAAAAGGGGTGGTGTCACAAAGCAAATTTGTGAGGGGTAAAACAACATCAGAGAAGTTCCTACAAAAGCAACGATAAAAACCTGCCATGCCCAAAAAGCGTCGGAGTTGTCTTTTGGTCTCTGGGGCAGGAAAAGACTTGATTGCTTGTACTTTGGCATCAAGAGGACGCACACTACCACAACCCACCAGTTTCCCCAAGTAGGCAACCTCACTCTTACCAAAATCACATTTTTCAAGATTAAGCACAAGGGAGGCATCCAATAGCTTCTTAAAAACAAGATCAAGCAACTGTACATGTTGTTCCCAAGTGTTAGTATACACAACCACATCATCCAAATAGACTTCACAGTTAGGCACGTCACCTAAAATCATAGTCATCAAACACTGAAAGGTAGAAGAGCATTTTAAGACCGAAAGGCATTACCGTATATTGTAGAAAACAGTCAGGGGTAGCAAATGCCAAAATGTCAGATGCATGAGAGGTTAATGGAGCATGCTAATATCCCTAAAGTAAATCAAGCTTACTTACAAATCTAGCTGAACCCCATCTTATCCACACAATCCTCCATTCTAGGCATTGGGAAGGAATCAGAAACAGTAACTGCATTTATTTTTCTGTAGTCAGTGTAGAAGCGGTATGTGCCATCTGGTTTTAGCACCAGAAACCATGGGGAACATCAGGGACTAACACTAGGGATAGCAAGATGATTTTCTAACAAATACTTGGTTTCTTGATTTAGCAATGTACATTTCTGGGGATTGGTGTGATATGGGTGTTGTCTAATGGGTGAATGAGAATCAACATCAATGTCATGCTGAAGGACAGTCGTACGAGTGGAAACGTCTAAAAATAATGTGAGGTATTTCTGAATGAGACTGCTGATGAGAGTGCTCTGGGTGAAGGCTTAGACTCCAGGGGCTCATCGTCATTGGAGTTTCCTGATTCCATTTCCAACCCCAAAAGTGGGATCCTCGTGGAGGGACTCCTTCACCTTCATTGAAGGGTACATAAAGCGGTCAGAATCCACGTTTGACCAGAGACTACTGTTGTCATAGTCCTCATCCATGCCATAATCCTCATAACTGTCCCGATATTCCGGTTACGTAAAACACTCCAGATTCACCATTCTGACTGCCAGGAAGGGCAGGCAGGATTCCACAGTGTCTGACCGTGGATCTCCAGGCCCTCTCTAAATATCTCAGTGGAGCTTTCACCCTCTGCACTGGCATGGAGCGTGCCCACTACTATGAAGAATTCCTTCACATGGGTTGGATTGGGACGGTTACGTCACTTCCTTACCTTTTTTTTCCAGAGGCAGGATGCAAAGGCGAGTCATTGTATAAACACAGATGTTTAATGAACATGACAAAAATGAAACCAAAGCACAAAGTACTACTCAGTGATGAGACAAAAAACACAACAAGCAATAAGCAGTTTGTGCACGTTGACACGGTGCATATAGGGTCAAACACCGACAAAGACCAACAACTAACCAGGACCTTAAATATACACATTAACAACGGAGATAACCAGAGACAGGTATGACACATGGGTGGGGTGTGGCAATGAAGACACACACACGTGACGTCAAACAAACAGCGAGGAGCCTAGGAGGAGGGGGCCGTGCCATGACAGTGTATATTTATATATGTGACATCTGCTCTGATCTTTGCTGTTGGATCCAGTTAGGAGAGTGGAGGGGAGCAAGGTGACTCCCATGATGTTGAGCGCCACCAATCAGACTTATTTACTTTAAATTTAATGTTTAGTGTTGTTAAATGGTTGATTTGTATGTGCGTGTTAGTTTAGTCCTTTCACATTAATTTATAGAAATCCAAAATCAATATTAAATCCACAAGTCTTTTACTTTGACCTTTTCTCAGATAATAAAATTTTGTTTTTTTGTTAATCACTTCAGTTACACCATAAAAAATAATCATCACACAGTACACAATAGAACTGCACTGTTCTCTTTTAACTTTTGTGTTGTGTTTGGGTTTTAAGTACTAACTTTGTGCTATGCAGACAAAAAAAAAAAAAAGGAAAAAGTGCTGAATAAGCAGATGGTTATTTAGATGCTCATTATTAAGAACATTGTCATGTTTCAGGCATTTATGACCCAAACCAGACTGTGTAGTCATGCCGTTAGCCAGCTGTCAGGTCACTGAGGTCTGGATCCAGCTAATTTCTTTAGAGCTCAAAATACAAATGTAAGCTAAATACAACTAGATTAAAAAAAAATCTTGTGGTTGACAAGTTGTCCTACATGATGAGTGCATTCTGAATTCAGATTAAACTTAATAAGTGTCCATTGTGTGAGAAAAGGTATTAGCGCAGCCCCATGCATCATCAGCGCTTCAACTAACATCAGTTGTTGGCCTCTAAAGTAAAAGCAACATGTTAAACATGTAGCATGATAGACATGTAGATTAAAAAATGTTAAATATGCATACTCTAGTCATGATGAATACTAGCCTATTTCTTTCTTATTAGTAGGTTAGCTAACGTTTCTCACAACTGTTTAAAAACAACGGTTTAAATAACAGTAAGTCTATGAAACATAGAAGTTACAGGGGTGGTTGATCAAAACAATCCAGTCAGATTTGTTTCTAAGACCCCTTGTTTGTATTTGTTTGTAAGTGAATTAAGATGTTAGGACCTTAGAAGCATCAGGGTTAGGATTAATCTTAGGGTTAGTATAAGGAAAAGCAAGCAGATATAAGGACTACACTAAATTAAAAAAGGAGATCAGGTCAAAGTCGATTACAGTCATATCACGAGTAGGGCGTAAGCACTGATTTAGCCAGGAATTCAGCAGGACACTTCACAACAAAGTTAGTAATGCTATAAAATGTCATATAAGATATAATTGGTTCAATAATAGTACAGTAACAATTTTGAAGAGAACCACAACTGAGGCATACAAGGGCTAATTTTTTTGTATATCTGTATCGCCGTAAGTCCTGCCCACTAGCCTTTCTCCGCTCAGACGTAGATCACCCTCACCTGAATACTGATTAATTACACCTGTCTCTCATTTCGGTTTCTTTTATAACCTCCCTTTTCCCACAGTATCCTCGCAAAGTATTGTATTTTCATGTATAGCAAGCGTTTCTTGATTCTGTTGCTTTTCCCCTAGACAATGCCTCACTCTTAGTACCTTAGACAACCTCGGATTCTGTCTTCTGGTTTGGACTTTGGACTGTGCCCTTGACTCTCCTCTTCACCATTCCCTTCCCGTTTATGACTACCCTTCTATTTTACCTCACAACTCCTTCCCGCCTGTACTGAAAATAAACTCTTGCATTTGGATCCACACTTAGCTGTGTCCTGACATCCTTGTATGACGCACTTACATACGTGTGACCCACCTTCCCCAGACCACGTGAGGCTGTTGTGCATGCAGATATCAGGAGCACACGCAGTGAACTTATTCCAAGGCACTACTTCACAAAAGGAGCAGACCGTGGTATGGAAACTTAAAGGTGTGGGGGGTGCACCCAAAACATTCTTGCCCCAGTTCTGACAATTCTGATCTGTGTAACCAGTGAGGATTTATTAGGACACCTTCAATTTCTTCTCTCTTTGCATACAAGTGTAGACTTATTCAAGCTTTGGTGTATACAATGAATCCTTTTTCTATCTAATTTAATCTTATTTATTCAAAAGAGAATAGGTCTCCTGATAACGTCATGTAACAGCTTCCCAAATGGTTTTATTGTTGATAGATTTCTTCTTTTTTATTTGTAAATTTGGGATTCCAGAGAACAATGTATTGCAATGTTTTCCTGTTGTTTTTCTATCCTTTATATTTCATTTTCTTAAAATCATACTATATGGAGCTGTCTTTAATCGTATTAGCTTTTCAAAGCTTCAAATGTGAAGTTTTACAATCATTTTTGTAGACATTTGTTAATCCCAGTTACCTCACTCTTTCTTGCATTATGCACTGGCTCACCATATCACTTTATGTGACAGTTTCTCTTCCGAAAGCTTGCCTGAACGTTGGCATATTTTGACAGTTTTCAGTCTGTTCTGCCTTGCTTTCCTTTATGCAGTTTTCCAAGCTTGGTTAAATATGTGGGTTCAGAGCTGGAATAAATACTAACATACCCATTAAAGATGCTCCTACATGATGCAGTGTGTCTTTCCATTTTTTATTTTTGTTCATTTATTTTTTTGGCAACTAATAAGTTAAAAACAATTTGCAGACACTTCAATACTGAACAAAGCAGAATATCCCGATACATTTTTTGATAGTTTACATCAGTGTCCAGGATACATTCCAAGAACAGATCTTAAGCTTTTCAGCATTTGGCAGGTGCTCTTATTCAAAGCAAATTACATTTTAAAGCAAATTCTAGCTGGTTATTAATTAATAGGTCTTTTTTATTGCTGTACATCAAAAAAGCTGTAATACCAATAATATATAATAATCTTTCTAAAAGAGCAAGAATTTGCCTCTTAAAAACAAGACATGCCTCTCTTGTCTGCATCAAAATTTCTGTTTGTCTTAAAAGTCAAATCCTAAAACCTTAGCAGGTTACTTGTGCACAACCAGAATTTTTGATGCACTTTGTTCCTCACTGCACTAGTGCTCTGCATATGTAAAAATGAAGACCCAGAACATGCAAAGATGTCATCAAAATATAGAATAGTTGTTTTGAGGAATCTAAAATCTATGATTGTCAATATTTGTTTATCACAGCATAATCACAGCTGCTAGCTGGTGTAACTAGTTAAGAGTGCATTTTGACCAATATCTACCTAAAGTAAGCTACTTTGAGTGGTTAACTACCTAACTTAGCTATTTCCTTTACTTAGCTATTTTGTCCTGACATGTTTGAATCAAAAACGAAATGAAAATCTATCCTGATTGGTTGCTGAATCAATTCTTGATGATTCAGGGTAGCTAGCTAACCTAGTGAATTTAGCCACCTGGTCAAAGTGTAAAAGCCATGATTACTAAGGTTGTCTGCCAGATTTAATTAAAAAAAAGAAAGAAACAAGTTCACATGAAATGGGCCTTAATGAAGACATTGCTTTAGCCAAAGAAATCTAATCATTTCCAATGTACCATTACAGGAGGAGAAAAAAAGCCAAAATCTAGGTTGAAGTTTAAGGTAGCATGTTAACTAATCATTGGCATGTGAGTGACTATAACAGCTGATACCTGCTTGTAAAGTGTCCTTGAGTCTGAGAAAGGTGCTATATAAATTTTAATAATAATAATAATAATAATAATAATAGCTAGCAAGATTAAACAAAAAGCATCAGGGAGATGAGGAAGAAAATATGTTACTCACAAGTTTGTCAGCATGGGGAGATTTACATGTGGGTTCTTATAATGCGCCACATAAAAAAGTGAACAGAGCTCGAATGATGTGATATTGTTAAGGGACTGAGGGGGCAAAACATTCAATTAATATTACAAATACAAGAAATTTTATACACATTTACCGTGTATATGTGAATGGTTTATACATTGAAAAAATGCATCAAAAACAAATAAGATGAACAGTTGCATAGCTGGATAGGCCTAATATATTAATGGACAGAACACCGGAGCTTTTTGCCGAAGCAACGTCTGCGCTTGAGAGGAAATAAGATATTTTAACTTACACTAACTATCAATCAAAAGGTCCAGTAATACACAGTCCAGAAGTACATTTTAGTAATGCTAAAACGAGACAGCCGTGTTTATGTCGTCACACCTGCTGTTTGTGACGTCACAGAAGCAGATATATAAAAAGGCTTAACTGGCGTCATGGTTACCATTTTGACAGAGTGTGCAAACTGGACAAACCAAACTACGAACTACAAGGATATTCAACAATTGTTATTTCACATTTTCCTGTGGATAAATTGGATTATTGTCAGTTATAGATTTCTCCGATATCAAAGGTAGGCCTAACTATCCTCTTTAAGGCAAACTGGGAAACGTCTATATGAAAAGAATGCATAAAGGAAATAATTTCCATGTGTTATTTAGATTGAGACGTCGTGTGTTTATATACAAAGCGTATTATTTCTCTTGAAAAGTGCTGGGTTTTGGATTCGTTTCTGATGTCCCTTAAATTCGCATCCCATTTATCATGTATGGCTCGTGCGTTCACTTAAATCAGCGCTTGGTCTAAAAGGAAGAACGTCCACATTTATGGCGTTTGTATACTTGTCGGCGTCGAAAAGTATCAGCAATGTAGTTTAAGATATATTTGTAATACAACTTTTGTATTTTTATTAAAATTCATTTTCGTTTCACGAAATATCAGTTGCGCTGCGTTTTGACATTGTGTGAAATTTTAGGAGTTTTCAGATTATAATCATGAACATTTTCAGATTCTGTCATTAGAAACACGATGACTAAAACATGTGTGTTACTTAAATTAATTAATAAATGAAGGAAAGATTGCTTGTAGATGAAACATTAACATTTTTACTTTCAAAAAGTGTTGGGGATAAAAATAGCCATTTAAGAATGTTACAATCTGATTTTCAACCGTAGTGACATTTATTAGACACAAAAGATTAGTAATCAATGGTAAATGCACTCATATGTAACAAACCATTGCAGCGTGAACATAGGGACAGGCAGAAACACACATAAGAGTACAACCAGTAAACAATGAACAATAATACTAACACGAACGTGTACACATGTACGATGACCGACATCGAACGAAACACACACAGTTTAGAGGTATAATTTAATATTTATTTGTAAAGTATTTAAAGATTTTATATATTTTCTGGTTTTCCACAGTGAGATCATCATGAGGGGAACAGGAAGTACAAAGAAGAACTTCTTCCCTGATGTGAAGACCATCCCAGCTCCACAAAAAAGCCCTACAGAGGCAATGGCCAACCCAAATATTTCTCCTTTTCATTTTGTTAATTCGCAAAGAGGAGGAAGCAGCCACTATTTCCCAGAAATTTCTGGAGTCCCCCAGAGGAAGCCATATAAACCTCAAGTCTCTCAAAACCTGAGAAAATCTGGCACGGGCACAACATTAGCGGCACTGCTGAAGGCCACCGATGGAAATAATGGTGGAAAGTCAATAGGCAGACTCCTGGATGAAGGTCAGCGATGCAGCAAATCTCGGTTCCCTTCTCTGGTTGTAGAGCCACACACCAAGAGCAGTGCTGTGAGTGTGAAGGCTGATCACACACCACCAGCTCCATCCATCTCAAGGCTACCTGCCCTCCACCCAAAGCTGGCTGCTCTCAAACAAAAAAGCCCAAAGCCTGCTGTGACCCTGCATGTCCCCCACAAACATGTCAGGGAAGTCCCAGGAAAGGTGCAGGACAAGCACAGTGAGGTGAACTCCACATTTTACACCAGGCCAGAAGTGGGTGACGTCCTCTACCAGGACCTGGAGAGGCTAACGTCAGCCCGTCAGTGTGCCTCCAAGGTCGAAGCTTCCCAGCACCAGTATGACCTGAGCTGCCACAAACCGCTGCTCATCAGGAGGGCGACCTTACATAAGGTAGAGAGCAGAGCTGCGCGCCCAGCTCCGCCTGCCCCCTCCCTGGTGCCACGTCGCAACCGTGTGCCCCGGCCATGCAAGACTGAGGATAAAAACAAGAGGCAGGACATGTGCCAGGATGGCCAGGCTGCCTCTGCTTCCCCTGGAGCCAAAGAAACATCTGTCGTGAAGATTTATTTCTCTCTGTTGTTAACAGGGAGAAGAAGCTGTGGGCTTGACCAGTTGGGACAACAGACAGGTGAGCATAGGGGACCTCGCATCAATGGTTTAAAAAAAATGACTTCTTTTGACATTTATTTCACCATCGAATACTAGAGTATTGAGTATTGAGTCAGATTTGTTTTATTTGTCTGTTGTTTCTCAGCACCTGCAGCAGTGCATGTTAAATGAACGGACTTCACCTGTTCTGTAGATGACCACGGTCAGTTGCCTTACAGCCTTTGTAAGCAACAGAAACCTTCAGGGCCGTGTTTGCACATTTGCTCTCCAACCTGAGATTGTCTGACATCCAGCATTCCTGACACTTATTACTTCCTGAGGAAAAAAAAATATTTAAATAAATGCAATTTTAAATGTATGCAGAGATGTTTTTCTGTGATATTTCTGTTTCAGTTATCTTGAGTGTGTGTAAAAATGGGTGTACGTTTGTTATCTTTCTTCACAACTGCTTCCTCTCCAACATACATATACTTGTGTTCTTCTTTCTACTGGACAAATACAACACACATTACATTTACTTTGACTTAAAGCACAAAGTTACACATCTGACTCTTGGTCTCTTCTGATTCAGCAAACACCAGTTCTCTCTCTCTGAACTGGCCTATAGCACTATTGAGAAGGAGGCCCTTGCGCTCCTCCTAGTGTTACAACATTTTGAGGTGTACCTTGGTGGTCTTCCGGGCCCCATTACCATATACACTGATCACAATCCGCTCGTGTTCTTGCAGAATATGGCTAATGCCAATCAACGCTTAATGCGTTGGTCTCTGATTAAACAAGTGTTTAATATTGACATCAAACATAAAAAGGGTTCAGAAAATGTAGTGGCAGATGCTCTTTCCAGATGTTGAAGTTTTGGGCATGTTTTGTTGTTTGTGTATGGGGAGGGGTGTTACGGAAAGGTGTGTGTGTGTGTGTGTGTGTGTGTGTGTGTGTGTGTGTGTGTGTGTGTGTATGTGTATGTGTTCTAGATCCACTGCCAGGATTTCCAACATTTTTGAGTCTATGTACTAAAATGATGTGATCTATATTGTCAAATGCTGCACTCAGATCAAGTAATACAAGCAAAGAGACATAATCCTGGTCAGAAGCCAACAACAGGTTATTAACTACTTTAATTATTGCTGTCTCTGTACTATGATTAGGCCTAAACACTGACTGAAAGCCTACATTTTTAGTAAAGGTTCAGTTACTTCGGGTAGGATTTCCTTATGAAACGTGTGAGAGCAGAATATTTCTTAGTAGATGTGCAATTGTACTAAAAAGAAATATAGCATTATTTTAGTTATTTTCTATGAGGTTTGAGAGATAAGATGTTGGAGTGTTAATAAGTGCTATTCTATGGAAGGCTCTCCTTCCATGCAAGCTGGAAGACTACAAGCTTAGTGTGGCACCATTTATGTTCTATTTTTCGAGTGTTGTACAAATTTTTGCCCCTATTTTTTTTTTATTATTATTCTTAAGTGGATCAACAGCAAAACTGGCCTAAGATCAGTGAAACAATGTTGAACTTTTTCTTTAGAGATGCATTTGAGATGTGGTACATTAATTTGTCCACCAGAGGGAGATGTATTACTGTAGATGTTTTAAAGAGCCAAAGTGTCAATAAATGTTATCAACTTGACTACAAGAGATTATAGTGTATATATAAAGTAAAGTATATATAAATACATTAAATACACTAACACCAATAATACATTATTAATAATATTAACACTGCTAACATTATCGGAATAAAAAGTGATGTGTAAATATTTCCATCTTTCTATATTTTGGTGAGTTACTGTACAACTTTCTTACAGGAAGTTGGTAGGTCTGGATGGGTTCTCCATCTTGGTCATAAGTAAATGTTCCAAGAGGTTTTCCTTCCTCGTTTTCATGTGTCAGTGCCTGGAAGAGCAGGAGTGTATAAAAATGATGAGTGCGGATGAGTCTCTGGCGAACGAGCTGAATACATTCTTTGCTCGCTTCGAGGCTACATCTAGCAGCGCTAATGGTAGCAGCACAAATGCTAACGGCGCTAGTGCTAACAGCGCCAATGCTAACAGCGCTAATGCTAACGGCGCTAGTGCTAACAGCGCCAATGCTAACAGCGCTAATGCTAACAGCGCTAGTGCTAACAGCGCTAATGCTAACAGCGCTAGTGCTAACAGCGCCAATGCTAACAGCGCTAATGCCAACGGCGCTAGTGATAATGGCACTATCGGCGCAGCCAATGGCACATGCGCGGGGCCCACCATAGAACAGCGCCCTCTCATCATCACGGAGAGTGACGTGAGGAGAGTGTTTAAAAGGGTGAATACCAGGAAGGCGATGGGACCAGACGGTATCTGCGGGAGGGTCCTCAAAGCCTGCGCAGATCAGCTAGCCCCGGTATTCACCGACATCTTCAATCTCTCCCTGACGCTCGGTATTGTCCCGTCCAGCTTCAAGCGGTCCACCATCGTCCCCGTCCCGAAGAAACCTCGACCCTCCTCCGACCTCAATGACTACCGCCCTGTCGCCCTCACATCAGTCGTGATGAAGTGCTTTGAAAAGCTAGTCAGAGACTTCATCACATCTTCATTGCCAGCCTCCATGGACCCACTGCAGTTTGCATATCGCCACAACCGCTCCACTGACGATGCGATTGCACATCTGCTCCACACTACACTGACTCACCTGGACGAAGGGAGGGGAAATTATGTTAAAATGCTATTTGTCGACTACAGTTCAGCATTCAACACTATCATCCCCTCCCTACTCACTACTAAGTTGGGAGATCTAGGACTGCATACATCCCTGTGCGACTGGATCTCCAACTTCCTAACAGACAGACCACAATCAGTACGGGTGGGCAACTGCTCCTCAACCACCCTCACCCTCAGCACTGGAGCTCCTCAGGGTTGTGTCCTAAGCCCCCTGCTCTACTCACTGTACACCTACGACTGCACAGCCACTTCCAGCTCTAACATCATTGTCAAGTTTGCTGACGACACCGTTGTCGTGGGTCAGATCTCGGACAACGACGAGAGGGCCTACCTGGAGGAGATTAAACACCTGGAAAACTGGTGCCAGGAAAATAATCTCCTCCTAAACGTCAGTAAGACAAAGGAGCTGATCGTGGATTGCAGCAAGAAGCAGGAGCGGCACTACCAACCTGTGAGGATCAGTGGGACCACGGTGGAGAGAGTAGATAGTTTCAGGTACCTTGGTGTTCACATCTCGCAGGACCTGTCCTGGTCCCGCCATACCAGCTCCCTGGCAAAGAAGGCTCGTCAGCGTCTTTACCACCTCAGACGCCTAAGGGACTTCAGACTGCCCTCCAAGGTACTGTGGAACTTCTACACCTGCACTATCGAGAGCATCCTCACAGGGAACATCACAGTCTGGTTTGGGAATAGCACCAAGCAGGACAGACAAGCACTCCAAAGGGTAGTGCGTTCAGCAGAGCGCATCACTCACTCGGAACTTCCTGACCTGCAGACCATCTACTACAAGCGGTGCCAGACCAAGGCCAGGAAAATTGTGAAGGACCCCACCCATCCCAACAATACACTCTTCTCTCTGTTGAGGTCAGGGAGGCGCTTCCGCTCCCTGAAGACCAAGACAGAGAGGCTGAAGAGGAGCTTCTTCCCACAGGCCATTCGGGCCCTGAATCAGGGAAACTGATAAACTGTGGGGACCACCACCACCACCATGTAACATGACTGTATATCTGTACATCTGTATATATAGATTTAGATTTATACTCAATTACCCTGTTACACAACAACTGTAGATATGCTATTATACAAAATGGATCTGTACATTCTGTAGATTGTGTACATATATACCCAACCATATACATTGTACATTGTGTATATAATCATAATATACATATATTGTACATACATTGTTAATATATTTTTGTACATACATAGAATATATATATTTATCTGCATATATATATATTTTTCTCTATGTACCCCTGTTTCTCTTGCTCAGTTTAGACAGAGCACTCTCCACCATTTCACTGCGTGTTATACTGTGTATGACTATGTATGTGACGAATAAACGGAACTTGAACTTGAACTTGAACTTGAAATGTGAAAACATTACACCCTGGAACCCCTTAAAAAGGAGCAGCTCTATCACGAGATGACAGGGCAACTTATTAATTAAATAATTTGGTGTTGTGTGTGTGTGTGTGCGGGTGTGTGTGTGTGTGTGTTTTTCACGACTCACATGAACGGTGAAGTCCTTTGGAGCAATGTTGATGTGTCCAGTGGATGACAAGTTATGAGGGATGTGTTCCAAGGTAATGTGAGTAATCTTTGGGGACCATGGAATGCCCAACACTTAACAGGATAGGCCCCAGGCTGCAGAGAGAGAGAGAGAGAGAGAGAGAGAGAGAGAGAGAGAGAGAGAGAGAGAGAGAGAGAGAGAGAGAGAGAGAGAGAGAGAGAGAGAGAGAGAGAGAGAGAGAGAGAGAGAGAGAGAGAGAGAGAGAGAGAGAGAGAGAGAAGAATTTTGAAACAGTGGGTTTATTACCAGTATTAACAGTTTATGTTCTAGCACATAGGAGGCATCCAATAAACGTGTATGGTTTCATTCCTGCATTTACTCTTCAGCCAGTGAGAGTACTCACATCCAGAGGGACTCGGACAGGTGTGTGAACGTGTGTGGAATCAATCAGTGACTAAGGAGAACCAGTCCCGTGCTCCAGTAAAAAAAAATAACACACCCATCACTAAAGTCCCTGTCAACTACACATGTCACTAACATGCCAGTTATCAAAACATTTCTTACCAATATATCTGCTGTCATTTCCTAACTGCTACCAGCAGACCTGTCAGCTTACACTGCATCGTTACATGTGCGTTTCTGTCATTGTGTCTTTTGTGTATTGAGTACAAATGTTTTTTTACCCACACAGGAGCTCGGACATGAGATGATTTGATATGTAGTGACTCAGAAATGCAGACTCACCGAAAAGCAGCAAGAGGAGGAAGAGGAAGATAGCCTTCCTCCCATATGCAGTGTGTCTGTGGAGAGACAGAGGGAGAACATAGCAATGCAGAGTACAATACAGAGTATATGCACAAACACAAACTTACCTGCTGAGCAGAAAAACATCAAGCAGAGAGATTCCAGAGGTCAGGCTGTGCCATGCTGTTCCCAGCCACCAGTAGAGCAATGCAAAGGCATGAGCTAAACAAACAAACAATACATCATTAAAACAAGTGATAATGATGCTTTGTCCGTAGTAAACACAGAATGCAGCAGAAAGTAAACATTTTATGAAAACATGGGACATGTTGATTCTACTGCAGTACTAATTTACTACTGCTTTAGTATTTTTTTAGTATAACTATAGTATAGTTTTAGAATAGCTTTAGTATAGCATTAATGCCACTTTAACACTGCTTTAGTAACAGTTCAATGAAGTACAATGAAGCAAATTCAATTGGACCGGGGGAGTTGGAGATGGAATTTAAGTATTTGGTGCATATAAGGTCTATGATGAGTATTAAGTAAATGAATTGATGTATTGACAATATGCTTAAAAAGTTTATTACAGCAATACTAATTTAGTACATACATGCCTATAATACATACAGACTTTCATAAATGTGTGTGTGTGTGTGTAAGAAAAAACAATGATTATAGCTTGTCATGAACTGGTTATAAACAGTTGAATATGACATCAGCACTGACCTGTAAATTCATCCTGCCTGATGAGCTCACTGGTGTATGGGCCATGTGATTGGGTAAGGCTGCCAGCATGGCTTCAGGTGTTCAGGTGCCTTCCTCTGGAGAGAAACAGAGACAGAAACAGAGAAAGAGGAAGAGACAGTGAAAGAGAGGCTGATGTACACCAAATACACATGCACTCTTACACATATGTACACACATGTATGCACACACACCTGAAGGGCGTCTCTTTGTAAGAGATGGGTCGAGTAGATCCATTAGAACAGGTTCCTGCAGTGTCGTTATCGTGGCGTTAGTACCAACTTGTTAGTAAATGTACACTGCGCCTTGACATCTCTGCGTGTCAATTAATCAGTGAGTCAATGGGTCATTTAAAAGGATCTAATGTTCTCATTTATTCATATATGCTTTCAAGGAATATAGGCATGAAGTTCCATCTGAATGTTACATTAATGAATAGGACATACACTAAAATTTACTTACTAAATACTTCAATGTTATTTAAATAACATGGGACTCAGACTCTTTCTATAGTCTTTTGCTGCGATTCATGAATGGCTTCTCTGCGGGTTGACCAAGTGTTGTTTTCCTAGATAATAATCTAGTCCTGGACTAATGCGGAACTAAATTGCAGTGTCATCTCTGAAGCACATCCCTAATGGACAAGGCTGTAATGGACAAAGTGACAATAAATAATACATGCAAATAACAGAGAATCAAAAGGCATCAGCTAAATGCCATTAATGTAAATAATTAGCCTTTGTGGTTGAATATATTTGTTGATATTCTATGTGTCCTGCTTATAGTGTTGTAATTTACCTCTTTGTGTCATTTTCTTAGAACATACATAAAACAACATACCCAAGCAACTGCATATCAAGTATGGTCATCGAACCTGTACCTGTACATAAATCAAACAATAAATATCTGTAAGGCTCGGTGCAGGCCGATGGCCCTCCGGCCACCAGAGGGAGGCCTCGACTTAGTCATACCACTAATCAGACTTAACGCCCAACAGCTGGGCTAGGCCTATATAAGCCCAGTGACCCAGTCACTCAGTGCTGGGTCTTTGCCAAAGTTCTGAGCAAAGCTCCTAGCTGCTACCTTCAGGTATTGAGGTCTGTGAGCCCTTGTGATACACCTCACTTCTGTGCTGCAACGGTGTCTGTGTTTTTACACATCCCTTCCCATCTCCAGTTTTCCCCCTCTAATCTGTCTCCCTTCCAAGGCTCCCCTTAGCCATCAGATTACTGATGTTATATATATATAATGTGCATAGTGTAGGAAGATATGCTGCTGCATGAAAGTACACATTGCTGGTATGTATACTTTGAATGGATATTGCATCAACACTATTAAAAATATGTTAAAGTAGCATAATAAGCACGGCTCAAAATGATTTTCCTATAGAGTGCTTCTCAGAGGTTTATCATACAGCTTGAAGGCACTTGGTTATCAGATCAAATTTGAAAAAACTCTACTGTGCCAGTTTTTTTAAAAAAATCTATTTATATTGAAGTCCTACTTTTAATGGGGTTTAAATGCTCACTCATACAGAGAACGTATGATTACTATATTTATGAATTTTCCCATAATGCCAAATCAGTTCCACTACCACCAAAGAGTGACAGCCTTTGACTTTCACAGCTGTAAGATTTAGCAATTTCTACTGTACTATTTTTTTTCTTTTTTCAAAAACCAGTATTAAAATACTAATGTGGTTAATGGGGCTTAGAGACAGTTATCTATAAATTACTTATTTTAAGTAATGTGGTCATTTACATAATGTTCTATAGGTCTATGCAGTCTTTAAAATCAGCTTTGGGTAATTATGTTTGGTGTCATTTGTGACTTTGTAAAACATAACTCATTACATAGCTGATAAAGTTTTTCTTTCCCTGATTATCAACCAGCAGAAGAGAACTGGTGTTTGCTGAATCAGAAGAGACCAAGAGTCAGATGTGTAACTTTGTGCTTTAAGTCAAAGTAAATGTAATGTGTGTTGTATTTGTCCAGTAGAAAGAAGAACACAAGTATATGTATGTTTGAGAGGAAGCAGTTGTGAAGAAAGATAACAAACGTACACCCATTTTTAAACACACTCAAGATAACTGAAAAAGAAATATCACAGAAAAACATCTCTGCATACATTTAAAATTGCATTTATTTAAAGATTTTATTTATTTTTTTTCTCAGGAAGTAATAAGTGTCAGGAATTCTGGATGTCAGACAATCTCAGGTGGGAGAGCAAAGGTGCGAACATGGCCCTGAAGGTTTCTGTTGCTTACAAAGGCTGTAAGGCAACTGACCGTGGTCATCTACAGAGCAGGTGAAGTCCATTCATTTCACATGCACTGGAGCAGGTGCTGAGACACAACAGACAAATAAAACAAATCTGACTCAATACTCAATACTTTAGTATTCGATGGTGAAATAAATGTCAAAAGAAGTCATTTTTTTTAACCCATTGATGCGAGGTCCCCTATGCTCACCTGTCTGTTGTCCCAACTGGTCAAGCCCACAGTTCCTTCTCCCTGTTAACAACAGAGAGAAATAAATCTTCACGACAGATGTTTCTTTGGCTCCAGGGGAAGTAGAGGCAGCCTGGCCATCCTGGCACTTGTCCTGCCTCTTGTTTTTATCCTCAGTCTTGCATGGCCGGGGCACACGGTTGCGACGTGGCACCAGGGAGGGGGCAGGCGGAGCTGGGCGCGCAGCTCTGCTCTCTATCTTATGTAAGGTCGCCCTCCTGATGAGCAGCGGTTTGTGGCAGCTCAGGTCATACTGGTGCTGGGAAGCTTCGACCTTGGAGGCACACTGACGGGCTGACGTTAGCCTCTCCAGGTCCTGGTAGAGGACCTCACCCACTTCTGGCCTGGTGTAAAATGTGGAGTTCACCTCACTGTGCTTGTCCTGCACCTTTCCTGGGACTTCCCTGACATGTTTGTGGGGGACATGCAGGGTCACAGCAGGCTTTGGGCTTTTTTGTTTGAGAGCAGCCAGCTTTGGGTGGAGGGCGGGTAGCCTTGAGATGGATGGAGCTGGTGGAGTGTGATCAGCCTTCACACTCACAGCACTGCTCTTGGTGTGTGGCTCTACAACCAGAGAAGGGAACCGAGATTTGCTGCATCGCTGACCTTCATCCAGGAGTCTGCCTATTGACTTTCCACCATTATTTCCATCGGTGGCCTTCAGCAGTGCCGCTAATGTTGTGCCCGTGCCAGATTTTCTCAGGTTTTGAGAGACTTGAGGTTTATATGGCTTCCTCTGGGGGACTCCAGAAATTTCTGGGAAATAGTGGCTGCTTCCTCCTCTTTGCGAATTAACAAAATGAAAAGGAGAAATATTTGGGTTGGCCATTGCCTCTGTAGGGCTTTTTTGTGGAGCTGGTATGGTCTTCACATCAGGGAAGAAGTTCTTCTTTGTACTTCCTGTTCCCCTCATGATGATCTCACTGGGGAAAACCAGAAAATATATTAAATCTTTTAATACTTTACAGATAAATATTAAATTATACCTCTATAAACTGTGTGTGTTTCGTTCGATGTCGGTCATCGTACATGTGTACACGTTCGTGTTAGTGTTATTGTTCATTGTTTACTGGTTGTACTCGTTGTGTGTGTTTCTGCCTGTCCCTATATTCAATAGTTTGTTACATATGAGTGCAGTTACCGTTGATTACTAATCTTTCGTGTCTAATAAATGTTTGTCTGGGACGAGAGAGGTCTGTGAGTTCTGCTCCTTGCCCTGCAGGACTCGGGCCATGACACTTTTCTTAATCTATTCAATATTCTCTTAAAATGATCAGCACACAAGTAACAATTTTAATTTGTTCACGGACATATGCGTAAATTATGATGGGGATGCTACATGTCACTACGGTTGAAAATGAGATTGTAACATTCCTAAATGGCTATTTTTATCCACACCACTTTTTGAAAGTAAAAATGTTAATGTTTCATCTACAAGCAATCTTTCCTTCATTTATTAGTTAATTTAAGTAACACGCATGTTTTAGTCACCGTGTTTCTAATGACAGAATCTGAAAACGTTCATGATTATAATCTGAAAACTCCTATAATTTCACACAATGTCAAAACGCAGCGCAACTGATATTTCGTGAAACGAAAATTAATTTTAATCAAAATACAAAAGTTGTATTACAAATATATCTTAAACTACATTGCTGATACTTTTTGATGCCGACAAGTATACAAACGCCATAAATGTGGATGTTCTTCCTTTTAGACCAAGCGCTGATTTAAGTGAACGCACGTGCCATCGATGATAAAAGGGTTGCGAATTTAAGGGAAATCAGAAACGAATCCAAAACCCAGCACTTTTCAAGAGAAATAATACGCTTTGTATATAAACACACGACGTCTCAATCTAAATAACACATGGAAATTATTTCCTTTGTGCATTCTTTTCATATAGACGTTTCCCAGTTTGCCTTAAAGAGGATAGTTAGGCCTACCTTTGATATCGGAGAAATCTATAACTGACAATAATCCAATTTATCCACAGGAAAATGTGAAATAACAATTGTTGAATATCCTTGTAGTTCGTAGTTTGATTTGTCCAGTGTGCGCACTCTGTCAAAATGGTAACCATGACGCCAGTTAAGCCTTTTTCTGTGACGTCACAAACAGCAGGTGTGACGACATAAACACGGCTGTCTCGTTTTAGCATTACTAAAATGTACTTCTGGACTGTGTATTACTGGACCTTTTGATTGATAGTTAGGGTAAGTTAAAATATCTTATTTCCTCTCAAGCGCAGACGTTGCTTCGGCAAAAAGCTCCGGTGTTCTCTTCATTTATATATTAGGCCTATCCAGCTATGCAACTGTTCATCTTATTTGTTTTTGATGCATTTTTTCAATGTATAAACCATTCACATATACACGGTAAATGTGTATAAAATTTCTTGTATTTCTAATATTAATTGAATGTTTTGCCCCCTCAGTCCCTTAACAATATCACATCATTCGAGCTCTGTTCACTTTTTTATGTGGCGCATTATAAGAACCCACATGTAAATCTCCCCATGCTGACAAACCTGCAAGTAACATATTTTCTTCCTCATCTCCCTGATACTTTTTGTTTCTTTGGCTAAAGCAATGTCTTCATTAAGGCCCATTTCATGTGAACTTGTTTCTTTCTTTTTTTTAATTAAATCTGGCAGACAACCTTAATAATCATGGCTTTTACACTTTGACCAGGTGGTTAAATTCACTAGGTTAGCTAGCTACCCTGAATCATCAAGAATTGATTTAGCAAACAATCAGGATAGATTTTCATTTTGTTTTGATTCAAACATGTCAAGACAAAATAGCTAAGTAAAGGAAATAGCTAGGTTAGGTAGTTAACCACTCAAAGTAGCTTACTTTAGGTAGATATTGGTCAAAATGCACTCTTAACTAGTTACACTAGCTAGCAGCTGTGATTATGCTGTGATAAACAAATATTGACAATCATAGATTTTAGATTCCTCAAAACAACTATTCTATATTTTGATGACATCTTTGCATGTTCTGGGTCTTCATTTTTACATATGCAGAGCACTAGTGCAGTGAGGAACAAAGTGCATCAAAAATTCTGGTTGTGCACAAGTAACCGGCTAAGGTTTTAGGATTTGACTTTTAAGACAAACAGAAATTTTGATGCAGACAAGAGAGGCATGTCTTGTTTTTGAGAGGCAAATTCTTGCTCTTTTAGAAAGATTCTTGTATATTATTGGTATTACAGCTTTTTTGATGTACAGCAATAACAAAGACCTATTAATGAATAACCAGCTAGAATTTGCTTTAAAATGTAATTTGCTTTGAATAAGAGCGCCTGCCAAATGCTGTAAAGCTTAAGATCTGTTATTGGAATGTATCCTGGACACTGATGTAAACTATCAAAAAATGTATCGGGATATTCTGCTTTGTTCAGTATTGAAGTGTCTGCAAATTGTTTTTAACGTATTAGTTGCCAAAAAAAATAAATAAACCAAAATAAAAAATGGAAAGACACACTGCAGCATGTAGGAGCATCTTTAATGGGTATGTTATTATTTATTCCAGCTCTGAACCCACATATTTAACCAAGCATGGAAAACTGCATAAAGGAAAGCAAGGCAGAACAGACTGAAAACTGTCAAAATATGCCAACGTTCAGGCAAGCTTTCGAAAGAGAAACTGTCACATACAGTGATACGGTGAGCCAGTGTATAATGCAAGAAAGAGTGAGATAACTGGGATTAACAAATGTCTACAAAAATCAATGTAAAACTTCACATTTGAAGCTTTGAAAAGCTAATACGATTAAAGACAGCTCCATATAGCATGATTTTAACAAAATGAAATATAAAGGATAGAAAAACAACAGGAACACACGTGTGAAGTGCCGACACCTTGCGTGTTACGTGAAATGGAACTAACAAGTAAAACCAAAACGATCGTGACAAATAGGATAAAGAAACACTTAGTTTTAATAAACAAACAAACACTGAACAAAATCAAAGACAGACAGCAATACCGGGTAAGCATTTACGGGAAAGGCAGCGTAGACGGCAAACACAGAGGGAGAGCACAAATGAGATGTAAACAAACAAAACAGGAGCAAGGAGCTAGGTATATCACAGGTTCTTATCACAAACACAATGAAAGACAAACACACTCTAACCAAAACAAAGCGAAACAAAGACCGACGAGAACTAACCAACAACCAGGTAATATCCTCATATATGTGTTTGGTGACAACCTTACACAGGTAATATCCTCATATATGTTTATGATCACAACCTTTCACAGGTAATACCCTCATATGATCACAACCTTACACAGGTAATATCCTCATATATGTGTATGATCACAACCTTTCACAGGTAATATCCTCATATATGTGTATGATCACATCCTTACACAGGTAATATCCTCATATTTGTGTATGATCACAACCTTTCACAGGTAATACCCTCATATGATCACAAACTTACACAGATAATATCCTCATATATGTGTATGATCACAACCTTACACAGGTAATATCCTCATATATGTGTATGATCACAACCTTTCACAGGTAATACCCTCATATGATCACAACCTTACACAGATAATATCCTCATATATGTGTATGAACACAACCTTACACAGGTAATATCCTCATATATGTGTATGATCACAACCTTACACAGGTAATATCCTCATATATGTGTATGATCACAAACTTACACAGGTAATATCCTCATATATGTGTATAATCACAACCTTTCACAGGTAATATCCTCATATATGTGTATGATCACAACCTTTCACAGGTAATATCCTCATATATGTGTATGATCACATCATTACACAGGTAATATCCTCATATATGTGTATGATCACAACCTTTCACAGGTAATACCCTCATATGATCACAAACTTACACAGATAATATCCTCATATATGTGTATGATCACAACCTTACACAGGTAATATCCTCATATATGTGTATGATCACAACCTTTCACAGGTAATACCCTCATATGATCACAACCTTACACAGATAATATCCTCATATATGTGTATGAACACAACCTTACACAGGTAATATCCTCATATATGTGTATGATCACAACCTTACACAGGTAATATCCTCATATATGTGTATGATCACAACCTTACACAGGTAATATCCTCATATATGTGTATAATCACAACCTTTCACAGGTAATATCCTCATATATGTGTATGATCACAACCTTTCACAGGTAATATCCTCATATATGTGTATGATCACATCATTACACAGGTAATATCCTCATATATGTGTATGATCACAACCTTTCACAGGTAATACCCTCATATGATCACAACCTTACACAGGTAATATCCTCATATATGTGTATGAACACAACCTTACACAGGTAATATCCTCATATATGAGTTTGATCACAACCTTTCACAGGTAATATCCTCATATATGTGTATGATCACATCATTACACAGGTAATATCCTCATATATGTGTATGATCACAACCTTTCACAGGTAATATCCTCATATGATCACAACCTTACACAGGTAATATCCTCATATATGTGTATGATCACAACCTTACACAGGTAATATCCTCATATATGTGTTTGATCACAACCTTTCACAGGTAATATCCTCATATATGTGTATGATCACAACCTTACACAGGTAATATCCTCATATATGTGTATGATCACAACCTTTCACAGGTAATACCCTCATATGATCACAACCTTACACAGGTAACATCCTCATATATGTGTATGATCACAACCTTACACAGGTAATATCCTCATATATGTGTATGATCACATCCTTACACAGGTAATATCCTCATATTTGTGTATGATCACAACCTTTCACATGTAATATACTCATGTATGTGTATGATCACAACCTTTCACAGGTAATATCCTCATATATGTGTATGATCACAACCTTACACAGGTAATATCCTCATATATGTGTATGATCACAACCTTACACAGGTAGTATCCTCATATATGTGTATGATCACAACCTTTCACAGGTAATATCCTCATATATGTGTATGATCACAACCTTTCACAGGTAATATCCTCATGTATGTGTATGATCACAACCTTTCACAGGTAATATCCTCATATATGTGTATGATCACATCATTACACAGGTAATATCCTCATATATGTGTATGATCACAACCTTTCACAGGTAATACCCTCATATGATCACAACCTTACACAGGTAATATCCTCATATATGTGTATGATCACAACCTTACACAGGTAATATCCTCATATATGTGTTTGATCACAACCTTTCACAGGTAATATCCTCATATATGTGTATGATCACATCATTACACAGGTAATATCCTCATATATGTGTATGATCACAACCTTTCACAGGTAATACCCTCATATGATCACAACCTTACACAGGTAATATCCTCATATATGTGTTTGATCACAACCTTTCACAGGTAATATCCTCATATATGTGTATGATCACAACCTTACACAGGTAATATCCTCATATATGTGTATGATCACAACCTTTCACAGGTAATACCCTCATATGATCACAACCTTACACAGGTAACATCCTCATATATGTGTATGATCACAACCTTACACAGGTAATATCCTCATATATGTGTTTGATCACAACCTTACACAGGTAATATCCTCATATATGTGTATGATCACAACCTTTCACAGGTAATATCCTCATATATGTGTATGATCACATCCTTACACAGGTAATATCCTCATATTTGTGTATGATCACAACCTTTCACAGGTAATACCCTCATATGATCACAAACTTACACAGATAATATCCTCATATATGTGTATGATCACAACCTTACACAGGTAATATCCTCATATATGTGTATGATCACAACCTTTCACAGGTAATACCCTCATATGATCACAACCTTACACAGATAATATCCTCATATATGTGTATGAACACAACCTTACACAGTTAATATCCTCATATATGTGTATGATCACAACCTTACACAGGTAATATCCTCATATATGTGTATGATCACAACCTTACACAGGTAATATCCTCATATATGTGTATAATCACAACCTTTCACAGGTAATATCCTCATATATGTGTATGATCACAACCTTTCACAGGTAATATCCTCATATATGTGTATGATCACATCATTACACAGGTAATATCCTCATATATGTGTATGATCACAACCTTTCACAGGTAATACCCTCATATGATCACAAACTTACACAGATAATATCCTCATATATGTGTATGATCACAACCTTACACAGGTAATATCCTCATATATGTGTATGATCACAACCTTTCACAGGTAATACCCTCATATGATCACAACCTTACACAGATAATATCCTCATATATGTGTATGAACACAACCTTACACAGGTAATATCCTCATATATGTGTATGATCACAACCTTACACAGGTAATATCCTCATATATGTGTATGATCACAACCTTACACAGGTAATATCCTCATATATGTGTATAATCACAACCTTTCACAGGTAATATCCTCATATATGTGTATGATCACAACCTTTCACAGGTAATATCCTCATATATGTGTATGATCACATCATTACACAGGTAATATCCTCATATATGTGTATGATCACAACCTTTCACAGGTAATACCCTCATATGATCACAACCTTACACAGGTAATATCCTCATATATGTGTATGAACACAACCTTACACAGGTAATATCCTCATATATGAGTTTGATCACAACCTTTCACAGGTAATATCCTCATATATGTGTATGATCACATCATTACACAGGTAATATCCTCATATATGTGTATGATCACAACCTTTCACAGGTAATATCCTCATATGATCACAACCTTACACAGGTAATATCCTCATATATGTGTATGATCACAACCTTACACAGGTAATATCCTCATATATGTGTTTGATCACAACCTTTCACAGGTAATATCCTCATATATGTGTATGATCACAACCTTACACAGGTAATATCCTCATATATGTGTATGATCACAACCTTTCACAGGTAATACCCTCATATGATCACAACCTTACACAGGTAACATCCTCATATATGTGTATGATCACAACCTTACACAGGTAATATCCTCATATATGTGTATGATCACATCCTTACACAGGTAATATCCTCATATTTGTGTATGATCACAACCTTTCACATGTAATATACTCATGTATGTGTATGATCACAACCTTTCACAGGTAATATCCTCATATATGTGTATGATCACAACCTTACACAGGTAATATCCTCATATATGTGTATGATCACAACCTTACACAGGTAGTATCCTCATATATGTGTATGATCACAACCTTTCACAGGTAATATCCTCATATATGTGTATGATCACAACCTTTCACAGGTAATATCCTCATGTATGTGTATGATCACAACCTTTCACAGGTAATATCCTCATATATGTGTATGATCACATCATTACACAGGTAATATCCTCATATATGTGTATGATCACAACCTTTCACAGGTAATACCCTCATATGATCACAACCTTACACAGGTAATATCCTCATATATGTGTATGATCACAACCTTACACAGGTAATATCCTCATATATGTGTTTGATCACAACCTTTCACAGGTAATATCCTCATATATGTGTATGATCACATCATTACACAGGTAATATCCTCATATATGTGTATGATCACAACCTTTCACAGGTAATACCCTCATATGATCACAACCTTACACAGGTAATATCCTCATATATGTGTTTGATCACAACCTTTCACAGGTAATATCCTCATATATGTGTATGATCACAACCTTACACAGGTAATATCCTCATATATGTGTATGATCACAACCTTTCACAGGTAATACCCTCATATGATCACAACCTTACACAGGTAACATCCTCATATATGTGTATGATCACAACCTTACACAGGTAATATCCTCATATATGTGTTTGATCACAACCTTACACAGGTAATATCCTCATATATGTGTATGATCACAACCTTTCACAGGTAATATCCTCATATATGTGTATGATCACATCCTTACACAGGTAATATCCTCATATTTGTGTATGATCACAACCTTTCACAGGTAATACCCTCATATGATCACAAACTTACACAGATAATATCCTCATATATGTGTATGATCACAACCTTACACAGGTAATATCCTCATATATGTGTATGATCACAACCTTTCACAGGTAATACCCTCATATGATCACAACCTTACACAGATAATATCCTCATATATGTGTATGAACACAACCTTACACAGGTAATATCCTCATATATGTGTATGATCACAACCTTACACAGGTAATATCCTCATATATGTGTATGATCACAACCTTACACAGGTAATATCCTCATATATGTGTATAATCACAACCTTTCACAGGTAATATCCTCATATATGTGTATGATCACAACCTTTCACAGGTAATATCCTCATATATGTGTATGATCACATCATTACACAGGTAATATCCTCATATATGTGTATGATCACAACCTTTCACAGGTAATACCCTCATATGATCACAACCTTACACAGGTAATATCCTCATATATGTGTATGAACACAACCTTACACAGGTAATATCCTCATATATGAGTTTGATCACAACCTTTCACAGGTAATATCCTCATATATGTGTATGATCACATCATTACACAGGTAATATCCTCATATATGTGTATGATCACAACCTTTCACAGGTAATATCCTCATATGATCACAACCTTACACAGGTAATATCCTCATATATGTGTATGATCACAACCTTACACAGGTAATATCCTCATATATGTGTTTGATCACAACCTTTCACAGGTAATATCCTCATATATGTGTATGATCACAACCTTACACAGGTAATATCCTCATATATGTGTATGATCACAACCTTTCACAGGTAATACCCTCATATGATCACAACCTTACACAGGTAACATCCTCATATATGTGTATGATCACAACCTTACACAGGTAATATCCTCATATATGTGTATGATCACATCCTTACACAGGTAATATCCTCATATTTGTGTATGATCACAACCTTTCACATGTAATATACTCATGTATGTGTATGATCACAACCTTTCACAGGTAATATCCTCATATATGTGTATGATCACAACCTTACACAGGTAATATCCTCATATATGTGTATGATCACAACCTTACACAGGTAATATCCTCATATATGTGTATGATCACAACCTTTCACAGGTAATATCCTCATATATGTGTATGATCACAACCTTTCACAGGTAATATCCTCATGTATGTGTATGATCACAACCTTTCACAGGTAATATCCTCATATATGTGTATGATCACATCATTACACAGGTAATATCCTCATATATGTGTATGATCACAACCTTTCACAGGTAATACCCTCATATGATCACAACCTTACACAGGTAATATCCTCATATATGTGTATGATCACAACCTTACACAGGTAATATCCTCATATATGTGTTTGATCACAACCTTTCACAGGTAATATCCTCATATATGTGTATGATCACATCATTACACAGGTAATATCCTCATATATGTGTATGATCACAACCTTTCACAGGTAATACCCTCATATGATCACAACCTTACACAGGTAATATCCTCATATATGTGTTTGATCACAACCTTTCACAGGTAATATCCTCATATATGTGTATGATCACAACCTTACACAGGTAATATCCTCATATATGTGTATGATCACAACCTTTCACAGGTAATACCCTCATATAATCACAACCTTACACAAGGAATATCCTCATGAGATCCTGATGACACGTGAAAACCTTCTTTGCTGTCTTTGTTTACCAGATCCTTTTTTTTCTCAGACTCCTTCCTGTTTACAGATGTTGCTCGGTTTCTGTATTTATTAGATGCTACATTATTAGGAAAAATACGTTCCACTCAAGGTTATAGTTGATGTCTCAGGATGATGTGATGTCTCAGATTAGAAGTCTAAAGAGTCCATAAACCCAGACCAGCACAGCAGTGGCCCCTCCTAGTGTGAAGAGGGTGCTCCACCCCCAAACATCCAGGCCCCACCCTCCAGCACCTGAGCTCCACCCTCCTGCAGACCCAGATTTACAGCGTGCCAAACCCACCAGAAAGCACAAAGAGCACCTCACACCATCAGCAGAACCAAGTACAAGGAAACTGCAACCTCAACTAATTCCACTCACTGCCTACAGTTCCCAAAAACACTTGCAAGTCTCTGAAAATACCAGTTTATACAAGAAGGGATTAACAGAGATTATATTATATGCACAAGAAGAGGGTGGGGGCTCATGATAATGAAATGGCTACATCTGGTCAGAGCAGTTAATGGAACAATCTTCAACTCAAAAAATACAATAAATAAAAATGTATTAGTTTGTAATAATGTGCAAATTCTTAGTCATTGCTTGGATTTATTGTGTTAAATGAAGAGCAATGCAACATTATTCAGTGTGACAAGCAATAAGCAAAAAGCAATTTGCTTATTCCTGCTGGGTCTTTCATTCATAAAGTCTTAATTCTGAATGTGTTAGATGATGTCAATGTTACCTAATCATGTAGAGCTAGGCGTGTTACAATAGAAAAGCTGAATATAAGTGTGAAGGGAACTCAAGGGATTGGGACTAAACAGCTGTGTAGCCTTAAGAAAACCACTTATCAGTGAGGCTAACTGGCAAAAATAGCTTCAATTTGATAGGGAGCATAAAGATCGGACTCTGGAGCAATGGAAGAAGGTAATGTGGTCTGATGAGTCCACATTTACCCTCTTCCAGAGTGATGGACGCATCAGGGTAAGAAGAGAGGCGGCTGAAGTGATGCACCCATCATGCCTAGTGCTTACTGTACAAACCTGTGGGGGCAATGCTATGATCTGGGGTTGCTACCGTTGGTCAGGTCTAGGTTCAGCAATGTTATGTGCCCAAAGAATAAGGTCAGCTGACTACCTGAATATACTGAACGACCAGGGTATTCCATCAATGGATTTTTTCTTACCTGACGGCACGGACAATTCCAGGATTCGTCGGGCTCAAATTGTGAGAGAGTGGTTCAGGGAGCATGAGACATCATTTTCACACATGGATTGGCCACCACAGAGTCCAGACCTGAACCCCACTGAGAATCTTTGGGATGTGCTGGAGAAGACTTTGTGCAGTAGTCCAAATCTCCCATCATCTATTCAAGATCTTGGGGAAAAATTAATGCAACTCTGGCCAGAAATAAATGTTGTGACATTGCAGAAGCTTGTGGAAACAATGCCACAGTGAATGCATGCCATAATCAAAGCTAAAGGCGGTCCAACGAAATTTTAGAGTGTGTGACCTTTTTTTTGGCCAGGCACTGTATATGCCCAGCAGTGCTCGTCTGCCTTGTGGTGTGTGATATTTGTGGACAGAAAGAGGGGAGAGGCTCCTAGCTTTATAAAGCCTGTGGTTTGCATTAATGAACACCTGGGTCATCGCCTGTTGTTTCTGCATGCTGAGGTCAGTATGACCTCATAAGTGAAAAGGTATTAGGATGAGAACAAGCATAGTGCCCTACAGGCATATGTTTGTGTGCACATGTGTAGATGTTAGTGACATGTTTACATTCATATTGTTCACATAATGTTTAATAGTGGTGTCTCCCTGGCAATGTAAACATCCCAGTCTTAGTGAGAGATGGCTCAGACATTGGGCTAAACCACACTGATCCTGCTTGCTGCGTGAGAGAAACAGCTGGCAGGATCAGTGAGGTTTAGCTCCATGTTTGAGCCATCTGACTCTGACCAAGAGTCTCTTCAACAGGAAAATGGACCCCAATAAAATCTTATCGATGACAAAATAGTGTGTCCAAAACTCCAGCTGGTTGAGCTAAGATTCACTCAGTTTTAAAGAGGCTGAATTATGTGTACTCTTCATTAAAGTGGGTGGTGTTCCCTTAATTAAAGTGGGTTGTGTACTCTTAATTAAAATGGGTGGTGTTCTCTTAATTAAAGTGGGTGGTGTACTCTTAATAATCCCTTAGAGCAATGCTGGTTGTGGAAGCTTTTGAAGCTGACTCAGGGGCGCCGTCAGGGATTTTGGGCCCCATGAAAAGATATGACACTGGGCTCCACCTTCCCATCACCCCAGGCCACGCCCACCCTGAAAATGTAGCATTGTGCATGTAGTGGAATTCACTATTTGATGTAAGACTGAAATCATCTATAAGAAAAGTGCTAAAGACCATATTTTACAGTTTATGGAAGCTTTCTAGTCTTTTAAAAACAGAGATCTTTTCCAACACTAATGAATTTATTTCTCATGGGAATAATCCAGTGTGATCTGCCTTAGACTTATACAGAGGCCTTGAAACCACCTGCATCAGAGCCTCTGTTTTGCACATATAGACTCAAAAAGGTCTCTGACCTTAAGATACCCCAGAAACATTATTCATCTTTATGCTTTCAGACAGTCTTGCACCACTCTGCACGTGTGACAGGGAGCTTCAAAGCCTATTTTAATTAGATCACAGATCGTCTCATGAAAATACAGATTAACGTTTGGCCTTTCCTTTGCCTCAAAACATTTGATCACCTCATTCCCCCCTTTCATGATTTTGTCACGAACTATTGTCCCGCTGTCTCTATTTAATGTGTCATTGTTTTATATAAATGTTAACAATGTTGTGACTTTAGTTTATTATTTCTAATATGAACTATTGAATTTAACTGCGTGCCCTGTAACATTCTTTTCTTACTTATGTGGCCAACATCCATTGGGCATGGCGAAGGTTTCTTATATTATCACACAAATATCTTAGGTTATACAGTTACTTCAGTTTATAAATTATGTTAATACTGTTATTTGGAATAAAATTACAGCAGGATTCTCCGAACAGAACACATACACCTCCCCTCTCGGCCAAAAACTTATCCAGAGCTATACGATTTTGCCAGGTCATTAATGACATAGCTTCCAATTGCACCGCCACTGCTATTAGTGCATCAGTATAATTAATAAAATGATGCTGATTATAGTATATGTAATTTATCCAATCAATAGTTTTGTTTATAGTAAACCACCAGAGAATTGATTCAGATCCCGCAGCAATTTGATTTCTAGCCTTAAATTAATCCGAAGCCCCCCTATGAACTCCAATAGCATCAATGATACTTTATCATCCAAACTACCCTTCGGTGCCTCACGTTGCTGAACACAATGATAAGCATCGTTGTGTGGGAAGTACAGCTTCAGGTACAGGAACCATAGGAAATGACACAATCAACATGACTCTTACCCCCACATACCCAATGAGCATCCGGAATTACGACACCATCATATTTCTGCATGAGACGTGCATGATTAACCAGGTCTTGTTCTACAAAAGTTCCATTGGAGTTGTCAAAATAATGGGTATTGTTAAAAGTTGAAATATAACAGGTTCAGTGTAATCCATAATCCAAATCCTACAACATTTCCTTGTGAAATTTCCCACATTTTTCCTCCTGTACAATAAAAACAATCAGGACACACTGTGGAATTCATCACAGTAATACTTTTTTTCTTACAGTTGTAGCTTTCTGCACAGGTGTCTGCCTCCAATTCTCTGAGCTCAATGAGTTAATTCTGTTCACCAATATGGACGTAGCCAGCCCTCTATCCCAGTAAACCTGTCTCTTGTCTGTCATTATTCAAATCTTTAACCCTACACACCGCCTCCCATCATCCAGCGCTGGCGGTGGTTCAAACGGTCCCCATGGCAAGCGCTCCACTCCAACTGTTGCTCTTACAGGCACTTGGCTAAACAACAACTGCAGCCAACAGAGCCCTTTTCCAAATCCTCCTTATTCCTTATTCATCCAATTTATGTCACTTAGTCAGCCGATACAATTTAACATTTATTAAGTCTAGCGATTTCCGACACGCCACACCTGCAGAGTTTCTATATATTTTCTCAAGCCAAAAATGCATTTGCACTCCCTGCATCTCATTTAACAAATTGCTATCCATGTGATTATTTTAGTCGCAAATCTATTCACTTGATTCTAAGTTATTTTGTTAGATTTAACTGCTTATTGATTATTGAATATTGATTTAGCCAGAACTTACTTGGGTAAATTAGATATTCAGTGTTCCAAAAATACTATTAACCGCCACTCGCTCTGGTTAAATTTCTTATCCTGTATATTTTAACTTTACTCTTCTCCTATTGCTGCTATTTTAAAATGTCCATCATATGTATGCTCGCTACTGCTTTAACTGTTACCAGTTTTATATACGATACCTCTATCATTTACTTTATATTTATTACTAAAACAATGTCTATATGTTTTGCATGCACGCATTTTATAATGAGATATTATTAATGACGTTTAGACAGATCTGTCTGCATATCCATTCACTTGCTTTGTTAAACGACCAAACCAAAATAATCTTAATTATAACCCAGAAAAAACTGTTATGCTGGTATGCGTCGTACAATACGTCATTGTTGATAATCTGTTAACTCGCGATGGCCACATCAACACAAACACAGTTTTTACAGACAAAACATTTAACACTTTTCTCTTAGTGCTGCTTTACTCACGAGATCTACTATTCTTCTCTTTATTCTTTTAATCTCTTTATTCTCTTTTTATTCTTTTATTATTTTATTCTCATTATTCTCTTTTATTCTTTTATTCTCTTTATTCTGCACATTTTCTTTACTTCACTTGTTGTGGTCACATTTATACAGAAACAACTGGAACAAACATACCTGTTAACATTCATCTCTTCAGCGCTTTTTTTCTCTGGAGCTCTATTTATTTCTCTTTATTCTCTTTATTCACTGCACATTTTTCTTTACTTTATCTTTCTTTATTCAACTGTTTTTTTTTTTCACTATTTCCCTTTACAGTAAGTTTTTGTGAAACTATTTTCACTTTTACCAGTTGATTTTCTAACTGTTACTCCATTTTTTGTTATTTTATATTTTTAGCAAACAATTCTCACTCCTTCAATTCCCAGTCTGCACCCTTAAGACCCCCAAAACCTGACTACAAAGCTCTGTGGACCAGGTCTGAATACCACCTATGCAGAATGTTTTAACAGGGATTTAAGTACCTTTGGTAGTGCGCGTGTGGATTCAGACCCACAGAACAGTGCAGCTTTGGGTTGTCCGTCAGCTGGTGCTTTGTCCCGCTGACGGCGTGGGTCCGTTGCCAGTCAATCCAATTGATCCCTGTGGTACAGCCACCAATTAATGGTGTTCATAGATTTTCCTAAATTGAATGTTACAAACGAGGCATTGTCCGGAGAATGTCTAACAGTGTCAGGTGGGCATGACCTTTATATATTTTCTTCAAGGACACTTACATAACCATTTACATTTTTTTATTGTAACGAATCTGCTGGCCTGAGTGCTGATGGGCGTGGAGCAGGATGCACAGATTCCCTCGATGAAGTGACGCGTTTATTAACAAAAGACACAAACAACAATAGTGGCACTCATATACAACATGAAGGAAAGACATGACTCATACACGTAACAAAACACAGACTCTAGTAACACTGAACAAAGATTACATACGCATTTTACATTTAACAGCAGACTAACAATGACCAACACAGTACACACACTATCAGAGATTTAAATAGACAAAAGAGACAAGACATTAAGCCCCATACAGGTGCATACAATTACAAAGGGCGTGGTTACAAACATTAAACCCCCTGCACACGGCAGGCCGTACCATGTGACTTGTGTGTGTGTGTGTGGGGGGGGGGGGGGCGTCCCGTGACATTTATAATACTTTTCCAGGTTTACACTATTATGTTCAAATCATACATTATTCAATATATGCAAATTGATATTCAATACTTACACCAACTGGTTCTTGGTATCATTATGTTCAACCTAAACTACTTCTATTTTTTTTTAAAAGGCGATCTTATTTCCTACCGCCAGGTGCCCATATTGCTTCTTCTGGTGATCCTTTTTCATAGCACCAGATGCCCATATTCTTTCTTCCGGTGCTGGGCTGGGATGTCCCATCCTTGAACCAAGGATCCCTCAACTGAGGCCCCTAGAGGCCTGTCAAAGAGGCCTTCTGAGGCTTTATGCTGAAGCCAACCATCCATATTCTTCTGCGTACAATATCATTTTATTACCTCACCCTGCACTGTGAAATAGACATCCTTATATTCACAAAAGCACATGCTTTGGCTGGTAAAACATTTCTTATTAACACCAGTTTTGCTTGTCTTCCTAACTGGTTCAGTTCCTTCACTTTTAAGCTTCCCTAGTGTTATTATTACATATTTTAGTTTACTGTATCTAAATCACTACATAAGAGATTGTAGCCTGCACCCAGTAGTAGGAGGGTGTTTAGGGTGAAATAGTAGACTGTTTCTTTGTTGTGGTTTGTGTATATAAACATCTGATTTGCGAAAATGATTTAATTTCTTCTAATTAATAAACTGTTATAGTAGCTATAATCCTGATGTAATGATGCACAGTGTAGTGACATTTCACATGAGGAAAAAACATCAATAAAGGTATTTTTGAATGGATATAACTAAAAATTAATAATACATTTTCTTAGAATTATTACATAAGGATATATATATATATATATATATATATATATATATATATATATATATATATATAATCATAATCGAGAATCATCCATGAGTCTGAAGACATCTAGTTTTAATCACCCAGCTCTACTTATAATAGACAATAAAGGCTGAAGAGACTAACATTCCAGATGTAGTTTTATTTCAACAGTTATTTATTTTAATTACTACGAACAACAACAATGAAAGAGTGAATGTATGATGGTGCACAGACTGATGGGTGATAGAGGGGTGGAATATGAACATCGTAGAGAAAATAATGACAGGAGATCATTTTAATGTCAGAGTTGGTCAATGTTTGAATAAGTCTGGAAGTGGATACTTAGCCTGTACATGCACCTCCAGTTTTAAGTGATTTAAGTTTTCAAATGATTTGTACTTGATCACTTTAATACTAGTTATCAGAAATTGTACACATAGTACAATGATTCAGGAGTCACATTGATGTAAACACTTGGGACATGACAGTCATTCACATCCAGACTTATTTACCCCTCATTTATTTTCTAGTTGAGCTCCTCTAATACAGAAGAACATGTCAAAAAAACCAAAATGACTTTTATTTTGTGGGTTTAGAATGTGTATTTTGATGCTGGAGATTCATTTTCAGTCATGCTCTACATATTCTGATTCACCAGGGTCTTGTCTAATAAATTGAACACTTGAGTATATACATGAAATTACCAAGTAGCTGCACAGCATTTTCTACTAGGTGTCCTAGACATCTAAATGCACACAAAGTCATCAGTCACTATACATTGAGTGTGCAATATTCTTTTTGCTAAAACATCACAACAATGCTCAATGTACAATGCACTTATTAAAAGACAATATTAAATTCTTCATTGTTATTATGTTAAATGATTATGCTGGGATAGTGCTGTAATACTGTAAAGAAATAGTATGCTTTCTCATGTATACTTACATTTTGTAGGAGGATTGTGAATATTTTCAGCAGTGAATGGAAATATCCAGTCCTTTGCAATGCAAACATTGAAGCTAATCCATGCTAGAAGCCACTGAACAGTCTCTCAGCTTCCATCTTATAACTGCACCCAAAGAACTCCACATAAACTTCAGCTAAAATAAGCCTGTTCCTTTCCATGATGTCCCTTAGTATTGGTAATCAAATTAAGTAAAAACAATATGGATTACTGTATCAGTTTTGCCAAACAGCTTCACTCGCATGTGCTACACTTCATCTGGCTTAGAACACAAAGCAGTGCGCATATTTCAAACTCACGTAGTGGGTAAACAAATAAGGCAGGTGAGGTGTCTGCGTATTCATCTAAGCGTCCTCTATTTGTTGAAACAGCTGCCAATCACGCCGCTCGTGCTTGGACATTGGTTGTGAAGTCATTTGATAGCTTCGCCTCCCCTTCCCCCTTCACACCTTGGTGAGGATTGCTGTCACTCAAAGACATTAACTCTTCATTCTTCAAACAGAATCTGTGGACTCTAAGAAAGGAGGGTCTTGTCCCTTATTCACCCCTGCTACAGGAGTAACATCCATTTGCTTGCATATTTTGTTATTTTATGAATGAAAAGAACACGTGTTTTGTGCAAAGACGTGAGCAAGCAAATGAAGAGCTTTACTAGCATTCTAGATACTTTTTAAACATGCCAAGCAATTGCTTTGATGGTAATTAAATTAATAATAACAATAATAATAATAATAATATATTACGGGTCTACACATTCACATTTACTAAACCAGACATACTTGGTCAGGCTTAAGCTTCCCTCCTGATATTATCACTTGTTTATTTTACTGTATCTAAATCACTACATAATAAATTGTAGCCTAAACCCAGTTGTAAGAGGGATAAAAAAGACTATTTCCTCATTGTGGTTTCTAACTATGACTTGTGATCACTTTGATACTTATGATACTGAATTTAGCGTAGCAATAAACGTCCCTGATGTGTGAAAATTATTTAATTTCTACTCATTTAGCAAACTATTATAGTAGCTATAACTTTGAGACTGCAAAACTCTGATTTAGTGATGTAGAAGCGTTTCACATGAGGAAAAACTATCAAGAGGTATTGTTGAATTTATTTTGATTTAGCTAAATTTATTTATTTTTCTTACATTGCTTTTATACTTGCACAGTTTTGTTGTACTTGCATAATTTTGAGTCTCTTAAGGATCTTTAAAAGAAATAAACTTGCTGACTTTTTGCAAGTTTGTCTTGACTGCTGCAGAATGCTATTATTTTTGGACATTCAAAATTCATTCTAATAAATAAATGTTGCATGGAATTGTCCAATTTTTAATTATTAGTATGTAAGGGTGTAAAAAAATTAAATCATAATGAAGAATCATCAATAAGTTTGAAAAAAATCTATACTCAGAATGTAGTTTTATTTCAACACTTATTTTATTTTAATTACTAAAAACAACAACAATGAAAGAGTGAATGTATGATGGTGCACAGACTGATGGATGATAGAGGGGTGGAATATGACCATCACAGAGAAAATAATCACAGGAGATCATTTTAATGTCAGTGTTGCTCAATGTTTGAATCGCCGTAGTGTTTTGAAAGCATCTTATTCATCTTATATGATTTCTCCACTTTTGGTTTCTTCAGCTTGTTCTTCATTTTGAGGTTTTGAGGATGGCAGAACTAAAGAAAAATAAATAAATAAATAATTTACAAATGTGCAAAAATCCAAAATAATCATATTATTCGTATGTGTCAATCAAAAAAACATAATTTAGTCCAATATGAAGTTCTTCCAGTAAATAGACTTAGCTAACAGCTAAATGAATTTCACTTCTTACTGGTGTGGTACTTATGAAAGATGCAAAAAGTGGTAAATAACTCCTACTCTGTCGTGGTTCTGTTCTTTAGAGACATCTGATAAAGATGTCAACAGTTTACTGGCCTCTTCTAGAGTTGTCTGAGTGACATTGATGATGTATAAGAGGCTTCTGAGCAGGTTCTGGTCCACTGGCTGAAACAGACATGAAGGATGAATATTCCCCACTCGCCCTCCGCTGGGCCTCTTTATCCTTCAATAATCCTCACAGTCAGTGACAAATGGTCCATTTGAAATAGGAAAATCAGCTCAGTGAAAATTATCCATGAAATGTGACGATTAACCAATTGAATCTGTGTGTCGCGTGCTTGGGCTCACGTGGACCTGCATGTGATGTCGGCCGTGGGTCTGCAGGCGTTGCTGGATCAGTTCACTCGCGCGACTGATCAGACCCCTCCCCTCACACATCTGTTCCAGCAGCGTGTCATAGTTCTCACGTGGAACCAGGACGTGGAGGCCATGAACATGGGCCCTGGAGGAGAGGCAGGGCTGGGCAGGATCTGAGCAGCAGATCAACGCTTTGATCACTGATCTGAAGCTGCTCTTGCACACACTGCCACTGTTCCTCCCAGAATGGTCCTTCTTTACTGAAGCTACGAGAGCAAGATGAACAAGAGTGCATTAATGTGACATGAATACACAACACAAAACAACAAAACAACGATGTGTAACGGTAAAGAGGTTATTAAAAGTATACCTTCCACACCTCCAGTCATTTCTGTAATGTGCATCTGTTTTCTGACAACCTTTCATTAAATGGTGCCACTTAAAACACCTTGCAGGTGTAACTGTACAAATTCTATTAAGTCATTATCTTTCTGCTGAAGTCATTTGTTACACCTTCATTAAATCATTACACTCACCACCATCTTCATCTACTCTCAAGTGGAAATGGAAGACGTGATTTTTCAGGTTCCGCAAGTGAACATTTTTAGTAAATGAGGATAGCTTGGCTAATTCTGGATTGTGTCCCCGTGTTGTAGAACTGGTGTTTGCACCTCGCTCAGCGGCCTGCAGATGTCTGTACAGGTCCTGGGTCCTCCTGATAGTCTCCAGCAGTGTTGGTTTCAGTTCATGAATCTCCAACATATGCTGCTCCACTGCTGATAAAACCACATCAGGAGCTTCTTATATTTTTGTCAACAGCATTTTTGATAGTTATAATGCAAACAATTATGTACAGGGTATTAAAATAAGAAAAATCTTTAGCAGCAGGTTACAAGGTTGTTATAGATATATGTTACATCTATATTTGGTTTTTCACTTTGAAAATAACTTAGCAAGAGTAGTTTGACAAAAATGAAAGACCCCATCAGTCCCACAGTGCAGAGTGTACCTTGGATCTGGTATGTAGGATGTGTGAAGGCCTCTGTGTATCTCAGGCGTTGTTTCAGGAGCTGACTTTCTCTCACACTCTCCTGTAGCTGCCCAGACATGAGCTAAGATCATCACAGAGAGACAGAGTGTTACAAACCCCAGGAATCACGCTCAGCCCTGCACTGCCACGCCTACCTCTTCCCACACACGCCTCCAATCTGGTTTACTGGAATACTAGCACACACCTGATCATTGTTTCTCTCATCACTGCTCCCTTACTTAAGCTCCCCTCCCTCACACTCACGTCATGAAGTATTGCCAACCTTATTTTGCATACCAAGTGGTTCAGTTATGGTTTTGTCTTTCTGGTTTTCGACTTCTGCCTGACCCCTGGACACCCCTGGACTCTGCCCCATGTTATGGACCTTGAATCAACAGGACTACGAATACCTGCCTGACCCCTCTGATCTGTTTGATTTCACTATAAAACCTCTTGCAATTGGATCCTCTTCCTTGTATGTGTGTGTGCAATCATAAACACAGAGAAACCAGTAGTTAGAAATAATGACTCCAAACAAGGATCAGAGCCCTTATACTGAAATAATCAGAAATGTCTTATGTTGGGTAAATTATATTATACATTTTATTGTCTAGGACAGCACTAGTTGCATCACTTCCCTTTCTAAACCTTAGTTTAGCTCCTTAGTCTGAATATAAACATGAACAAAGTAAATAAACATCAAATTCAGAGTGTGAGATTCAATAGAGTCAATTCAACTTAAGGAACCATTCTTTGCATCCAGACTAAACCTAGTCTTAATCTTTAGAGTACTGGTCCATTATATCAGATGAGTTGTGAATCAGGTGTATTTTTAGTATGTTAAAAACACTAAACTCCGCCCTGCACCTGGTCTGACTGAATGAAACGTCGGGTTGCTACCTGGAGCTGCTGCTTTCTGTTCTCAAGCTGTAGAATGAGTTTGCCCACATCAGATTCCAGATTATTCAGCTCTGATGTGGTCTCTGCTAGCGCAGCATCTTTCTCAGCTAGATCCTGGATGTGACCTTCCAGAATGTCATGCAGCCCCTGCTCACACACAACAACAATCACCCTCATAAATGCACACACCCCCTGCTGCAGTGTTACTCCCTGCTGCCCCCGTCTGGTGTGATGAGGAATATTGGTGCAGAGTCCTTCTCTTGCAGGGGTCAGAGTTCAGGCAGGGGTTAAATGAGGCTCCAAGCTTCACAGACATTTTGTATAAAGCTGAGGAGTGTGTCTGGTAAAGGTGTCGTTCCCTTTCAGACCTGTGTTTTAGTCCTTTCTCTTTTCACACTTTTGTTTTAAACCACAAGAAAATGTTTATAATAAATGTGCAGATAATATGCTTAGTCAGCTCTATAGGTCTTTTGTATTAAGAGCATATTTTTGGACGCCTGTTTTTACCTGTAGGTTGCCATGTGTTTGGAGACACCCACCTGAATCTGTTTCTCTTTGTCCTTCAGGGCCTGTTGGAGGTCGTTTTTACTGGCCTCATGTTTGATTTTGGTCTCATGCAGCTCAGAGTCTTTCAACTCCAACAAGTTCTTCAGATCCTAAATAGAGAGAGAGAGAGAATACATAGAGTACAAATATACTAAACATTTAGTTCAAATGGATTTCCCTATATAGTATACAATTTATAATTTTTAATGTATTCTCATAGCCTAATTAAAACATTAAAGTTTTAGTGTCTTAAAGTAACAGTTTAATAAGCATACATGTATGCAGGAACATGCACCTGCACACACATACACACTCACACGTATGTCATCCTCTTTCAGGGTGGTGAGTGTGGAGTTGTGGGCGTGGCCAGGCTGGTGTCCACTGCTCTGATTGGTGCTCCTGTTCCTCAGCTGATTGATTATGGTGTTCTGAGCCTTGAGCTCCCCCTGCAGCTGTTCTATGTACCTGACAGCCATCACACACACACTCGATTAGGCTACATTTTATTTCACATGTTCATTTAGAACTATGAGATGGACTCTCTGCACACAGATTCATCTTGGAATTACATTCCAATTACATGGAACTACATGGAGAAACTCCACTGAAATCACTGTGACATTAGAATGGTGTGTGCCAGCTCAGGACTAGGTACTATAATATAATTGTCTTTTGCTAAGAATAAAAAACAAAGCATTTCTAAGGATAATTTCTTCTATAATTAAAGTACAGCAATTTACTAGCTAAGGATTATTATTGTTTAATGAAGGCCCTAAGGTTTAACTTAAGTGGTCAGAAATTAGCATTTAAAATGGAAATATGTCAAATAATTTTGTTGTTTTGATGTGGTTGTCCTGGAGAAACAGCCCGAGTTTCTAACTGGGAAATCTTCCATGAACAATGTTTCTTATCAGAATTAAATATAGGCCTGTACCGACCTGTGCAGCTCTTCAATGGTTTCCTCTGATTGGCTCTGATCCTCAGAGGGCGGGTCTTGTAATGTGTAGGCTTGTAGCTGGATCTCTAGCTGTAGGCGGAGCGTCTTCTCTTGATGGAAAAGCGCTTCCATCTTCTCCAGTTCCTCTCTGCACCTGCTCAACTCCTGACAGGTGGATGAAGAGCATTACGTGAAATGAAGAAATAATTCAATTCAAGACACGTGTCTGGTCCTGCAGTTAAAACTATTCTACAAAGGAAGAGAATAAAGAGGCTTGGGCAGAATAATTTATGCATTTGAGAAGGTCAATTTATTGCCTTTTCAAGTTGTATTTAGATTTTTTAGCGCCCTCCCTTTATCTAGGTGCGGAGTGTGATTAACAAGTGTCCCCAGTCTCGTCCTCTCAATTAACCGGCTCTGATTACAAAAACTAGACTCGGGTCTCCTCACGTCTAAGTTTTGCTGCGTCGCCACTGGGAAACGCTCCTCTGCCGCGTTGTAAATCTGTTCTGTACAACTGCTGCACTTCTGCGAGCCGCCCTCATGCTTGAGGAAGCATATACGCATGCGCAGGTTAAAGTTGTCCTTCTGCAGCTCGGATATCGTCTGGATTAAAAAAAAGAGCAAACAGATCGGATTGATGTTCAGACAGACAAATATTATATTTTCAGCTTGGCAGTAAAATTGCATACCTGCGTCATTTCTTTTAGTGTCCACGTTTTGTTCCTGGTCAACAATTTCCCATGTTGAGAAAAACTCATCATGTTTCCCTTGATTTAATTTGGCCTTTCACGATCGTTCCTGAATCCAGGGGATACACGGATAATATAAAATATTTTAGATATTTCTATAATTAACGGCGCACTTAATTTAATGATATAATAAATCATGCAAGTAATATTGATACTATTCCTGAAAACTATTAGAATATCCAATAATTCTGGTCGGACTATACCTTGAAAATCACCTTGTCCTCCTTCAGAAAATCATGTAGGTATTTAGTGTGTTGGAACGCTTTTAAATAACTTACACTTTCCTTAGGTTGTGATGTCATAATTACATTAATGCGTCTTAGTGGAACAGTTCACTGACGCAGTAACGCCAGCAGTGGCAATTTGACTTTAAGTGTCTGACTTTTATCAAGCAGTAAAACCATTGTCATGCCTCTGATAAACCTGATCAGGAAGGAGACGTAACGGAAACCACAAGGTGGTCAATTTCAGAACTACAGATATTAGTGGTAAATAATGTGGCTAATGAGTGAATTTGTACTCTACCAAAGTTGGTTACTAACACTAAATGGTAGCAGATTGGTAATTTTCCTTTATATAGCAGAGCATATTACTGTAAGTTCAAATAATATTATTTCTTTATCTATTTGAGCAAATTCCCGAGTCATACATATTATACAGTATAAGAACAATATGTGTTAAATACATTCATATTTGTTTTGTGAAATGGCACATAATATTATGTATATGAAAGTGCCGCAATTATTTTAAAGTTCTAACTGTTTTATAATAACATTTGTATCATGATCATGGATGACTTTCCTTTTCATTCACAGTTAATAATAATGAAATTAAAGAATTGTGTTCTTGTGCGCAAGAACACAAAAACATTCGCGAGAGTACAGTATGTGTTTGTGTGTGCAGAAGAGCAAGTTTGTGTAAGAGCAGGATATATCTAAACACGTGCAAGCAGTTTTGTAGCAGAGCAAAGTAAATGTAAGCGAGAGCAGAGCAAATATGAGTGAGCACATGTAGATTTTGCATGCGAGCAAAGGAGATCCGTGAATGCTGCGAGTTACACGTCAATACTGTGTGAAAAAAAAATTAACAAAACAGATGTTTGATTTTGCACTTTTGCCAACACCAGATTAATGCAGATTATGTCCCTTGTGGTGTTTTGACCTTTTATTCAGAATTTTTGTCTGAAGTCCCTTAAAACATTCACTTATGTCTACAGCTCCATCATAACCTTGACCTTAGATGTTACCTACTAGTAAACAGATCTGCCTGATTAACGTCTTTGGCTCGTCTTCTTCTCAGATACATGTCTGGGCACAAACTAAACGTTCACATACTGCCTTATACCACTACATCACTGGGCATGTGAACTGGACATGGCGATCAGCAGGGGAGAGACCCAAGATACCATTTGAAAATGGTTTATTCAAACACTCAAAATGGTTTGAACTGTCATATCAGGGGAGTGTATGCTAGAAACGAAACTTAATGACAATAAATAGTCATTTTATATAGAGTTTGTGAGCACAGAATAGGTATTACACACAAACTAATAACCTGTCTCTCTCTCTCTCTCTGTGTGTGTGTGTGTGTGTGTGTGTGTGAGAGAGAGAGTGTGTGTGTGTGTGTGTGTGTGTGTGTGTGAGTGTGTGTGTGAAAACCTAAGTAAACGTCTGCTCAGAACAGCTGTGCTGTATAAGCTCCATGACAAACAAAATTCTCCCACAGTCCAAATCCACTGGTAATTTACTGTCACTGTTCTACGCTATTCTGTGTTATTTAAATACAGTTCTATACTGTAGCTCTGATTTCTCTCTCCCGCAGAAGGTTGGATAAAGTGTTGTGACTGGTCACAGCAGTCCGGCCCCTAAAAAACAATTATCCTTGACAAAACCGGTTCAGTCCGGTTTAACGCGAAAGTGAAATTTTTGTGCTCCATTTTAAGAAGCGGAATGCAAATATCTTTAGAAAACAAAGCCGTTGAGTATCTGAATCTGAGCTGTCAATCAAGAATTATATGAACTTATACTACTCAAAGAACAAGTTCTTAAATTTAATATTAACAGAATTGAATATTAACAAGGTTAATGTCTGAAAACGTAAAGCTTTTAGCCGCTATTCTGTTGCAGTAGGTGTCTTCGTTTACGCGAAATAGAGCAATAGAACTGAGGTCGTCTGATTCAGAATAACCAAACTAAAGTCGTTCTAGGCTCATCTAAGAAATTGTTCCGAATCAACATGTTTACATGAACTGTATAAAAAGTACTAATAAACGCACTATATACTTCATATATTTCTATTTTGTCCTCTCAGCAGAAACAAACTGCGCAAATAGAACAGGCGTCGTACTGCAGGAAGTGTCACAAATGTCTCGGACTGTGAGCCAGTAGATCTAACAGTAAGTGTTTAGGTGTCCAACTAGATGTAGACTAGTTGTTTTATCAGGCTAAGACCGTGCTGTTTACACGATCATGTCGTAATTAGACTGACAGTGTGAGGTTAGTATTGTACCAATAGTGTGCATGTCAGTGTAACTAAAGAAGTAATATTTATAATATTTATTAGTAATATTATTAAGTGATATTTCGACACTGTTTCTTTGTATGACAGTGATTGAGTTAGTCTGTGACCCACTATGCACTTACAGTACACATTTTTCCTGCCTCTGTCTTCTTTTCCACTTTGGACTGATACTGTTCACTACACCCACGTTTTTGAGTTTGTTTTAGTGCTGTAAGATTACGTTTTAAACTTTATGCATTATTTGCTCATTTTAATAAACTATATTTTGTACTTATAAAGTTAGTAAAGGTGCCTGTCTACACCAAAGCGCTTCAAAAACATGAATGACTGTTTCTCTTTTGAGAACACTAACCTCTCTGTGCTCACATGAGGATGTTTACATTTGCATTTATAAAATTTAGCAGACACTCTTATCCTGAGCGACTTACAAAGGTGCTTTATTTATGTTTTTTGTAGCGACACAACAAATCACTTCTGCAAGTCTCTCTGGACAAGGGTGTCTGCCATATGCAGTAAATGTAAATATTGTAATTGAATATGTGTTCTGATTATTAATCTGCATGTGCGTGTTTGCAGGTGTACAGCTATAATCTGTAGGAGGAGACATGACCTCCAAAATACGTGTCTCTGGGGAACAGCACACACAGAAAGGAGACAGGTGAGAGAACATAAATAAACATACTTGCAGTGCATAGGTTTGTGCACTTATTTACTTGGGATATCTGAATAAATCTATATTTATTGCATTTAGTAGATGTTCTTAGCCACACAGACCTCTTAAAAGTGCTTTGATATCCATTCACAAAACCCTTGAATAGTACCAGCAGGTAACAATCTTAAATCATATACTGCCAGAAACAGTTGTCTCTACTGAGACAGAGACACAATGCATAATACAAAGATGAAAGATAAGTATAAACTTCAGAAAGTTTAAGACCAGCTTAATGTAATGTAAAGTTGCTCTCTGGTATAACTCTGGTCAACTTGAAGATCACTTAGTAAATAACAAGAAACATAATAACGAATTTAGTGTTTTCAACATCTTTGTACGAATTCTTTAAAAAACATTCAATAAAAATCGCAACGATAGACATAAATACATATTAATTTATATTTGCACCATTTATACACACATTAGTATTTTGGCCTTAAAATAATATCTTTTTAATTGTGTATGTTTGTCTGATTCAGGGTAAGAGATCAGACTCCCCGGAACCCAGCAGTGTATCCATGAAGAGTGACCAGTCAATGGACATTCCATTACAGTTCAGAGAGGGAGTGTATCCTACTGAACTCAGGTAAGGATGACGTAGGGAATGTGACTGTTCTACTGAGCTCAGGTAAGAGTGAGTCCTCCGCTTACACTTCAGAGAGGGAGTGTATCCTTCTGAGCTCAGGTAAAGATGATGTAGGGAATGTGACTGTTCTCCAGAGCTCAGGTAAGATGGAGTCCTCTACTTACACTTCAGAGAGGGAACGTGTTCTGATGAGAGGTGATGGTCTTGATAGACCATCGATAGAGATAAATACATATGAATTTATATTTGCACCATTTATACACACATTAGTATTTTGGCATTAAAACAATATGTTTTTAATTGTGTATGTTAGTCTGATACAGGGTAAGAGATCAGACTCCCCGGAACCCAGCTGTGTGTCCATGAAGAGTGACAAGTCGATGGACCCTAAACGTCAGTTCAGAGAGGGAGTGTGTCCTACTGAGCTCAGGTAAGGATGATGTAGGGAATGTGATTGTTCTACTGAGCTCAGGTAAGGATGATGTAGGGAATGTGACTGTTCTACTGAGCTGAGGTAAGCATGATGTAGGGAATGTGACTGTTCTACTGAGCTCAGGTAAGGATGATGTAGGGAAGGTGACTGTTCTACTGAGCTCAGGTTAGGATGATTTAGGGAATGTGACTGTTCTCCTGAGCTCAGGTAAGATGGAGTCCTCCGCTTACACTTCAGAGAGGGAGAGTGTTCTGATGAGAGTTGATGATCTCCTGGTTTAGGACAGTGTTCCTCACTCCTAATCCCACCTGATCAAACTCACTCAGCTCATTATGAAGCCCTTCATGAGCTCCATCAGTTCATCCATAGTTTTAGTTTTGAGGCCATGACACTAAAATATCTGCCCCTACAGAGACCAATCTTAACTTATGGATAGAGAGAAGACCTGCATCAGAAGACCTAAGTGTATGGGTGGAGCAGTATGGATGTAGGAGTTCAGCTAAGTAGGGAGGTGCAAGACCATGCAGAGCTTTGAATGTAAGCAGGACGAGTTTATACTGAATGTGTTGAGGGACAGGGAGCCACTGTAACTGATGTAGAATCGGGGTGTTGTGGGCTGACATTTTTTAACATCTAAGAGAATTCTGGGATGTAAATGAAGAGAGAGTTGCAGTAATCAAGATGGGATGTGATGAAAGCATGAACCAGAGTTTCAGCACCTTGTCTGGAGAGCATGGGCCTAAGTCTACTGATATTGTGACTGTAAAAAAAAGGCATTTTTAACCATTGACATGATGTGGGGTTCAAAGAGTGAGGAGTACACCAAAGTTCCCAAATGCAGTTGATGATTTGACCAAGACCCATCTAGACTGAGTTTAAAATCAGTTAATTTAGCGATTATGGATTTAGAACCAATAACTAAAATTTTATTTTGTAAGGATTTAACTCTAGGAAGTTTATGTTCATCCACTGTTTGAGATATTTGATACAAGAGAGTAAAGCAGGAAGTGGTAAGGTAGTGTTACCTTTGGTGCTACTATAAATCTGAGTGTCATCAGCATAACAGTGGAAACGGAGACCATGCCTGCGGATAATCTGACCAAGGGGCAACATATCGATTAAATAGGAGAGGACCAGGCACCGATCCCTAGAGAACATCTTGGGTAACGATAACAGTGTGTGATTTGTGTTTACCAAGTGTGACAAAATGTGATCTATTAGAGATATAGGAGATAAACCATTCAAGAACTGTATTAGTAATCCCAATGTCTGAGAGGCAGCTGATAAGTATGTTATGGTTTAATTGTGTCAAACACAGCACTTCTATCTAGAAGATCTAGAAGGAGGAGAACACACAGGGCACCAGAGTCAGTAGAGAGAAGGGGATCATTGAAACCATGTAACAGGGCTCTCTCAGTGTTGTGCGTAGTATGGAAGTCAGATTGGAAAGGTTCAAATAGATCCTGAGTATTTAAGAAAGATTGTAGTTGAGAGGCTGGAACCCTGAGTAGACAGGGGAGACTGGAAATGGGTCAGTAATTATCAAGTAGTGCAGCATTTAGTCCTGTTTTATAAAGAATGGCAGTTAAAGCTGAGGTTTTGAGAGCTGTAGGGACAGAATCCGAAGGGAAGCATTAATGAGAAGACATGGGAGAAATAGCAGAAGAACACTTAAGAAGAGGAGTTGGGGCAGGATCCAGCTGTAGGTAGATGAGCTGGATTTAGCTACAGTAGTAATGCTGTTACTGAACATTGCTGAGCTCCTCTTTTAATGACTAGACAAAAACAAACTCTCTTGATTACAGTTTAAGTTTCAAGTTTGGTTTATTTGTCATGTACATAGTCATACATAGTATAGTAATGGTTTGAGAGTGCTCTGTCCAAACTGAGGGAAAAAAACAGGGGTACATAAGGAAATATCTCTCTCTCTCTCTCTCTCTCTCTCTCTCTCTCTCTCTCTCTCTCTATATATATATATATATATATATATATATATATATATATATATATATATATATATATATATATATATATAAAACAATGTATGTACAATATATGTATAATATGTTTATCAGGCTTTGCCAGAAATGTAGCACAAATGTTTATTCCGTGGATCAGTGTGTGTTTACATGTGCACATAGTCTGGATAATATTATCCTGGAACACATGTTTTAATCAGCCTAAGCTTAGGTCAACTAAGACACTATGTCACACTATAACAATCAGACTGTAATATTAACAGGATCATATCTAAGTAAGACAGTTGTAGACTAATATAAGATCATGGATTTACATGTAAACATAGATAGTGAGGGGTTAACACTTGTGTAACAGTTGATTAATCTGATTGTATTATTCCTAGAAATACAAAAATCTTGGTGTTATCTTTGATCCAGAGCTCAGATTTGATCAGCAAATAAATTCTGTTATTAGGAATAATTTTTACAAGTTCAGAGAAATTTCCCAAAATCAAATTCTTTGTTCATGCTTAGGAACAAGTCATCTACTCACTGGCACTCAGAGTTGTTCAGATCAGCTGTTGACTGTTCCACAGTCTCCACTGAAGCTGAACTGTGACTGTGTCTGTTCCACAGTCTCGACTGAAGCTGAAGTGTGACTGTATCTGTTCCATAGTCTCGACTGAAGCTGAAGTGTGACTGTGTCTGTTCAGCTGCAGCACTGAGGCTGTGGAACAGTCCTCCTCTGAATATCAGCTCTGCTCCCTCTTGTGCAGATTTCAAACACTTCTTTTTACTCTGACATTTTCATTTCTCTGTCCATGTTTATGTTTGATGGCACATTTCCTTTTGTTTTACATTTCACAGGTTTTTGTTAAGACATTTTTCCTAACTTTCCACAGCACTTTGATCATTGCTGTTGTGGTAAATGTGCTCTATAAATAAAATGTACTTATCTTCTAACAAATCATCTTGTAAAGGAGCCCTTTTGTCTGTTTTGCTTTCCCTTGTCGTCCTTTGTTTATTGTTGTATCTGTGTGTTGTCCTTCTCCCTGCTCCTCCCACCATTCCTGCCACTCCCCAGCCTAACTCCACCCACCATTCCTGCCAAAGCCCCAGCCTAACTCCTCCCACCATTCTGGCCACTTTCCAGCCTAACTCCTCCCACCATTTCTGCCACTTTCCAGCCTAACTCCTCCCACCATTCCTGCCACTGCCCAGCCTAACTCCACCCACCATTCCTGCCACTCCCCAGCCTAATTCCACCTACCATTCCTGCCACTCTCCAGCCTAACTCCACCCACCATTCCTGCCAAAGCCCCAGCCTAACTCCTCCCACCATTCCTGCCACTCCCCAGCCTAACTCCTCCCACCATTCCTGCCAAACCAGGCTAACTCCACCCACCATTCCTGCCACTACTGACCTAACTCCACCTGTCATTCCAGCCACTTGTCCTTAGTCTCTGCATTGTTCTCTTCCCAGATTCCTCTATGTATATACTTCTCCTGTTTCCTGTCTTCCTGTTCTTGTTTGTTGACCTTTGTTTTCTTGTGGCTGAGTGTGTTTAGCACATTTGCTTTACTTTCACTTTCTATTAAAAGCCTTTTTGAGTTTCTACACTCACACCTGCATCTTCATCCTTTCTGCTGCTGCACACCAGGCAGCATCACAGATCTGTTATAAAATGCAGAAACGCAAGTGTTGATAATATATAATCTTGTATATTATCTACTTGTCTGTATAATCATGTGTTGTGCAGGTATGAATGTGCTACATATTCCTCCATAAAAGTCTGTTGTGTTTGTCCACAGTGTACAAAGAGAAAAAGCAGAACTCACCTACAGAAAACAATTGGAGTCCATATTCAAGGTATGTAACTGTGGGGGTGATTTCTAGTATATTTGGGTTTTAGGATGTAACAGAAGTAATAAGATTACTTTTTCCATTAAGTAATGAGTACAGTAATCCCATTACAATTTTAGATAAGTGATGAGTAATGGATTACTTTTTTTTAAGTAACTACCCAAACACTGCCAGAATGTTCTCCATCATGAAACAAAATCATGTAGTGATCTCTCTCTGTAACATGGTGGTGTTTTTTTGATTGTCTGTTGCTGTTTATTCCTAACCAGGAGCTGGAGCACAAAGTCGTCTCTCTGGTGAAGAAGGAGCTGAAGAAGTTTAAGAAGCTGCTGAGTCCAGATTACCCAGCATGCTCTGAGAGAGAGGTGGAGGATGAGGAGGATCAGAGCAGTGCCAGAGAGGGAGCACTGAAGATCACACTGCATGTCATGGGGAACATGAACCAGACAGACCTTGCTAACACACTACAGAGCAGTAAGAGCTCTGGATCATGGCTTTATGATGGCAGTATCACTATAACTAAATTTTGTCCTCTGTGTTTGTGCAAAGTGTTTCAGCGTTTTGATAAATTACTTCAACATCAAAGATAACAAGAAAATAAAATATTTGTGATCATGTTCTTCTGTTTATTAGAGTTATTCTCTGAATATCAACGAAATCTCAAACACAAACTAATGGATACATTTAAAAGAATTAATGAAGGAATTTCCCAACAAGGAAGCTCAACTCTTCTGAATGAGATCTACACAGAGCTCTACATCACAGAGGGAGGGAGTGGAGAGGTCAATAATGAACACGAGGTGAGACAGATTGAGACAGCATCCAGGAGACCAGCAACACAGGAGACACCCATCAAATGCAATGACCTCTTTAAAGACAAACCCATCAGAAGAGTGCTGACTAAAGGAGTTGCTGGAATTGGGAAAACGGTCTCTGTTCAGAAGTTCATTCTGGACTGGGCTGAAGGAAGAGCAAATCAGGACGTCCTCTTCATATTTCCACTTCCTTTTAGGGAGCTGAATTTGATGAAGGAGAAAATGTTCAGTCTGATGGATCTACTTCATCACTTTTTCCCAGAAACAAAACAATTACAATTAATACACTGTGATGCTTACAAAGCCATTTTCATCTTTGATGGTCTGGATGAGTGTTGACTTCCTCTAGATTTCCAGAACAATGAGAACTTGTGGAATGTAACAGAGTCGACCTCGGTGGATGTGCTGCTGACAAACCTCATCAAGGGGAATCTGCTTCCCTCTGCTCTCCTCTGGATAACCTCTCGACCTGCAGCAGCCAATCAGATCCCTCCTGAGTGTGTTGATCAGGTAACAGAGGTACGAGGGTTCAGTGACCCTCAGAAAGAGGAGTACTTCAGGAAGAGAATCAGTGATCAGAGCCTGGCCAACAAAATCATCACACACATGAAGTCATCAAGAAGCCTCTACATCATGTGTCACATTCCAGTCTTCTGTTGGATTGCAGCCACTGTTCTAGAGAGAATGTTGGGTGAAGCAGAGAGTGGAGAGATCCCCAAGACTCTGACTCAAATGTTCACACACTTTCTGATCTTTCAGATCAAACACAAGGATAGAAAGTACCATGGAAACACTGACACTGATCCTCAACAGACTAAAAAGTCAATTCTGGCACTGGGAAAACTGGCTTTCCAACAGCTGGAAAAGGGCAACCTGATCTTCTATGAGGAAGACCTAAGAGAGTGTGGCATTGATGTCAAAGTAGTGTCACTGTACTCAGGAGTGCGTACCCAAATCTTCAGAGAGGAGTCTGGGCTTCACCTGGGGAAGATGTTCAGCTTTGTGCATCTGAGCATTCATGAGTTTCTGGCTGCTTTATATGCATTTCTCTCCTTCATCTCCAAAAAGAAAAATGTGTTGAAACAGCAAAAGAAAGGTCTCTTTAAAAGATCAACCATGTCTGACTTCCTTATGAATGCAGTGGACAAGGCCTTACAGAGTGAGAACGAACATCTGGACCTTTTCCTCCGCTTCCTTCTGGGTCTCTCACTGGAGTCCAATCAGACTCTCTTATGAGGCCTACTGACACAGAGGAAAAGAAGCTCTCACAGCAAAGAGGAAACAGTCAACTACATCAAGGAGAAGATCAGGGAGAATCCATCTCCAGAGAAATCCATCAATCTGTTCCACTGTCTGAGTGAACTAAAGGATCATTCTCTAGTACTGGAAGTCCAGACATACCTGAGCAGAGGAGGTGACCATTGTCTCCATGGAGCCAGTCTCTCTCCAGCTCAGTGGTCAGCTCTGGTGTTTGTGTTGCTGAACTCAGAAGAGGAGCTGGATGAGTTTGACCTGAGTAAATATGACCCATCAGAGGAATGTCTACTGAGACTGCTTCCATTGGTTACAGCATCCAGAAAAGCTGTGTGAGTATTTTCATTCATAAACACATTACTGCACTGGTGTTAGTACATCATGATCTCCATCATAAGGTACTTTGTTAATTTGTGAGTGTTCCTTAAACCCCTCTGTATCCTGTACCCTAATCACTATGCAAGGTGTTAGCTGACCAAATCATTAATCCTAAAGTGCTTCTTAAGTGTCTTTGTGCTGCCTTTCCTCTGAGTACAGGCAGTGCTCAACAAATGCACCACAAAAAACCTATCACACACTTCTCTCTCTCTCTCTCTCTCTCTCTCTCTCTCTCTCTCTCTCTCTTTCTTACACACACACACACACACACACACACACACACACACACACACACACACTGTAAGTGTATATTTCTCTCTTACACACATTGACATTATAACTCTTTCACTTGTTACAGTGTTCACTTACCCCTGCCCTGCTTACCTACAACCAGCGATGGAAACAGGTGTAGACCAACATTTAAGACGTGTAAAATATAATACATTTATCTGACTGAATTATAATTACAAAGGTATTAGAGTAAATTCTATTGTGTAGCACAGTTTAATTGATGAGAATATGTATAACTAACTTTATAAAGTTACTTAAGCATTTACATTATGTCATACTACCTGAATGTTACCCAATAGATGGATATAAAGTAAGAGAGAGGTAAAGAAAGAGTGAGCGAGAGAGAGAAGTAGAGAGAGAAAGCCCCAGGTAGAGGTTTCTCCAAACCTCACTGCTCAGTCCACCAGCTCTGCTCCAGCTCCACTCCAACTCTCCCCCTAAACCCTCCACCTCCAGACCCTGACTTCAGTCTTATCTTCACCAAGACCAGGTGGTTTACCATCACTGACCAATCACAACTAACCACATTCTCTTATCACCCACACCATGGGACAGCAATCAGGTATCACTGACGCAGGAACTCAGCTGGTGGTAGGACAGTGATTTACAGTCGTGAATAACAACTCACTTCCTGTAAAAGTGACCGTGATGTGACCCCTCTTGTATGTGTCACGTCTGCACTTCCTGTCATACTTGTTTCCCCTCTTTGGTCTTCCTAGTGCTGACCTTTGTCTATTTACACTGTTTGCCTTTTTGACTGTGGTCCTGCCTGAGAGGCCCAGCAGATGCAGCAGGACTAGAGCAGGTGAAGGGTACTGTGGAGAGACAGGCTGAGGGGATGGAGATGGACATTCTTCTCCACACACATCAGTTCCTCCTCTTATCCTAAGAGACACTGATGAACCAGTATATCCAGGGCTTTCTCCTCTTCTGGGGTTTGTGTGGACATCACTCCCCACTGCTCAGTGTGAACTGCCTGCACTTAATCTCTGCACAATATCATCACACTGCTTCTTTATCTCTGTTACACAAACTAACAGTTTTGTTCAGTTTCCTCCAAGGGAATATGGAACTCCTTTATAAAATTTAACTCACCCTTCTGTCTCTCCTCCACAACTTTACCAACTGAATCCGTGTCTGGTAGCGTCTTTGATCAAATTATCGTAATTCTGTTTGACTATTAATCTATTGTTTGCCTGTTGACTTGTGGGACTGTTTCCAAACTTAGGCAGGGGTGGAGTTAACAAAGAAGCAATTTGAACTTGCTCTGAATTAAAAGCGTGCGTGTGTATGTGTGCGTGTGTATGTGTGCGTGTGTGTGTGTGTGCGTGTGTGTGTGTGTGTGTGTGTGTGTGTGTGTGTGTGTGTGTGTGTGTGTGTGTGTGTGTTATACAAGAGAGAGAACAGAAATCACCATCTTGATGCATAATTAACCGATCAATTTAACATGTCTGTTCAATGCAGTTAAATTAATAGTGGTGTGTTGTAATAAGGAATAAGCACATTTTGTGTTTTGTCTGTGTGTGGATTTCAGAAAGAACAGTAGAGACAGGTAGATAAAGAGAATAGAGATATTTTGTTTATCTAAATCAGTAGTTCTCAAACATTTTAGACCAAGTGTCTCCTATAAATCATCCCACAGATACACAGACGGTGATCACTTACCATTTCAGTAAGAGGGTTGAGGAGTTTAGCTGAGTAAAGCTGTACGATGTCCAGGATGAGGGCAGTGGTCTTCAAACACAGATCTGACTCTGCCTCCATTTTGTTATGGTACTCAGTCTTGATTGTGGTGAGAGCAGAGAGGTTATTCTCACAACAGAAAGTATCAACCCCACTAGCGAAGAACATCAAAACCTGCACAGCTTTTAATGAGAAGGTTGAAAATTCACTCTGTCTTTGGATCCAGAAGTTCTACAATTACATCTGTTTGAATTCTGACATCAGTATCTCATCAGATGATAACTGGAGCAGCTTCTCTTATTCAGCACAGATCAGATCCTCAGTCATTCCTATGAGGTGAAAGGTGAAGGGGTTCCCGATGGCCCTGATTATGTCACACACTTCAAAAAGTGTCAGAGAGGCCCTGCGTTCAATGTTAAGCTCATCAAAACAGGAGAAACTATCAACGAGATAGACTAATTTTTCCTGCCATACTGAGTGTCCAAATACACTCACAAAGGGAGATTGTTGTTCTTGCATAAACACGTGTAGCTCAGATGCAGTGCAAAGAGCCTTGTGAGCACTTTTCCCCTTGATAACGTCTCACTTCAGCACGAAGCAAATGTTGCACATGTTCACTGCCCAGTACCTCACAAAGCACATTGAACAAAGTTATTGGTTGAGCCTTTATTAACTTCACTGCATCATTCCTCCTGATATCGGTTTCCTGATGTTATGACATTATCCTGTGCTTTTGCTGGGTTTACATGTTTTATCATTTTATCTAGTGAAAAGATAAAGATGACGCCAGAGAGGTCGACTGCTGGCACCACTCCTCCGACCGTACTTTGTACTTTCTCCGAAATTCTTGCCTTCTTATCTTTTCTTTTTACTATGATGCGCATCTCTTATGACAGAAACACTCTTGTTTCTTTCAGTTTACAAAATACTCACCTCAAACCATTTCTAACCTCAGACCTAAGTTGGCAGAGTGAGATCCTAAGGGAAAACAAAGGACGCAACACAAAGAAATGGCCGTGAGGAAACGGAGCCGGTGTAAGGAACAGGCTGAGGCCTCGGGCACACTGAGCTCCCTTACCTAGCATCCTGCTAGCCAATGTCCAGTCTCTGGATAACAAGCTCGACAACCTCTGGGCCAGGATAAAGTTCCAGAGGGACATTCGGGACTGCAATCTCCTCTGCCTCACTGAGACCCAGCGGTACCGAGCCATGCCATCTACCTGGCCGAGTTTTTCTCGGTGCGCCGCATGGACAGAATAGCAGAATCGGGGAAGTCGAGAGGCGGTGATGTGTGCATGATGGTAAACAATGGCTGGTGTGATAACGATAATGTTGTTACTCTCGCCCGGTCTTGCTCACCCAGTCCTTTTTACCTTCCTCGTGAGTTCACTCTGATCATCGTCAATACCGTGTACATTCCAGCTCAGGCTAACACGGACATCGCACTGTGACAACTCCTTGAGGCTCTTAAACAGTTTCAGTTAAATCACCGGGACACTGCACTTATTGTGGTTAGGGATTTTAACAGCACTAACCTCAAACATGCATTGCCAAACATTTATCAGCACATAACCTGCCCCACAAGAGGCAATAGGATACTAGACCACTGCTACACCCAATACAAAGATGCAAGTCGCAAGCTCATCCACTATTTGGTATGTCAGACCATGCTGCCATCTTCCTCATACCAAAATATAAACAAAGGCTGAAACTGGAAACTCTGGTTCAGAGGGAGGTCACTTCATCACCTCTTCACTGCCAGCCATTGACCCATTGCAGTTTGCATACCGTCACAACCGCTGCACTGATGATGCAATTGCAAATATGCTCCGCAGCACACTGACCCACCTGGACAAAGAGAGGGGTAACTATGTTAAAATGCTTATAGTTCAGCATTTAACACCATTATCCCCTCCATACTCACTACCAAGTTGGAGGACCTGGGACTACATCCATCCCTGTGAGACTGGATCTCCAACTTCCTAACAGATAGAACACAATCAGTAAGGGTAGGCAACTGTGTTTCATCCACACTCATCCTCAGTACTGGAGTAGGTTAAGCACCTAGAGAACTGGTGCCAGCAAAAATAATCTACTCCTCAACGTCCACAAGACAAAGGAGCTGATTGTGGACTGCAGCAAAAAGCAGGAGCGGCATTATCAACCTGTTCAGATCGCCGGAACCATGGGGGAAAGAGTTGACAGGTTCAGGTACCCTGGAGTTCAGACTGCCCTCCAAGGTGCTGCGGAACTTCTACACCTGCACTATTGAGAGCATCCTCTCAATGTCTATGTCTGACTATGGAGATTCAGTTGGGGAGGGGTGGACTATGTGTTGATCATCTAACGGTGTATTAGCGTACAGACGGCGATTCAGACACTTTATTTCATCTGCTGGTACTGATAAACGAAAGTAAGATTATTCATGCGGTATTTGGCATCGAATAAACATGATTGTTAGCTTAACATTTAAACGAAGAAGCTAAATGTTAGTTAGCAAGCGTTAGCACATTTCCTATGAAAGTGGAAAATTCATATAATCAGCGGTTCTATGTTATCTGTGTTTTAAGAAGACTTGTTTCTGTGATGTGCGTTAAATATTAACTTTTATTCACTACAATGTGACTTTAATCCTGATTTTTCTGTTACAGACGAATTATTGGACAGTGTGCGCGCATGCCAACTGCTGGTGAAGTGTAACGGTTCAGCTCGTGCTGTTTCCGCTCTGTGACGTGTGATATTCGATGTGTTCACACGCGTCTGTGCGCAGATGTTTGTCCCTAAATGTGCGGGGACGGTTATGGCTTTAAACCAAACCTTCAGTTCACACTAAATAGTATACATGTTATTTATAAAGCAACATTAAAACAAGTGACCAAAGTGCTGTAGTCAGTATCCTCTGATACACACAGTATCCTCTCTCTCTCTCTCTCTCTCTCTCTCTCTCTCTCTCTCTCACATACACACACACACCCCATAGGTATTGCATAGTGAATAGAGGTGCAGCTTCACTTAGTGTGGGTGTGGTAATGTGTTTGTGAGAAACATTTTTTGTCTGTAGTTGTGTGGGGGAGAGGCAGTGTGAGTGTGATTGTGTGTTTGCATTTGTGTATACATGTGTTTGCACACATGCACATTAGTGAGAAAGTGTGAGGAATTTTTCTCCTTCTCTCTGCAGGCTGTATAACTGCAGTATTACAGATAAAGGTTGTGCTGCTCTGGCTTCAGCTCTGAGGTCAAACCCCTCATCACACCTGAGAGAGCTGAATCTGAACTACAATAAACCAGGAGACTCAGGAGTGAAGCAGCTCCCTACTCTACTGGAGGATCCACACTGTCAACTGGAGAAACTAGAGTGAGTTACTGACTTACTGCCTCTTTACACACACACACACACACACACACACACACACACACACACACACACATACACACACATACACAGTGGGTGTCCTATCACTTTTAAACACACACATAGTCAGTATCCTCACACACATGCACACACTCAAAATTATCAAACACACACACTATCCCCTCACGTACACACACAGTCAGTATCCTTTTACACACACAGTGGGTGTCCTCTCTCTCTCTCTCTCTCTCACACACACACACACACACACACAAACACACAGTGGGTGTCCTCTCACTCTCTCACAAACACACACACACACACACACACACACACACACACACACACACACACACACACACTGTCAGTATCCTCTCACAGACACACTCACACGCAGAATAGCTGACAAACACCCACATTCACACACACACATGCAGTCAATACCCCCACCCCTGACACACAGAAAAATATCCATCCTACAAACATAAACACACAGTCAATATACTCAAACACACATAGACAAAGTCAATATCCTCACACACAAACACACACACACATACACACACACACACACACACACACTGTCAATATCCTCTCATTTTCACATGCAAGCACACACACACACAGTCAGTATCCTCTCACGCGCACACACACACATATGCATAGTGAGTGTCCTATTACTTTTTCACACACACACTCAGTATCATCACACACTCAGTGTCCTCTCATGTGCACCCATCACACACACACACACACGTACACACAGTCAGAATCCTCTCTCACACAAACACACGTACACACGCACACACACAGTCAGAATCCTCTCACACACATGCGCACATACACAGTCAATATCCTCTCACACACACAGTATCCTCTCTCTGACAAACACATTCACTGTTATACACACACACCTTCACACCCACTCATGCAGTCAATATCCTCTCACAACCACACACACAAGCACACGTTCACACACACACACACACACACACACACACACACACACACACACACACACACACACATACACACACACACACAGTATCCTCTAACGTACACCCACACCCACACACAATCAGAATCCTCTCACACACAGTCAGAATCCTCACAAATGCACACACACAGACGTCCCGTTCAGCCGTTAAGCCGCGCGCAGACTAAAGCCGCCCTCCGTCCAGCTCGCGAGCCCCGTACACGTCGTGCCGGGGCGTCTCGCGGAGAGCGACTGGCTCGAGATGGTGTCGCGTGAGGAGGGCGAGGAGGCGTGTGACGTGATTGGGATGCTGAAGGTGTTCTGGACACGTGCTGTGATGTGGATCTGCAGAAGCAGGTGAGCCGCTGCGTCCAGGTTTGGGTGTGAAGACTACAGAGCACTAGTTGTACATGCTGATTCACATCTGATCAGACTTTCTACGTTTACATCTGATAAGAGGCGGCTTTAATGTGCGCCCTTTAGGGCTAAATCACATAATATTAATAAAGAATATTATATATTTTTATTTTATTTTAACATGCCTTAAATAATGGGTATTTTATTTAATAGTAATCTATTTTAAAGAGGATTTTAGGTAGTTTTTTGGTTTTTGGTTTCTCACAGTCATAATTGTTAGGTTAAGTGTCATGGAAATGATCTAGTGTACAATTTATTATGATTATTATATTTCAGTGCTATAAATGTAATGCAGTTTGGTCTTTAATGGAGTATCACTCATAAATATACTTAACTAAGGCTTGTTTTGTTCCAATAGTTTAAAAGCAGGTCTGTGTTCTGTCCATGTGTGAAGACTTGATAGGGAATCATACAGGCTTTAGTCATAATCTACAGCAGGAATTTATAGGAACTTACTGGGGAAAAATGATTTGGGTCTCACTCACCTGTTTCCAGTCACTGAGATCCTCAAGCTCACGTTTGTTAATTTAGTTACTGTTGAGTGTAAATGTCATTATACTGGTCCCAGTCAGAACGTGGTGAATTACTAGTCTCCTCTCTGTTGAGTGTAAATGTCATTATACTGGTCCCAGTCAGAACGTGGTGAATTACTGGTCTCCTCTCTGTTGAGTATAAATGTCATTCTATTGGTCCCAGTCAGATTACTGGTCTCCTCTCTGAAGCAGCAGGTGCCCTTTACCATATGGCTGGCACAGGAAACGCTTACACAGGTAATATCCTCACATATGTGTATGATCACATCCTTACACAGGTAATATCCTCATATATATGTATGATCACAACCTTTCACAGGTAATACCCTCATATGATCACAACCTTACACAGATAATATCCTCATATATGTATATGAACACAACCTTACACAGGTAATATCCTCATATATGTGTTTGATCACAACCTTACACAGGTAATATCCTCATATATGTGTATGATCACAACCTTGCACAGGTAATATCCTCATATATGTGTTTGATCACAACCTTTCACAGGTAATATCCTCATATATGTGTATGATCACAACCTTACACAGGTAATATCTTCATATATGTGTATGATCACAACCTTTCACAGGTAATATCCTCATATAATCACAACCTTACACAGGTAATATCCTCATGAGATCCTGATGACACGTGAAAACCTTCTTTGCTGTCTTTGTTTACCAGATCCCTTTTTTTCTCAGACTCCTTCCTGTTTACAGATGTTGCTCGGTTTCTGTATTTATTAGATGCTACATTATTAGGAAAAATACGTTCCACTCAAGGTTATAGTTGATTTCTCAGGATGATGTGATGTCTCAGATTAGAAGTCTAAAGAGTCCATAAACCCAGACCAGCACAGCAGTGGCCCCTCCTAGTGTGAAGAGGGTGCTCCACCCCCAAACATCCAGGCCCCACCCTCCAGCACCCTCCCTCCTCCCTCCTGCAGACCCAGATTTACAGCGTGCCAAACCCACCAGAAAGCACAAAGAGCACCTCACACCATCAGCAGAACCAAGTACAAGGAAACTGCAACCTCAACTAATTCCACTCACTGCCTACAGTTCCCAAAAACACTTGCAAGTCTCTGAAAATACCAGTTTATACAGGAGGGGATTAACAGAGATTATATTATATGCACAAGAAGAGGGTGGGGGCTCATGATAATGAAATGGCTACATCTGGTCAGAGCAGTTAATGGAACAATCTTCAACTCAAAAAATACAATAAATAAAAATGTATTAGTTTGTAATAATGTGCAAATTCTTAGTCATTGCTTGGATTTATTGTGTTAAATGAAGAGCAATGCAACATTATTCAGTGTGACAAGCAATAAGCAAAAAGCATTTTGCTTATTCCTGCTGGGTCTTTCATTCATAAAGTCTTAATTCTGAATGTGTTAGATGATGTCAATGTTACCTAATCATGTAGAGCTAGGTGTGTTACAATAGAAAAGCTGAATATAAGTGTGAAGGGAACTCAAGGGATTGGGACTAAACAGCTGTGTAGCCTTAAGAAAACCACTTATCAGTGAGGCTAACTGGCAAAAATAGCTTCAATTTGATAGGGAGCATAAAGATCGGACTCTGGAGCAATGGAAGAAGGTAATGTGGTCTGATGAGTCCACATTTACCCTCTTCCAGAGTGATGGGCGCATCAGGGTAAGAAGAGAGGCGGCTGAAGTGATGCACCCATCATGCCTAGTGCTTACTGTACAAACCTGTGGGGGCAATGCTATGATCTGGGGTTGCTACCGTTGGTCAGGTCTAGGTTCAGCAATGTTATGTGCCCAAAGAATAAGGTCAGCTGACTACCTGAATATACTGAACGACCAGGGTATTCCATCAATGGATTTTTTCTTACCTGACGGCACGGACAATTCCAGGATTCGTCGGGCTCAAATTGTGAGAGAGTGGTTCAGGGAGCATGAGACATCATTTTCACACATGGATTGGCCACCACAGACTCCAGACCTGAACCCCACTGAGAATCTTTGGGATGTGCTGGAGAAGACTTTGTGCAGTAGTCCAAATCTCCCATCATCTATACAAGATCTTGGGGAAAAATTAATGCAACCCTGGCCAGAAATAAATGTTGTGACATTGCAGAAGCTTGTGGAAACAATGCCACAGTGAATGCATGCCATAATCAAAGCTAAAGGCGGTCCAACGAAATTTTAGAGTGTGTGACCTTTTTTTTGGCCAGGCACTGTATATGCCCAGCAGTGCTCGTCTGCCTTGTGGTGTGTGATATTTGTGGACAGAAAGAGGGGAGGGGCTCCTAGCTTTATAAAGCCTGTGGTTTGCATTAATGAACACATGGGTCATCGCCTGTTGTTTCTGCATGCTGAGGTCAGTATGACCTCATAAGTGAAAAGGTATTAGGATGAGAACAAGCATAGTGCCCTACAGGTATATGTTTGTGTGCACATGTGTAGATGTTAGTGACATGTTTACATTCATATTGTTCACATAATGTTTAATAGTGGTGTCTCCCTGGCAATGTAAACATCCCAGTGTTAGTGAGAGATGGCTCAGACATTGGGCTAAACCACACTGATCCTGCTTGCTGCGTGAGAGAAACAGCTGGCAGGATCAGTGTGGTTTAGCTCCATGTTTGAGCCATCTGACTCTGACCAAGAGTCTCTTCAACAGGAAAATGGACCCCAATAAAATCTTATCGATGACAAAATAGTGTGTCCAAAACTCCAGCTGGTTGAGCTAAGATTCACTCAGTTATAAAGAGGCTGAATTATGTGTACTCTTCATTAAAGTGGGTGGTGTTCCCTTAATTAAAGTGGGTTGTGTACTCTTAATTAAAATGGGTGGTGTTCTCTTAATTAAAGTGGGTGGTGTACTCTTAATAATCCCTTAGAGCAATGCTGGTTGTGGAAGCTTTTGAAGCTGACTCAGGGGCGCCGTCAGGGATTTTGGGCCCCATGAAAAGATATGACACTGGGCTCCACCTTCCCATCACCCCAGGCCACGCCCACCCTGAAAATATAGCATTGTGCATGTAGTGGAATTCACTATTTGATGTAAGACTGAAATCATCTATAAGAAAAGTGCTAAAGACCATATTTTACAGTTTATGGAAGCTTTCTAGTCTTTTAAAAACAGAGATCTTTTCCAACACTAATGAATTTATTTCTCATGGGAACAATCCAGTGTGATCTGCCTTAGACTTATACAGAGGCCTTGAAACCACCTGCATCAGAGCCTCTGTTTTGCACATATAGACTCAAAAAGGTCTCTGACCTTAAGATACCCCAGAAACATTATTCATCTTTATGCTTTCAGACAGTCTTGCACCACTCTGCACGTGTGACAGGGAGCTTCAAAGCCTATTTTAATTAGATCACAGATCGTCTCATGAAAATACAGATTAACGTTTGGCCTTTCCTTTGCCTCAAAACATTTGATCACCTCATTCCCCCCTTTCATGATTTTGTCATGAACTATTGTCTCGCTGTCTCTATTTAATGTGTCATTGTTTTATATAAATGTTAACAATGTTGTGACTTTAGTTTATTATTTCTAATATGAACTATTGAATTTAACTGTGTGCCCTGTAACATTCTTTTCTTACTTATGTGGCCAACATCCATTGGGCATGACGAAGGTTTCTTATATTATCACACAAATATCTTAGGTTATACAGTTACTTCAGTTTATAAATTATGTTAATACTGTTATTTGGAATAAAATTACAGCAGGATTCTCCGAACAGAACACATACACCTCCCCTCTCGGCCAAAAACTTATCCAGAGCTATACGATTTTGCCAGGTCATTAATGACATAGCTTCCAATTGCACCGCCACTGCTGTTAGTGCATCAGTATAATTAATAAAATGATGCTGATTATAGTATATGTAATTTATCCAATCAATAGTTTTGTTTATAGTAAACCACCAGAGAATTGATTCAGATCCCGCAGCAATTTGATTTCTAGCCTTAAATTAATCCGAAGCCCCCCTATGAACTCCAATAGCATCAATGATACTTTATCATCCAAACTACCCTTCGGTGCCTCACGTTGCTGAAAACAATGATAAGCATCGTTGTGTGGGAAGTACAGCTTCAGGTACAGGAACCATAGGAAATGACACAATCAACATGACTCTTACCCCCACATACCCAATGAGCATCCGGAATTACGACACCATCATATTTCTGCATGAGACGTGCATGATTAACCAGGTCTTGTTCTACAAAAGTTCCATTGGAGTTGTCAAAATAATGGGTATTGTTAAAAGTTGAAATATAACAGGTTCAGTGTAATCCATAATCCAAATCCTACAACATTTCCTTGTGAAATTTCCCACATTTTTCCTCCTGTACAATAAAAACAATCAGGACACACTGTGGAATTCATCAAAGTAATACTTTTTTTCTTACAGTTGTAGCTTTCTGCACAGGTGTCTGCCTCCAATTCTCTGAGCTCAATGAGTTAATTCTGTTCACCAATATGGACGTAGCCAGCCCTCTATCCCAGTAAACCTGTCTCTTGTCTGTCATTATTCAAATCTTTAACCCTACACACCGCCTCCCATCATCCAGCGCTGGCGGTGGTTCAAACGGTCCCCATGGCAACCGCTCCACTCCAACTGTTGCTCTTACAGGCACTTGGCTAAACAACAACTGCAGCCAACAGAGCCCTTTTCCAAATCCTCCTTATTCCTTATTCATCCAATTTATGTCACTTAGTCAGCCGATACAATTTAACATTTATTAAGTCTAGCGATTTCCGACACGCCACACCTGCAGAGTTTCTATATATTTTCTCAAGCCAAAAATGCATTTGCACTCCCTGCATCTCATTTAACAAATTGCTATCCATGTGATTATTTTAGTCGCAAATCTATTCACTTGATTCTAAGTTTGTTAGATTTGTTAGATCTATTTTGTTAGATTTAACTGCTTATTGATTCTTGAATATTGATTTAGCCAGAACTTACTTGGGTAAATTAGATATTCACTGTTCCAAAAATAATATTAACCGCCACTCGCTCTGGTTAAATTTCTTATCCTGTATATTTTAACTTTACTCTTCTCCTATTGCTGCTATTTTAAAATGTCCATCATATGTATGCTCGCTACTGCTTTAACTGTTACCAGTTTTATATACGATACCTCTATCATTTACTTTATATTTATTACTAAAACAATGTCTATATGTTTTGCATGCACGCATTTTATAATGAGATATTATTAATGACGTTTAGAAAGATCTGTCTGCATATCCATTCACTTCCTTTGTTAAATGACCAAACCAAAATAATCTTAATTATAACCCAGAAAAAACTGTTATGCTGGTATGCGTCGTACAATACGTCATTGTTGATAATCTGTTAACTCGCGATGGCCACATCAACACAAACACAGTTTTTACAGACAAAACATTTAACACTTTTCTCTTAGTGCTGCTTTACTCACGAGATCTACTATTCTTCTCTTTATTCTTTTAATCTCTTTATTCTCTTTTTTTCTTTTATTATTTTATTCTCATTATTCTCTTTTATTCTTTTATTCTCTTTATTCTGCACATTTTCTTTACTTCACTTGTTGTGGTCACATTTATACAGAAACAACTGGAACAAACATACCTGTTAACATTCATCTCTTCAGCGCTTTTTTTCTCTGGAGCTCTATTTATTTCTCTTTATTCTCTTTATTCACTGCACATTTTTCTTTACTTTATCTTTCTTTATTCAACTGTTTTTTTTTTTTCACTATTTCCCTTTACAGTAAGTTTTTGTGAAACTATTTTCACTTTTACCGGTTGATTTTCTAACTGTTACTCCATTTTTTGTTATTTTATATTTTTAGCAAACAATTCTCACTCCTTCAATTCCCAGTCTGCACCCTTAAGACCCCCAAAACCTGACTACAAAGCTCTGTGGACCAGGTCTGAATACCACCTATGCAGAATGTTTTAACAGGGATTTAAGAATGTCTAACAGTGTCAGGTGGGCATGACCTTTATATATTTTCTTCAAGGACACTTACATAACCATTTAAATTTTTTTATTGTAACGAATCTGCTGGCCTGAGTGCTGATGGGCGTGGAGCAGGATGCACAGATTCCCTCGATGAAGTGACGCATTTATTAACAAAAGACACAAACAACAATAGTGGCACTCATATACAACATGAAGGAAAGACATGACTCATACACGTAACAAAACACAGACTCTAGTAACATTGAACGAAGATTACATACGCATTTTACATTTAACAGCAGACTAACAATGACCAACACAGTACACACACTATCAGAAATTTAAATAGACAAAAGAGACAAGACATTAAGCCCCATACAGGTGCATACAATTACAAAGGGCGTGGTTACAAACATTAAACCCCCTGCACACGGCAGGCCGTACCATGTGACTTGTGTGTGTGTGGGGGGGGGGGGGGGGGGGGGGCGTCCCGTGACATTTATAATACTTTTCCAGGTTTACACTATTATGTTCAAATCATACATTATTCAATATATGCAAATTGATATTCAATACTTACACCAACTGGTTCTTGGTATCATTATGTTCAACCTAAACTACTTCTATTTTTTTTAAAAAAGCGATCTTATTTCCTACCGCCAGGTGCCCATATTGCTTCTTCTGGTGATCCTTTTTCATAGCACCAAATGCCCATATTCTTTCTTCCGGTGCTGGGCTGGGATGTCCCATCCTTGAACCAAGGATCCCTCAACTGAGGCCCCTAGAGGCCTGTCAAAGAGGCCTTCTGAGGCTTTATGCTGAAGCCAACCATCCATATTCTTCTGCGTACAATATCATTTTATTACCTCACCCTGCACTGTGAAATACACATCCTATTCACAAAAGCACATGCTTTGGCTGGTAAAACATTTCTTATTAACACCAGTCTTGCTTGTCTTCCTAACTGGTTCAGTTCCTTCACTTTTAAGCTTCCCTAGTGTTATTATTACATATTTTAGTTTACTGTATCTAAATCACTACATAAGAGATTGTAGCCTGCACCCAGTAGTAGGAGGGTGTTTAGGGTGAAATAGTAGACTGTTTCTTTGTTGTGGTTTGTGTATATAAACATGTGATTTGTGAAAATGATTTAATTTCTTCTAATTAATAAACTGTTATAGTAGCTATAATCCTGATGTAATGATGCACAGTGTAGTGACATTTCACATGAGGAAAAAACATCAATAAAGGTATTTTTGAATGGATATAACTAAAAATTAATAATACATTTTCTTAGAATTATTACATAAGGATATATATATATATATATATATATATATATATATATATATATATATATATATATATATATATATATATATATATATATATATATATATATATATATATATATATAATCATAATCGAGAATCATCCATGAGTCTGAAGACATCTAGTTTTAATCACCCAGCTCTACTTATAATAGACAATAAAGGCTGAAGAGACTAACATTCCAGATGTAGTTTTATTTCAACAGTTATTTATTTTAATTACTACGAACAACAACAATGAAAGAGTGAATGTATGATGGTGCACAGACTGATGGGTGATAGAGGGGTGGAATATGAACATCGTAGAGAAAATAATGACAGGAGATCATTTTAATGTCAGAGTTGGTCAATGTTTGAATAAGTCTGGAAGTGGATACTTAGCCTGTACATGCACCTCCAGTTTTAAGTGATTTAAGTTTTCAAATGATTTGTACTTGATCACTTTAATACTAGTTATCAGAAATTGTACACATAGTACAATGATTCAGGAGTCACATTGATGTAAACACTTGGGACATGACAGTCATTCACATCCAGACTTATTTACCCCTCATTTATTTTCTAGTTGAGCTCCTCTAATACAGAAGAACATGTCAAAAAAACCAAAATGACTTTTATTTTGCGGGTTTAGAATGTGTATTTTGATGCTGGAGATTCATTTTCAGTCATGCTCTACATATTCTGATTCACCAGGGTCTTGTCTAATAAATTGAACACTTGAGTATATACATGAAATTACCAAGTAGCTGCACAGCATTTTCTACTAGGTGTCCTAGACATCTAAATGCACACAAAGTCATCAGTCACTATACATTGAGTGTGCAATATTCTTTTTGCTAAAACATCACAACAATGCTCAATGTACAATGCACTTATTAAAAGACAATATTAAATTCTTCATTGTTATTATGTTAAATGATTATGCTGGGATAGTGCTGTAATACTGTAAAGAAATAGTATGCTTTCTCATGTATACTTACATTTTGTAGGAGGATTGTGAATATTTTCAGCAGTGAATGGAAATATCCAGTCCTTTGCAATGCAAACATTGAAGCTAATCCATGCTAGAAGCCACTGAACAGTCTCTCAGCTTCCATCTTATAACTGCACCCAAAGAACTCCACATAAACTTCAGCTAAAATAAGCCTGTTCCTTTCCATGATGTCCCTTAGTATTGGTAATCAAATTAAGTAAAAACAATATGGATTACTGTATCAGTTTTGCCAAACAGCTTCACTCGCATGTGCTACACTTCATCTGGCTTAGAACACAAAGCAGTGCGCATATTTCAAACTCACGTAGTGGGTAAACAAATAAGGCAGGTGAGGTGTCTGCGTATTCATCTAAGCGTCCTCTATTTGTTGAAACAGCTGCCAATCACGCCGCTCGTGCTTGGACATTGGTTGTGAAGTCATTTGATAGCTTCGCCTCCCCTTCCCCCTTCACACCTTGGTGAGGATTGCTGTCACTCAAAGACATTAACTCTTCATTCTTCAAACAGAAACTGTGGACTCTAAGAAAGGAGGGTCTTGTCCCTTATTCACCCCTGCTACAGGAGTAACATCCATTTGCTTGCATATTTTGTTATTTTATGAATGAAAAGAACACGTGTTTTGTGCAAAGACGTGAGCAAGCAAATGAAGAGCTTTTCTAGCATTCTAGATACTTTTTAAACATGCCAAGCAATTGCTTTGATGGTAATTAAATTAATAATAACAATAATAATAATAATAATATATTACGGGTCTACACAGTCACATTTACTAAACCAGACATACTTGGTCAGGCTTAAGCTTCCCTCCAGATATTATCACTTGTTTATTTTACTGTATCTAAATCACTACATAATAAATTGTAGCCTAAACCCAGTTATAAGAGGGATAAAGACTATTTCCTCATTGTGGTTTATAACTATGACTTGTGATCACTTTGATACTTATGATACTGAATTTAGCGTAGCAATAAACATCCCTGATGTGTGAAAATTATTTAATTTCTACTCATTTAGCAAACTATTATAGTAGCTATAACTTTGAGACTGCAAAACCCTGATTTAGTGATGTAGAAGCGTTTCACATGAGGAAAAACTATCAAGAGGTATTGTTGAATTTATTTTGATTTAGCTAAATTTATTTATTTTTCCTACATTGCTTTTATACTTGCACAGTTTTGTTGTACTTGCATAATTTTGAGTCTCTTAAGGATCTTTAAAAGAAATAAACTTGCTGACTTTTTGCAAGTTTGTCTTGACTGCTGCAGAATGCTATTATTTTTGGACATTCAAAATTCATTCTAATAAATAAATGTTGCATGGAATTGTCCAATTTTTAATTATTAGTATGTAAGGGTGTAAAAAAATTTAATCATAATGAAGAATCATCAATAAGTTTGAAAAAAATCTATACTCAGAATGTAGTTTTATTTCAACACTTATTTTATTTTAATTACTAAAAACAACAACAATGAAAGAGTGAATGTATGATGGTGCACAGACTGATGGATGATAGAGGGGTGGAATATGACCATCACAGAGAAAATAATCACAGGAGATCATTTTAATGTCAGTGTTGCTCAACGTTTGAATCGCCGTAGTGTTTTGACAGCCTTTGAAAGCATCTTATTCATCTTATATGATTTCTCTAGTTTTGGTTTCTTCAGCTGGTTCTGCATTTTGAGGTTTTCATGATGGCAGAACTAAAGAAAAATAAATAAATAAATAATTTACAAATGTGCAAAAATCCAAAATAATCATATTATTCGTATGTGTCAATCAAAAAAACATAATTTAGTCCAATATGAAGTTCTTCCAGTAAATAGACTTAGCTAACAGCTAAATGAATTTCACTTCTTACTGGTGTGGTACTTATGAAAGATGCAAAAAGTGGTAAATAACTCCTACTCTGTCGTGGTTCTGTTCTTTAGAGACATCTGATGAAGATGTCAACAGTTTACTGGCCTCTTCTAGAGTTGTCTGAGTGACATTGATGATGTATAAGAGGCTTCTGAGCAGGTTCTGGTCCACTGGCTGAAACAGACATGAAGGATTAATATTTCCCACTCGCCCTCCGCTGGGCCTCTTTATCCTTCAATAATCCTCACAGTCAGTGACAAATGGTCCATTTGAAATAGGAAAATCAGCTCAGTGAAAATTATCCATGAAATGTGACAATTAACCAATTGAATCTGTGTGTCGCGTGCTTGGGCTCACGTGGACCTGCATGTGATGTCGGCCGTGGGTCTGCAGGCGTTGCTGGATCAGTTCACTCGCGCGACTGATCAGACCCCTCCCCTCACACATCTGTTCCAGCAGCGTGTCATAGTTCTCACGTGGAACCAGGACGTGGAGGCCATGAACATGGGCCCTGGAGGAGAGGCAGGGCTGGGCAGGATCTGAGCAGCAGATCAACGCTTTGATCACTGATCTGAAGCTGCTCTTGCACACACTGCCACTGTTCCTCCCAGAATGGTCCTTCTTTACTGAAGCTACGAGAGCAAGATGAACAAGAGTGCATTAATGTGACATGAATACACAACACAAAACAACAAAACAACGATGTGTAACGGTAAAGAGGTTATTAAAAGTATACCTTCCACACCTCCAGTCATTTCTGTAATGTGCATCTGTTTTCTGACAACCTTTCATTAAATGGTGCCACTTAAAACACCTTGCAGGTGTAACTGTACAAATTCTATTAAGTCATTATCTTTCTGCTGAAGTCATTTGTTACACCTTCATTAAATCATTACACTCACCACCATCTTCATCTACTCTCAAGTGGAAATGGAAGACGTGATTTTTCAGGTTCCGCAAGTGAACATTTTTAGTAAATGAGGATAGCTTGGCTAATTCTGGATTGTGTCCCCGTGTTGTAGAACTGGTGTTTGCACCTCGCTCAGCGGCCTGCAGATGTCTGTACAGGTCCTGGGTCCTCCTGATAGTCTCCAGCAGTGTTGGTTTCAGTTCATGAATCTCCAACATATGCTGCTCCACTGCTGATAAAACCACATCAGGAGCTTCTTATATATTTGTCAACAGCATTTTTGATAGTTATAATGCAAACAATTATGTACAGGGTATTAAAATAAGAAAAATCTTTAGCAGCAGGTTACAAGGTTGTTATAGATATATGTTACATCTATATTTGGTTTTTCACTTTGAAAATAACTTAGCAAGAGTAGTTTGACAAAAATGAAAGACCCCATCAGTCCCACAGTGCAGAGTGTACCTTGGATCTGGTATGTAGGATGTGTGAAGGCCTCTGTGTATCTCAGGCGTTGTTTCAGGAGCTGACTTTCTCTCACACTCTCCTGTAGCTGCCCAGACATGAGCTAAGATCATCACAGAGAGACAGAGTGTTACAAACCCCAGGAATCACGCTCAGCCCTGCACTGCCACGCCTACCTCTTCCCACACACGCCTCCAATCTGGTTTACTGGAATACTAGCACACACCTGATCATTGTTTCTCTCATCACTGCTCCCTTACTTAAGCTCCCCTCCCTCACACTCACGTCATGAAGTATTGCCAACCTTATTTTGCATACCAAGTGGTTCAGTTATGGTTTTGTCTTTCTGGTTTTCGACTTCTGCCTGACCCCTGGACACCCCTGGACTCTGCCCCATGTTATGGACCTTGAATCAACAGGACTACGAATACCTGCCTGACCCCTCTGATCTGTTTGATTTCACTATAAAACCTCTTGCAATTGGATCCTCTTCCTTGTATGTGTGTGTGCAATCATAAACACAGAGAAACCAGTAGTTAGAAATAATGACTCCAAACAAGGATCAGAGCCCTTATACTGAAATAATCAGAAATGTCTTATGTTGGGTAAATTATATTATACATTTTATTGTCTAGGACAGCACTAGTTGCATCACTTCCCTTTCTAAACCTTAGTTTAGCTCCTTAGTCTGAATATAAACATGAAACAAAGTAAATAAACATCAAATTCAGAGTGTGAGATTCAATAGAGTCAATTCAACTTAAGGAACCATTCTTTGCATCCAGACTAAACCTAGTCTTAATCTTTAGAGTACTGGTCCATTATATCAGATGAGTTGTGAATCAGGTGTATTTTTAGTATGTTAAGAACACTAAATTCCGCCCTGCACCTGGTCTGACTGAATGAAACGTCGGGTTGCTACCTGGAGCTGCTGCTTTCTGTTCTCAAGCTGTAGAATGAGTTTGCCCACATCAGATTCCAGATTATTCAGCTCTGATGTGGTCTCTGCTAGCGCAGCATCTTTCTCAGCTAGATCCTGGATGTGACCTTCCAGAATGTCATGCAGCCCCTGCTCACACACAACAACAATCACCCTCATAAATGCACACACCCCCTGCTGCAGTGTTACTCCCTGCTGCCCCCGTCTGGTGTGATGAGGAATATTGGTGCAGAGTCCTTCTCTTGCAGGGGTCAGAGTTCAGGCAGGGGTTAAATGAGGCTCCAAGCTTCACAGACATTTTGTATAAAGCTGAGGAGTGTGTCTGGTAAAGGTGTCGTTCCCTTTCAGACCTGTGTTTTAGTCCTTTCTCTTTTCACACTTTTGTTTTAAACCACAAGAAAATGTTTATAATAAATGTGCAGATAATATGCTTAGTGAGCTCTATAGGTCTTTTGTATTAAGAGCATATTTTTGGACGCCTGTTTTTACCTGTAGGTTGCCATGTGTTTGGAGACACCCACCTGAATCTGTTTCTCTTTGTCCTTCAGGGCCTGTTGGAGGTCGTTTTTACTGGCCTCATGTTTCATTTTGGTCTCATGCAGCTCAGAGTCTTTCAACTCCAACAAGTTCTTCAGATCCTAAATAGAGAGAGAGAGAGCATACATAGAGTACAAATATACTAAACATTTAGTTCAAATGGATTTCCCTATATAGTATACAATTTATAATTTTTAATGTATTCTCATAGCCTAATTAAAACATTAAAGTTTTTAGTGTCTTAAAGTAACAGTTTAATAAGCATACATGTATGCAGGAACATGCACCTGCACACACATACACACTCACACGTATGTCATCCTCTTTCAGGGTGGTGAGTGTGGAGTTGTGGGCGTGGCCAGGCTGGTGTCCACTGCTCTGATTGGTGCTCCTGTTCCTCAGCTGATTGATTATGGTGTTCTGAGCCTTGAGCTCCCCCTGCAGCTGTTCTATGTACCTGACAGCCATCACACACACACTCGATTAGGCTACATTTTATTTCACATGTTCATTTAGAGCTATGAGATGGACTCTCTGCACACAGATTCATCTTGGAATTACATTCCAATTACATGGAACTACATGGAGAAACTCCACTGAAATCACTGTGACATTAGAATGGTGTGTGCCAGCTCAGGACTAGGTACTATAATATAATTGTCTTTTGCTAAGAATAAAAAACAAAGCATTTCTCAGGATAATTTCTTCTATAATTAAAGTACAGCAATTTACTAGCTAAGGATTATTATTGTTTAATGAAGGCCCTAAGGTTTAACTTAAGTGGTCAGAAATTAGCATTTAAAATGGAAATATGTCAAATAATTTTGTTGTTTTGATGTGGTTGTCCTGGAGAAACAGCCCGAGTTTCTAACTGGGAAATCTTCCATGAACAATGTTTCTTATCAGAATTAAATATAGGCCTGTACCGACCTGTGCAGCTCTTCAATGGTTTCCTCTGATTGGCTCTGATCCTCAGAGGGCGGGTCTTGTAATGTGTAGGCTTGTAGCTGGTTCTCTAGCTGTAGGCGGAGCGTCTTCTCTTGATGGAAAAGCGCTTCCATCTTCTCCAGTTCCTCTCTGCACCTGCTCAGCTCCTGACAGGTGGATGAAGAGCATTACGTGAAATGAAGAAATAATTCAATTCAAGACACGTGTCTGGTCCTGCTACTGCAGTAGCAGTTAAAACTATTCTAAAAAGGAAGAGAATAAAGAGGCTTGGGCAGAATAATTTATGCATTTGAGAAGGTCAATTTATTGCCTTTTCAAGTTGTATTTAGATTTTTTAGCGCCCTCCCTTTATCTAGGTGCGGAGTGTGATTAACAAGTGTCCCCAGTCTCGTCCTCTCAATTAACCGGCTCTGATTACAAAAACTAGACTCGGGTCTCCTCACGTCTAAGTTTTGCTGCGTCGCCACTGGGAAACGCTCCTCTGCCGCGTTGTAAATCTGTTCTGTACAACTGCTGCACTTCTGCGAGCCGCCCTCATGCTTGAGGAAGCATATACGCATGCGCAGGTTAAAGTTGTCCTTCTGCAGCTCGGATATCGTCTGGATTAAAAAAAAGAGCAAACAGATCGGATTGATGTTCAGACAGACAAATATTATATTTTCAGCTTGGCAGTAAAATTGCATACCTGCGTCATTTCTTTTAGTGTCCACGTTTTGTTCCTGGTCAACAATTTCCCATGTTGAGAAAAACTCATCATGTTTCTCTATTGATTTAATTTGGCCTTTCACGATCGTTCCTGAATCCAGGGGATACACGGATAATATAAAATATTTTAGATATTTCTATAATTAACGGCGCACTTAATTTAATGATATAATAAATCATGCAAGTAATATTGATACTATTGCTGAAAACTATTAGAATATCCAATAATTCTGGTCGGACTATACCTTGAAAATCACCTTGTCCTCCTTCAGAAAATCATGTAGGTATTTAGTGTGTTGGAACGCTTTTAAATAACTTACACTTTCCTTAGGTTGTGATGTCATAATTACATTAATGCGTCTTAGTGGAACAGTTCACTGACGCAGTAACGCCAGCAGTGGCAATTTGACTTTAAGTGTCTGACTTTTATCAAGCAGTAAAACCATTGTCATGCCTCTGATAAACCTGATCAGGAAGGAGACGTAACGGAAACCACAAGGTGGTCAATTTCAGAACTACAGATATTAGTGGTAAATAATGTGGCTAATGAGTGAATTTGTGCTCTACCAAAGTTGGTTACTAACACTAAATGGTAGCAGATTGGTAATTTTCCTTTATATAGCAGAGCATATTACTGTAAGTTCAAATAATATTATTTCTTTATCTATTTGAGCAAATTCCCGAGTCATACATATTATACAGTATAAGAACAATATGTGTTAAATACATTCATATTTGTTTTGTGAAATGGCACATAATATTATGTATATGAAAGTGCCGCAATTATTTTAAAGTTCTAACTGTTTTATAATAACATTTGTATCATGATCATGAATGACTTTCCTTTTCATTCACAGTTAATAATAATGAAATTAAAGAATTGTGTTCTTGTGCGCAAGAACACAAAAACATTCGCGAGAGTACAGTATGTGTTTGTGTGTGCAGAAGAGCAAGTTTGTGTAAGAGCAGGATATATCTAAACACGTGCAAGCAGTTTTGTAGCAGAGCAAAGTAAATGTAAGCGAGAGCAGAGCAAATATGAGTGAGCACATGTACATTTTGCATGCGAGCAAAGGAGATCCGTGAATGCTGCGAGTTACACGTCAATACTGTGTGAAATGTTTTTTTAACAAAACAGATGTTTGATTTTGCACTTTTGCCAACACCAGATTAATGCAGATTATGTCCCTTGTGGTGTTTTGACCTTTTATTCAGAATTTTTGTCTGAAGTCCCTTAAAACATTCACTTATGTCTACAGCTCCATCATAACCTTGACCTTAGATGTTACCTACTAGTAAACAGATCTGCCTGATTAACGTCTTTTAGCTCGTCTTCTTCTCAGATACATGTCTGGGCCCAACTAAACGTTCACATACTGTCTTAAACCACTACATCACTGGGCATGTGAACTGGACATGGCGATCAGCAGAGGAGAGACCCAAGATACCATTTGAAAATGGTTTATTCAAACACTCAAAATGGTTTGAACTGTCATATCAGGGGAGTGTATGCTAGAAACGAAACTTAATGACAATAAATAGTCATTTTATATAGAGTTTGTGAGCACAGAATAGGTATTACACACAAACTAATAACCTGTCTCTCTCTCTCTCTCTCTCTCTCTCTCTCTCTCTCTGTGTGTGTGTGTGTGTGTGTGTGTGTGTGTGTGTGTGTGTGTGTGTGTGTGTGTGTGAGTGTGTGTGTGAAAACCTAAGTAAACGTCTGCTCAGAACAGCTGTGCTGTATAAGCTCCATGACAAACAAAATTCTCCCACAGTCAAAATCTACTGGTAATTTACTGTCACTGTTCTACGCTAGTCTGTGTTATTTAAATACAGTTCTATACTGTAGCTCTGATTTCTCTCTCCCGCAGAAGGTTGGATAAAGTGTTGTGACTGGTCACAGCAGTCCGGCCCCTAAAAAACAATTATCCTTGACAAAACCGGTTCAGTCCGGTTTAACGCGAAAGTGAAATTTTTGTGCTCCATTTTAAGAAGCGCAATGCAAATATCTTTAGAAAAGAAAGCCGGTGAGTATCTGAATCTGAGCTGTCAATCATGAATTATATGAACTTGTACTACTCAAAGAACAAGTTCTTAAATTTAATATTAACAGAATTGAATATTAACAAGGTTAATGTCTGAAAACGTAAAGCTTTTAGCCGCTATTCTGTTGCAGTAGGTGTCTTCGTTTACGCGAAATAGAGCAATAGAACTGAGGTCGTCTGATTCAGAATAACCAAACTAAAGTCGTTCTAGGCTCATCTGAGAAATTGGTCCGAATCAATATGTTTACATGAACTGTATAAAAAGTACTAATAAACGCACTATATACTTAATATATTTATATTTTGTCCTCTACGCAGAAACAAACTGCGCAAATAGAACAGGCGTCGTACTGCAGGAAGTGTCACAAATGTCTCGGAATGTGAGCCAGTAGATCTAACAGTAAGTGTTTAGGTGTCCAACTAGATGTAGACTATTTGTTTTATCAGGCTAAGACCGTGCTGTTTACACGATCATGTCGTAAATAGACTGACAGTGTGAGGTTAGTATTGTACCAATAGTGTGCATGTCAGTGTAACTAAAGAAGTAATATTTATAATATTTATTAGTAATATTATTAAGTGATATTTCGACACTGTTTCTTTGTATGACAGTGATTGAGTTAGTCTGTGACCCACTATGCACTTACAGAACACATTTTTCCTGCCTCTGTCTTCTTTTCCACTTTGGGCTGATACTGTTCACTACACCCACGTTTTTGAGTTTGTTTTAGTGCTGTAACATTACGGTTTAAACTTTATGCATTATTTGCTCATTTTAATAAACCATATTTTGTACTTATAAAGTTAGTAAAGGTGCCTGTCTACACCAAAGCTCTTAAAAACATGAATGACTGTTTCTCTTTTGAGAACATTAAGCGAGAAAATACTGTAATGTTTCGCTTATAGGCGCATTCCGAGCTAAAGCGTGAATGTCTTGGTCGTGCTTCGTTAAAGCGCGTGAATGTCTTGGTCGTGCTTCGTTAAAGCGCGTGAATGTCTTGGTCGTGCTTCGTTAAAGCGCGTGAATGTCTTGGTCGTGATTGATTAAAGCGCGTGAATGTCTTGATCGTGATTGATTAAAGCGCCTGAATGTTTTGGTCGTGATTGATTAAAGCGCGTGAATGTCTTGGTCGTGACTCGTTAAACGGAGATCTTGGCTGCAATTCGGACTGTGAACTAGTAGATCTGACAGAACGTGTTTACACGTCCAACTCGGCTACGTGTTTTGAACTGGCTAAGACAGTGATTTTATACGATCGTGTGTTAGTTCAACTAACAGTGTCAGACTAGTATTGTACCAACGTTCAGTTGAATAATAACTGTGAGGCAGAGTCAGTACAAGTATTGAACCATTTTACATGTTTGGTTTACTCCTTTGTCGGTAAGTTATTGAATGGATGAAAGATTGTTGTGTAATATTTTTTGGCATTGTCTTTTGTTTCAGCATAAAGCTGAACGTCACAAGAAAGCCCACCAAAAACAGAACAGAGTATGTACAGTTACACTGTGTACTTCCTTATTCAAGTATTTAGGGTACGTAGGAAGAGTCTGAATGAGTACTGCACAAACTAACTAGTGGTCTCTGTTGACGTCGGTGAAGCTATCCGCGCGTTAGCGCTTCATGGTCAAGTCGCCGAGATTCAAATTGAATGCGCCTATATGCACGATATTGCGGCATTTGGTTGCTCACTTCAAACTAACGCTCTCTAAGCATAGAGAAATGCAGACTAACTGTTTTTTGAAGAGCTTTGGATTAGACATGTACTTTTACTACAAAAATACAAAATGAAGTGTATTTGATTAAAAGCAAAACATTCACAAAGTTTGAACCATGAGCTCAGAATACTGATGTTATATATATAAAATGTGTATAGTGTATGAAGATGTGCTGCTGCATGAAAGTACACATTGCTGGTATGTATACTTTGAATGGATATTGCATCAACACTATTAAAAATATGTTAAAGTAGCTTAATAAGCACTGCTCAAAATGATTTTCCTATAGAGTGCTTCTCAGAGGTTTATCATACAGCTTGACTGCCAGCTAAAACAGCACTTAGCACTAGTGCAATATTGTACATATCTCCAGTGCTGAAAAATCAGACTGAAAAAAAAAAAAAAGATTGAAGGCACTTGCTTATCAGATCAAATTTGAAAAAACTCTACTGTGCCAGTTTTTTTTAAAAATATATTTATATTGAAGTCCTACTTTTAATGGGGTTTAAATGCTCACTCATACAGAGAACATATGTTTACTATATCTATGAATTTTCCCATAATGCCAAATCAGTTCCACTACCACCAAAGAGTGACAGCCTTTGACTTTCACAGCTGCAAGATTTGGCAATTTCTAGTGTACTATTTTTTTTTTCCCTTTTTCAAAAACCAGTATTAAAATATTAATGTGGTTAATGGGGCTTAGAGACAGTTATCTATAACTTACTTCTTTTCTAATTGTATTACTTATTTTAAGTAATGTGGTCATTTACATAATGTTCTATAGGTCTATGCAGTCTTTAAAATCAGCTTTGGGTAATTATGTTTGGTGTCATTTGTGACTTTGTAAAACATAACTCATTACATATCTGATAAAGTTTTTCTTTCCCTGATTATCAACCAGCAGAAGAGAACTGGTGTTTGCTGAATCAGAAGAGACCAAGAGTCAGATGTGTAACTTTGTGCTTTAAGTCAAAGTAAATGTAATGTGTGTTGTATTTGTCCAGTAGAAAGAAGAACACAAGTATATGTATGTTGGAGAGGAAACAGTTTTGAAGAAAGATAACAAACGTACACCCATTTTTACACACACTCAAGATAACTGAAACAGAAATATCACAGAAAAACATCTCTGCATACATTTAAAATTGCATTTATTTAAAGATTTTTTTTTTTTCTCAGGAAGTAATAAGTGTCAGGAATGCTGGATGTAAGACAATCTCAGGTTGGAGAGCAAATGTGCAAACATGGCCCTGAATGTTTCTGTTGCTTACAAAGGCTGTAGGCAACTGACCGTGGTCATCTACAGAGCAGGTGAAGTCCATTCATTTCACATGCACTGGTGCAGGTGCTGAGACACAACAGACAAATAAAACAAATCTGACTCAATACTCTAGTATTCGATGGTGAAATAAATGTCAAAAGAAGTAATTTTTTTTAAACCATTGATGCGAGGTCCCCTATGCTCACCTGTCTGTTGTCCCAACTGGTCAAGCCCACAGATCCTTCTCCCTGTTAACAACAGAGAGAAATAAATCTTCACGACAGATGTTTCTTTGGCTCCAGGGGAAGCAGAGGCAGCCTGGCCATCCTGGCACATGTCCTGCCTCTTGTTTTTATCCTCAGTCTTGCATGGCCGGGGCACACGGTTGCGACGTGGCACCAGGGAGGGGGCAGGCGGAGCTGGGCGCGCAGCTCTGCTCTCTACCTTATGTAAGGTCGCCCTCCTGATGAGCAGCGGTTTGTGGCAGCTCAGGTCATACTGGTGCTGGGAAGCTTCGACCTTGGAGGCACACTGACGGGCTGACGTTAGCCTCTCCAGGTCCTGGTAGAGGACCTCACCCACTTCTGGCCTGGTGTAAAATGTGGAGTTCACCTCACTGTGCTTGTCCTGCACCTTTCCTGGGACTTCCCTGACATGTTTGTGGGGGACATGCAGGGTCACAGCAGGCTTTGGGCTTTTCTGTTTGAGAGCAGCCAGCTTTGGGTGGAGGGCGGGTAGCCTTGAGATGGATGGAGCTGGTGGAGTGTGATCAGCCTTCACACTCACAGCACTGCTCTTGGTGTGTGGCTCTACAACCAGAGAAGGGAACCGAGATTTGCTGCATCGCTGACCTTCATCCAGGAGTCTGCCTATTGACTTTCCACCATTATTTCCATCGGTGGCCTTCAGCAGTGCCACTAATGTTGTGCCCGTGCCAGATTTTCTCAGGTTTTGAGAGACTTGAGGTTTATATGGCTTCCTCTGGGGGACTCCAGAAATTTCTGGGAAATAGTGGCTGCTTCCTCCTCTTTGCGAATTAACAAAATGAAAAGGAGAAATATTTGGGTTGGCCATTGCCTCTGTAGGGCTTTTTTGTGGAGCTGGGATGGTCTTCACATCAGGGAAGAAGTTCTTCTTTGTACTTCCTGTTCCCCTCATGATGATCTCACTGGGGAAAACCAGAAAATATATTAAATCTTTTAATACTTTACAGATAAATATTAAATTATACCTCTATAAACTGTGTGTTTCGTTCGATGTCGGTCATCGTACATGTGTACACGTTCGTGTTAGTGTTATTGTTCATTGTTTACTGGTTGTACTCGTTGTGTGTGTTTCTGCCTGTCCCTATATTCAATGGTTTGTTACATATGAGTGCAGTTACCGTTGATTACTAATCTTGCGTGTCTAATAAATGTTTGTCTGGGACGAGAGAGGTCTGTGAGTTCTGCTCCTTGCCCTGCAGGACTCGGGCCATGACACTTTTCTTAATCTATTCAATATTCTCTTAAAATGATCAGCACACAAGTAACAATTTTAATTTGTTCACGGACATATGCGTAAATTATGATGGGGATGCTACATGTCACTACGGTTGAAAATGAGATTGTAACATTCCTAAATGGCTATTTTTATCCACACCACTTTTTGAAAGTAAAAATGTTAATGTTTCATCTACAAGCAATCTTTCCTTCATTTATTAGTTAATTTAAGTAACACGCATGTTTTAGTCACCGTGTTTCTAATGACAGAATCTGAAAACTTTCATGATTATAATCTTAAAACGCCTATAATTTCACACAATGTCAAAACGCAGCACAACTGATATTTCGTGAAACGAAAATTAATTTTAATCAAAATACAAAAGTTGTATTACAAATATATCTTAAACTACATTGCTGATACTTTTTGATGCCGACAAGTATACAAACGCCATAAATGTGGATGTTCTTCCTTTTAGACCAAGCGCTGATTTAAGTGAACGCACGTGCCATCGATGATAAAAGGGTTGCGAATTTAAGGGAAATCAGAAACGAATCCAAAACCCAGCACTTTTCAAGAGAAATAATACGCTTTGTATATAAACACACGACGTCTCAATCTAAATAACACATGGAAATTATTTCCTTTGTGCATTCTTTTCATATAGACGTTTCCCAGTTTGCCTTAAAGAGGATAGTTAGGCCTACCTTTGATATCGGAGAAATCTATAACTGACAATAATCCAATTTATCCACAGGAAAATGTGAAATAACAATTGTTGAATATCCTTGTAGTTCGTAGTTTGATTTGTCCAGTGTGCACACTCTATCAAAATGGTAACCATGACGCCAGTTAAGCCTTTTTCTGTGACGACACAAACACCAGGTGTGACGACATAAACACGGCTGTCTCGTTTTAGCATTACTAAAATGTACTTCTGGACTGTGTATTACTGGACCTTTTGATTGATAGTTAGTGTAAGTTAAAATATCTTATTTCCTCTCAAGCGCAGACGTTGCTTCGGCAAAAAGCTCCGGTGTTCTGTCCATTAATATATTAGGCCTATCCAGCTATGCAACTGTTCATCTTATTTGTTTTTGATGCATTTTTTCAATGTATAAACCATTCACATATACACGGTAAATGTGTATAAAATTTCTTGTATTTCTAATATTAATTGAATGTTTTGCCCCCTCAGTCCCTTAATAATATCAGATCATTCGAGCTCTGTTCACTTTTTTATGTGGCGCATTATAAGAACCCACATGTAAATCTCCCCATGCTGACAAACCTGCAAGTAACATATTTTCTTCCTCATCTCCCTGATGCTTTTTGTTTAATCTTGCTAGCTATTATTATTATTATTATTATTATTATTATTATTATTATTATTAACATTTATATAGCACCTTTCTCAGACTCAAGGACACTTTACAGGCAGGTATCAGCTGTTATAGTCACTCACATGCCGATGATTAGTTAACATGCTACCGTAAACTTCAACCTAGATTTTGGTGTTTTTCTCCTCCTGTAATGGTACACTGGAAATGATTAGATTTCTTTGGCTAAAGCAATGTCTTCATTAAGTCCCATTTCATGTGAACTTATTTCTGTCTTTTTTTTAATTAAATCTGGCAGACAACCTTAATAATCATGGCTTTTACACTTTGACCAGGTGGCTAAATTCACTAGGTTAGCTAGCTACCCTGAATCATCAAGAATTGATTCAGCAAACAATCAGGATAGATTTTCATTTCGTTTTGATTCAAACATGTCAGGACAAAATAGCTAAGTAAAGGAAATAGCTAGGTTAGGTAGTTAACCACTCAAAGTAGCTTACTTTAGGTAGATATTGGTCAAAATGCACTCTTAACTAGTTTCACTAGCTAGCAGCTGTGATTATGCTGTGATAAACAAATATTGACAATCATAGATTTTAGATTCCTCAAAACAACTATTCTATATTTTGATGACATCTTTGCATGTTCTGGGTCTTTATTTTTACATGTGCAGAGCACTAGAGCAGTGAGGAACAAAGTGCATCAAAAATTCTGGTTGTGCACAAGTAACCGGCTAAGGTTTTAGGATTTGACTTTTAAGACAAACAGAAATTTTGATGCAGACAAGAGAGGCATGTCTTGTTTTTGAGAGGCAAATTCTTGCTCTTTTAGAAAGATTCTTGTATATTATTGGTATTACAGCTTTTTTGATGTACAGCAATAACAAAGACCTATTAATGAATAACCAGCTAGAATTTGCTTTAAAATGTAATTTGCTTTGAATAAGAGCACCTGCCAAATGCTGTAAAGCTTAAGATCTGTTCTTGGAATGTATCCTGGACACTGATGTAAACTATCAAAAAATGTATCGGGATATTCTGCTTTGTTCAGTATTGAAGTGTCTGCAAATTGTTTTTAACTTATTAGTTGCCAAAAAAAATAAATAAACAAAAATAAAAAATGGAAAGACACACTGCAGCATGTAGGAGCATCTTTAATGGGTATGTTAGTATTTATTCCAGCTCTGAACCCACATATTTAACCAAGCATGGAAAACTGCATAAAGGAAAGCAAGGCAGAACAGACTGAAAACTGTCAAAATATGCCAATGTTCAGGCAAGCTTTCGAAAGAGAAAATGTCACATACAGTGTTACGGTGAGCCAGTGCATAATGCAAGAAAGAGTGAGATAACTGGGATTAACAAATGTCTACAAAAATGAATGTAAAACTTCACATTTGAAGCTTTGAAAAGCTAATATGATTAAAGACAGCTCCATATAGCATGATTTTAACAAAATGAAATATAAAGGATAGAAAAACAACAGGAACACACGTGTGAAGTGCCGACACCTTGCGTGTTACGTGAAATGGAACTAACAAGTAAAACCAAAACGATCGTGACAAATAGGATAAAGAAACACTTAGTTTTAATAAACAAACAAATACTCAACAAAATCAAAGACAGACAGCAATACCGGGTAAGCATTTACGGGAAAGGCAGCGTAGACGGCAAACACAGAGGGAGAGCACAAATGAGATGTAAACAAACAAAACAGGAGCAAGGAGCTAGGTGTAACACAGGTTCTTATCACAAACACAATGAAAGACAAACACACTCTAACCAAAACAAAGCGAAACAAAGACCGACGAGAACTAACCAACAACCAAGAGAGACATATTATCAAACATATATCAACGAAGGCACAAGGAGAAACGAAAGCTAACCATAAGGGACGAGAAACAATAACTGTCAAACAAGATACGTAGGAACGTTTTTTTTTTTATAAGACTATAATCAGGGATAAATTAGAAACAGTTGGAGACAAAGGGGAGGAGACAGGGAACCATAGAGAATGACAAAACCCCGGAAGTTACTAGGTTGCCTGGGAAACGGGGAATGCTCCGGTCTGTAGACGTGACAGGCACACAGCATCATGGGAGTCACCTTGCTCCCCTCCACTCTCCTGACTGGATGCCACGTCAAAGATTATAGCAGATGTCACATATATAAATATACACTGTCATGGCATGGCCCCCTCCTCCTAGGCTCCTCGCTGTGTTTGACGTCACGTGTGTGTGTCTTCATTGCCACACCCCACCCATGTGTCATACCTGTCTCTGGTTATCTCCCTTGTTAATGTGTATATTTAAGGGCCTGGTTAGTTGTTGGTCTTTGTCGGTGTTTGACCCTATATGCACTGTGTCAACGTGCAAAAACTGCTTATTGCTTGTTGTGTTTTTGTCTCATCACTGAGTAGTACTTTGTGTTTTGGTTTCATTGTTGTCATGTTCATTAAACATCTGTGTTTATACAATCACTCGCCTTTGCATCCTGCCTCTGGAAAAAAAAGGCAAAGAAGTGACGTAACTGTCCCAGTCCAGCCCATGTGGAGGAACTCTTCATAGTAGTGGGCATGCTCCATGCCAGTGCAGAGGGTGAGAGCTCCACTGGGATATTTAGGTAGGGTCTGGAGATTCACGGTCAGACTCTGTGGAATCCTGCCTGCCCTTCCTGGAATTTAGGATGGCGAATCTGCAGGGTTTTACGTAACCGGAATATCGGAATATCGGGACATTTATGGGGATTATGGCATGGATGAGGTCTATGACAACAGTAGTCTTCGGGCCGACGTGGATTCTGACCGCTTTATGTATCCTTCAATGAAGTTGAAGGAGTCCCTCCACGAGGGTCCCACTTTTGGGGTTGGAAATGGAATCAGGAAACTCCAATGACGATGAGCCCCAGGAGTCTAAGCCTTCACCCCTGTGAATCTGTGAGAGTCCACATGTTCGCATCAGCTGAAAACAGGAAAGGTGGAAGCATCACCAGGACTCTATCCCGAGGCAGGTGCATCATCTGGCATGCACTCTGGCTCACCTGCCCAAAAAGCGGTGGCTGCAAGTACCTCCTCCTGGACTCCCCAGTCCTGCTGCTTGTTTGGTCCCCTTTCACATGTATCTGTTCCAGTCACTGTCCTTATCCCCTTCAATGGTACCAGGTTGTTCCCTTGGTGTCCCTTTGACTGTTCCTCTTCCTGTTACTGTGCCTATTTCTGGGTCATTGTCATGGTCCCTGTTTTCCTCTCCTTGTCCTCTCCATGCTGGCCCATGGTGGTTCAGTCAGTCCTCTGACCTCACCATTTGGTGTTGGTTTGGGGACCGTGGCCCGATAGGCTGGTGCGCCGGGAAACACGCGATCGGGGGGGCGGGGGGATGGTGTTCTGTCATGGCACGGCCCCTCCTCCTAAACGCCTCCCTATGTTTGTTTGTTTGATGTCGTGGGTGTGTGTGTGTGTGTGTGTGTGTGTGTGTGTGTGTGTCTTTGTTGCCACACCGCTCCCATGTGTTATACCTGTGTCTTGTTGTCTCCCTTGTTAACGTGTACATTTAAGGTCCTGTGTAGTTATTGATCTTTGCTGGTCTTTGACCCTATGTACAATATGTCTTTAGCTGCCGCTGCATGCACAAACCCATTATCGCTCATTGTGTTTTAGTCTTATCACTCAGAGTAATTCTTATTTTTTTGGTTTCATTTTTCTTGTGATCATTAAAACATCTATATTTATACAACGGCTGCCTCCCCATGTTAGACACTTGCAACAAAATGCTTTTATAATTGGACACAAAAAATTACAAAAAGGAAAATACAAGAATCTAAAGTTATATGAATGTATGGTATAACAAAGGATATTGGGAGTTAGGAGTGAAAGAAATGTGTAAACAGAATAGAAGATAAAGTATGTGAGGTATGGTTATAGTATAAAGTATGCAGTCTGTTCACTGCTATTGATATGGTGTCATATGGTCTGCAGCACTGAGCTGCAGGTATTCAGAGCTCTTAAACAGGAGTAATAAACATCAATAATTTTTTTCAGTGTAGAATGTCCAGTGTCCAGAATGGTTTTTAACTGTGTATGTACGTGTGTAAAAGTGTTGTACTGGATGAGGGCCTCAATTTTTTGCAAGAAGAAGCTCTACCTCTTTATCTTTGAATCACTTTCCTGGCAGTAGAGGGACAAATTTGTTGTTGGGAGCTAGCTTTGGTCGAGCTCCTCTTGCGGTAAATAAACAGCAGGTCAGGAAACCCAGATTATGCACTTAACTGAACACACCATCTTGAGGGCCCACCTAAACTGCTTGGTGCGGTTCAAAAAGCAGGCTGTGATTTTTACCGTTAAATTCTGGGTTTGTTAAATTAAAACTCACATCTTGTGAGATGTGTCTCCACCTTCTGAGAAATGTGTAGGATTGGGGCCTGCAGCTTTTTCTTGCTGAGCTTTGTTTTCTTATGGCTACCTTGTTTTGGGATTCACCTGATTTTTTTTATTCTAGTATGTCAACTTCACTTTGTAATACATTTATGATCCACTATAAGAATCACCATTTGTGTGAACCAATTCAGTCTGATTCATATGGTATTAACATTTAACATAATGTTCTTTAGTGCTGTTAAAAATTAACTAATAAATAAATGCCTTCAGAAGATTCTGTCTTTTGCTCCTATAAAATACTAATTCATTTTCAGCAATTCATTGTTCTCTTCACTAACAATGGGGCTTCTAAAGTTAATGGTTCCTATTACATTTGTTAGTTAAAAAATAAACTAATAAATAAATGCATTCAGAATAAAAATGTATATCAGCTTTATTCCCCTTGTATAAGACTTTTGCTCCTATAAAATAATGATTCATTTTCAGCAATATATTACAAATAATATAATACAAACATAATAATGTAATACAAAAAAGTATACAGTCACAAATATTTTAGCAATTAATAATTGTTCACCCCTGTTGTTCATTCATTGGTTAAACAACTTCTATTACAGAGATCAGAATTTTTTTTGTGTCTCACAAATTCTTTACAAGTATGGGCAAGTATATTTTGCATACTTGTATGTACCTGTAGTGTATCTGAGGTTTAAAAAAATATACTACATGCACAGGGCTTCTCTCTTATGTGTACAACTGTCCCTACCCACTTATGCTAATGTGAAAAACTTGAAAAGCTTGTCTTCACACTCAAATGTCAGTTCAGATAGAAATGGACCTGGCACGGATTACAAATCATCTTTTAAAAAATCCACTTATCTTCATTATTATCAGCCTTGTTGCTTCTGAAAAATGTATTGAGTGATTTTGTATGCCCTTGTAAAAATGCCCATCATCAGAAGACTTATTTTCTGTTTGTACCTGATACCACCTGCAGTTATTGCTGGTACTCTTACATTATACCTTGAGTCTGGTACTGGCAAGAAATATTGTTCAATTTTGCAGGGTATTTTTTTTTTTCATGTATTTACTATACATCTACTATACTATACATTTAGTATACATCTCTTGAAAGCAACCCAGATAATCCTTGGGAATGGTGTAATATAAAACAACAACTGTCTGATTACCAGGACCAGGCAATGGATTCATATTGCAGGTCTAAGGTCAGCTACTTGTAGTTAAATGTTTCTGATTATTGGTGCACAGTTATTATGTACCATAACTATGTTACTTGAATTAATACAATGTTATCCCTTAAAATTAAAGAGGTTAAAATGAATTGTTGTAAGATCCACAGGGGCATGTGTTCTGCATCATATGTATTACTATGTGTACTTTTTATAAACAATTGTAATAAGGCATGTTGCATCCTGAGTGTTATGATCAGTCCCTCCCAGCTTCCATGTTCCGTGTTTTCCCTGTCTTGTATATTTCAGTTCCATTGCATAGTTTCGTTTGTCCGCCCCTCGTTTGATTTTCCACACCTGCCCCTTTTTCTTACCTGGTTAAGTTCATGTATTTAAACCCTGTCTGATGCTCTGTTTTTGGCTGTTCATTGCATGTTTATTTGAATGGGTGTGTTTATTAGAATCTGTGTTTCAAAGCCTTCGTTTGTGTTAACGTATTTTGTAATGATGGGTGGATGAAGCCCCATTGAAGCTTTAAGAGCTTCTTCCTGATTGTGTCGAAAAAGATTCGATGCATTGGAGCATTGAAATCCGACAACAGAGAAGAGTGACATCTGTTGGCTAGACAAAAAAAGAAAAAAAAGCTTGCACATCAACACTGCGAAGCGTGTGCTGTGTGGTCTTACAGTTCTTGTGTTTGTTCAGATCCGCTGAAAATCATATTTAATTATTAAAATGTTGCAATAAATGTTTGAATGTCGTCATTATTGATTGCAGAATGTATAAGGCCTACGGAAAAGAAATATCAGTCATATATTAGTAATCTAATATATTAGCATTTCAGGTGCCCACACATTCAAGAAGATCCCCAAAATCCATTTGAGAGAACTTTGGTGAACAAACTATACATTGTTAAGTTGTTTGCTGCGACGGCTGGCTAGCTAGCTAGTCAATTAGTGTATTTTGAGGCAGTTTTTCATAGATGGTTCCAATGAACCGGTTAAGCTAGAGAAACCCAGTGTTTGAACAGGAGTTAGTTAACTGCTGGCTAACGTTAACTTAGTTCGCTAGCTAACAGCTTGTTGTATAGATGACTTGGTGGTTATTCTGGCGAATTGAGCTAGCTAGCGCTCGCTAACTGCTAGCTAGCTAACTTGTTTAGCTGGTAGTTTGCTAACGTTAGCTAGCTAGCTCTGTGTTTTATTGGCGGTTCTGACAAGCAGCTAATGCTATACTATAATACTAGACTATAATTGGCAATACTATAAAGCTTACTGAACTGAACTGAATTAACGCAGCCTTCCAGCCCTGCTCAGAAAGTCCTAATTACTAGTTTGGAGGTCGTAATTACGACGTGGTTATGCGTTTAAGAGGTTATTGGTCGTAAAAAAGGATGCCATGAGAGAACTACTTTTGTTAATGTTAATATCGTCATTGTGTGTGTGTGTGTGTGTGTGTGTGTCTCTACATTGCCATGCCCCCACCCTTGATAGTCAGATGCATATTACACCTGTCCCTCATTAGAGATGTTAACATGTGTATTAAATTCCTTGTGTTAGACATTCCTTGTGGGTTTTTAACCGAGTGTGTGCTGCCATACTCAGCTGTCTTATTGTGTTTAGATTATGTTTTCTCTTTTTTTAACCCTGTGGTGTGCATTGTATTTTACCTTTGTTTTTTACTTCGTGTCAAAATAAAATGTTTTTGTTTGAATGACGGCTCACCTCTGCAGCCTGCCTCGCCTCCTAATGTCACATTTGAAACTTTCTTGATATTGATTAATCATTCAATTTTGTGTAACGTACACTCCCCTACCCACACTTGGTATGGCCTGCTACATGCTGGTGGAGTCATCTTAGTTGACTATGTTCACTGTGACTGCCTCCTTGTTTCTAACCATCCCCCGTTTTTGTCATAGTACTTCATCACACCTGCATATCTTAGTATCTTAGCTGTTCCCAGGATTTCATTCTTCTGGACAGAGAGCTCCGTTGTTGTTCCTGGTACTTGCTGGAGCCAGTTTTGGGGGTTCACCAGTATTGCGGTTACAGCCCCTAGTGCTCCGATTACCACAGGAACCACAGCTGCCTTGCCCCCCCACATCTTTTCTATCACTTACTTTAGCCCTTGGTATTTCACCCCCACCAACCCCTGATGCCCCCTGCTGTAGCCCACCACACCTCCACCCAGGCCAACTACTTCTCCGTTGGCCTTGATGGACGTTCTCTTGTGGGATGGGTTTTGGACACGTGCACACCATCGGGACCAGACTAGGACTTTTAGAAAACTGGACTAATGAATTGCTTATTTACAAATTTTATTTATTTATTTATTTATTTATTTTTTTATTGTTACTATTGTGGTGACCATTGTTGACCAGAGGAGGATGGGCCCTCCCTTTGAGCCTTTTCTTCTTTACAAGGTTTCTTCCTCGTGCTCTAGGGAGTTTTTCCTCACCACTGTCACCCTTGTCTTGCTCACTGGGGGCTCGGACTTGAACATTTGTAAAGCTGCTTTGTGACATCTGTTGTAAAAAGTGCTATATAAATACTTTTTTTTTTTTTGATTGTCATTCAAATCAACAGTTTTAACAAACAGCTAATCATGGGTGTATCATAATATTACGGTTAACTCTATTCTCCATCTTTGCATTACCTGTGTCAAACCATGAACGCAATCTTCAGTCTACAAAAAGAATGACGAGCAGATCAAGTACTGGCAGCATCAGTTCAGTGTAACATTAGTCAACACATAAAACATAAGTAAGCTCTATGTGCTATTTGTGAATCAACCTAGATGTTAATGTCTCACTTCACTCAAAGCCAGTGAAGACCAATTCTAATGCTCCATAAAGTATTATGTATTGATATGGAATATCCTTCACATTTAAAAGCAATTTAAAAACTGTCACGGAATGTTCCCATCTCACTGTCACGTGGTACGGTCCGCCACGTACAGTGGGAGTTCATTGTTTGTCTCGTTTGTAACCACACCCATGTTTAGCACACACCTGCACCTGCTTTAGTCTTGTTAAGTCTGTCTGTATTTAAACTGTTGTAGGTGTGTGCTTAGTTGTCAGTTATTGCCCATGTTCATGTTTGTGCTTATTGTCTCTGTTTTGTTCGTGTTACGTGTTGCATGTGAGTGCCGTTTGTCTTCATTGTTTGTTTATTAAATGTCCTTTCCCTGCGGCACTACATTACACTTAAAGCCTGTAATGACCTGGTATGATTCTTCTAAACAGTGCCCTTCAGTACAGTAATATTGGATGAGTACATTCACAAGTCTAAGCTGAATAAGCTGTCTGCGTAGACGGCCAACACAGAGGGAGAGCACAAATGAGATGTAAACAAACAAAACAGGAGCAAGGAGCTAGGTGTAACACAGGTTCTTATCACAAACACAATGAAAGACAAACACACTCTAACCAAAACAAAGCGAAACAAAGACCGACGAGAACTAACCAACAACCAAGAGAGACATATTATCAAACACATATCAACGAAGGCACAAGGAGAAACAAAAGCTAACCATAAGCGAGGAGAAACAATAACTGTCAAACAAGATACATAGGAACGGTTTTATTTTTTATAAGACTATAATCAGGGATAAATTAGAAACAGTTGGGAGACAAAGGGGAGGAGACAGGGAACCATAGAGAATGACAAAACCCCGGAAGTTACTAGGTTGCCTGGGAAATGGGGAATGCTCTGGTCTGTAGACGTGACAGGCACACAGCATCATGGGAGTCACCTTGCTCCCCTCCACTCTCCTGACTGGATCCCACATCAAAGATTATAGCAGATGTCACATATATAAATATACACTGTCATGGCACGGCCCCCTCCTCCTAGACTCCTCGCTGTTTGTTTGACGTCACGTGTGTGTGTCTTCATTGCCACACCCCACCCATGTGTCATACCTGTCTCTGGTTATCTCCCTTGTTAATGTGTATATTTAAGGTCCTGGTTAGTTGTTGGTCTTTGTCGGTGTTTGACCCTATATGCACTGTGTCAACGTGCACAAATTGCTTATTGTTTGTTGTGTTTTTGTCTCATCACTGAGTAGTACTTTGTGTTTTGGTTTCATTTTTGTCATGTTCATTAAACATCTGTGTTTATACAATGACTCACCTTTGCATCCTGCCTCTGGAAAAAGGCAAAGAAGTGATGTAACCGTCCCAGTCCAGCCCATGTGAAGGAACTCTTCATGGTAGTGGGCATGCTCCATGCCAGTGCAGAGGGTGAGAGCGCCACTGGGATATTTAGGGAGGGCCTGGAGATCCATGGTCAGACTCTGTGGAATCGTGCTTGCCCTTCCTGGAATTCAGAATGGTAAATCTGCAGGGTTTTACGTAACCGGAATATCGGGACAGTTATGAGGATTATGGCATGGATGAGGACTATGACAACAGTAGTCTCCGGTCAGACGTGGATTCCGATCGCTTTATGTACCCTTCAATGAAGGTGAAGGAGTCCCTCCACGAGGATCCCACTTTTGGGGTTGGAAATGGAATCAGGAAACTCCACTGACGATGAGCCCCTGGAGTCTAAGCCTTCACCCAGAGCACTCTTCATCAGCAGTCTCATTCAGAAATACCTCACATTATTTTCAGACGTTCCCACTCGTACGACTGTCCTTCAGCATGACATTGATGTTGATTCTCATTCACCCATTAGACAACACCCATATCATACCAATCCCCAGAAATGTACATTGCTAAATCAAGAAACCAAGTATTTGTTAGAAAATCATCTTGCTATCCCTAGTGTTAGTGCCTGGTGTTCCCCATGCTTTCTGGTGCTAAAACCAGATGGCACATACCGCTTCTGCACTGACTACAGAAAAATAAATGCAGTTATTGTTTCTGGTTCCTTCCCAATGCCTAGAATGGAGGATTGTGTGGATAAGATGGGGTTCAGCTAGATTTGTAAGTAAGCTTGATTTACTTTAGGGTTATTAGCAAGCTCCATTAACCTCTCTTGCATCTGACATTTTGGCATTTGCTACCCCTGACTGTTTTCTACAATATACGGTAATGCCTTTCAGTCTTAAAATGCCCTTCTACCTTTCAGCGTTTGATGATTAAGATTTTGATGACATGCCTAACTCTGAAGTCTATTTGGATGATGTGGTTGTGTATACCAAAACTTGGGAACAACATGTACAGTTGCTTGATCTTGTTTTTAAGAAGCTATTGGAGCCTCCATTGTGCTTAATCTTGAAAAATGTGATTTTGGTAAGAGTGAGGTTGCCTACTTGGGGAAACTGTTGGGTTGTGGTTGTGTGCCTCCTCTTGATGCCAAAGTACAAGCAATCAAGTCTTTTCCTGCCCCAGAGACGAAAAGACAACTCAGACGCTTTTTGGGCATGGCAGGTTTTTATCATTGCTTTTGTAGGAACTTCTGTGATGTTCTTTTACCCCTCACAAATTTGCTTTGTGACAATGGCACATGCGCGGGGCCCACCATAGAACAGTGTTGTTCAATGTTTGAATCGCCGTAATGTTTTGACAGCCTTTGAAAGCATCTTATTCATCTTATATGATTTCTCTACTTTTGGTTTCTTCAGCTTGTTCTTCATTTTGAGGTTTTCATGATGGCAGAACTAAAGAAAAATAAATAAATAAATAATTTACAAATGTGCAAAAATCCAAAATAATCATATTATTCGTATGTGTCAATCAATAAAACATAATTTAGTCCAATATGAAGTTCTTCCAGTAAATAGACTTAGCTAACAGCTAAATGAATTTCACTTCTTACTGGTGTGGTACTTATGAAAGATGCAAAAAGTGGTAAATAACTCCTACATCATCTCTTTCTCCGTCATGGTTCTGTTCTTTAGAGACATCTGATGAAGATGTCAACAGTCTGCTGGCCTCTTCTAGAGTTGTCTGAGTGACACTGATGATGTCTAAGAGGCTTCTGAGCAGGTTCTGGTCCACTGGCTGAAACAGACATGAAGGATGAATATTCCCCACTCGCCCTCCGCTGGGCCTCTTTATCCTTCAATAATCCTCACAGTCAGTGACAAATTGTCCATTTGAAATAGGAAAATCAGCTCAGTGAAAATTATCCATGAAATGTGATGATTAACCAATTGAATCTGTGTGTAGCGTGCTTGGGCTCACGTGGACCTGCATGTGATGTCGGCCGTGGGTCTGCAGGCGTTGCTGGATCAGTTCGCTTGCGTGACTGATCAGACCCCTCCCCTCACACATCTGTTCCAGCAGCGTGTCATAGATCTCACGTGGAACCAGGACGTGGAGGCCATGAACATGGGCCCTGGAGGAGAGGCAGGGCTGGGCAGGATCTGAGCAGCAGACCGACGCTTTGATCGCTGGTCTGAAGCTGCTCTGGCACACACTGCCACTGTTCCTTCCAGAATGGTCCTTCTTTACTGAAGCTACGAGAGCAAGATGAACAAGAGTGCATTAATGTGACATGAATACACAACACAAAACAACAAAACAACGATGTGTAACGGTAAAGAGGTTATTAAAAGTATACCTTCCACACCTCCAGTCATTTCTGTAATGTGCATCTGTTTTCTGACAACCTTTCATTAAATGGTGCCACTTAAAACAGCTTGCAGGTGTAACTGTACAAATTCTATTAAGTCATTATCTTTCTACTGAAGTCATTTGTTACACCTTAATTAAATCATTACACTCACCACCATCTTCATCTACTCTCAAGTGGAAATGGAAAACATGATTTTTCAGGTTCCGCAAGTGAACATTTTTAGTAAATGAGGATAGCTTGGCTAATTCTGGATTGTGTCCCCGTGTTGTAGGACTGGTGTGTGCACCTCGCTCAGCGCCCTGCAGATGTCTGTACAGGTCCTGGGTCCTCCTGATGGTCTCCAGCAGTGTTGGTTTCAGTTGAAGAATCTCCAACATATGCTGCTCCAGTGCTGATAAAACCACATCAGGAGCTTCTTATATTTTTGTCAACCAATTATGCAAACAATTATGTACAGGGTATTAAAAGAAGACAAATCTTTAGCAGCAGGTTACAAGGTTGTTATAGATATATGTTACATCTATATTTGGTTTTTCACATTGAAAATAACTTAGCAAGAGTAGTTTGACAAAAATGAAAGGCCCCATCAGTCCCACAGTGCAGAGTGTACCTTGGATCTGGTATGTAGGATGTGTGAAGGCCTCTGTGTATCTCAGGCATTGTTTCAGGAGCTGACTTTCTCTCACACTCTCCTGTAGCTGCCCAGACATGAGCTAAGATCATCACAGAGAGACAGAGTGTTACAAACCCCAGGAATCACGCTCAGCCCTGCACTGCCACGCCTACCTCTTCCCACACACGCCTCCAATCTGGTTTACTGGAATACTAGCACACACCTGATCATTGTTTGTCTCATCACTGCTCCCTTACTTAAGCTCCCCTCCCTCACACTCACGTCATGAAGTATTGCCAACCTTATTTTGCATACCAAATGGTTCAGTTATGGTTTTGTCTTTCCGGTTTTCGACTTCTGCCTGAGCCCTGGACACCCCTGGACTCTGCCCCATGTTATGGACCTTGAATCAACAGGACTACGAATACCTGCCTGACCCCTCTGATCTGTTTGATTTCCCTAATAAAACCTCTTGCAATTGGATCCTCTTCCTTGTGTGTGTGTGTGTTTGCAATCATAAACATAGAGAAACCAGTAGTTAGAAATAATGACTCCAAACAAGGATCAGAGTCCTTATACATTCTTTGCTCGCTTCGAGGCTACATCTAGCAGCGCTAATGCTAGCAGCACAAATGCTAACGGCGCTAGTGCTAACAGCGCCAATGCTAACAGCGCTAATGCTAACGGCGCTAGTGCTAACAGCGCTAGTGCTAACAGCGCTAGTGCTAACAGCGCTAATGCTAACGGCGCTGTGGTCCCCACAGTTTATCAGTTTCCCTGATTCAGGGCCCGAATGGCCTGTGGGAAGAAGCTCCTCTTCAGCCTCTCTGTCTTGGTCTTCAGGGAGCGGAAGCGCCTCCCTGACCTCGACAGAGAGAAGAGTGTATTGTTGGGATGGATGGGGTCCTTCACAATTTTCCTGGCCTTGGTCTGGCACCGCTTGTAGTAGATGGTCTGCAGGTCAGGAAGTTCCGAGTGAGTGATGCGCTCTGCTGAACGCACTACCCTTTGGAGTGCTTGTCTGTCCTGCTTGGTGCTATTCCCAAACCAGACTGTGATGTTCCCCGTGAGGATGCTCTCGATAGTGCAGGTGTAGAAGTTCCGCAGTACCTTGGAGGGCAATCTGAAGTCCCTTAGGCGTCTGAGGTGGTAAAGACGCTGACGAGCCTTCTTTGCCAGGGAGCTGGTATGGCGGGACCAGGACAGGTCCTGCGAGATGTGAACACCAAGGTACCTGAAACTATCTACTCTCTCCACCGTGGTCCCACTGATCCTCACAGGTTGGTAGTGCCGCTCCTGCTTCTTGCTGCAATCCACGATCAGCTCCTTTGTCTTACTGACGTTTAGGAGGAGATTCTTTTCCTGGCACCAGTTTTCCAGGTGTTTAATCTCCTCCAGGTAGGCCCTCTCGTCGTTGTCCGAGATCAGACCCACGACAACGGTGTCGTCAGCAAACTTGACAATGATGTTAGAGCTGGAAGTGGCTGTGCAGTCGTAGGTGTACAGTGAGTAGAGCAGGGGGCTTAGGACACAACCCTGAGGAGCTCCAGTGCTGAGGGTGAGGGTGGTTGAGGAGCAGTTGCCCACCCGTACTGATTGTGGTCTGTCTGTTAGGAAGTTGGAGATCGAGTCGCACAGGGATGTATGCAGTCCTAGATTTCCCAACTTAGTAGTGAGTAGGGAGGGGATGATAGTGTTGAATGCTGAACTGTAGTCGACAAATAGCATTTTAACATAATTTCCCCTCCCTTCGTCCAGGTGAGTCAGTGTAGTGTGGAGCAGATGTTCAATCGCATCGTCAGTGGAGCGGTTGTGGCGATATGCAAACTGCAGTGGGTCCATGGAGGCTGGCAATGAAGATGTGATGAAGTCTCTGACTAGCTTTTCAAAGCACTTCATCACGACTGATGTGAGGGCGACAGGGCGGTAGTCATTGAGGTCGGAGGAGGGTCGAGGTTTCTTCGGGACGGGGACGATGGTGGACCGCTTGAAGCTGGACGGACAATACCGAGCGTCAGGGAGAGATTGAAGATGTCGGTAAATCGGGGCTAGCTGATCTGCGCAGGCTTTGAGGACCCTCCCGCAGATACCGTCTGGTCCCATCGCCTTCCTGGTATTCACCCTTTTAAACACTCTCCTCACGTCACTCTCCGTGATGATGAGAGGGCGCTGTTCTATGGTGGGCCCCGCGCATGTGCCATTGGCTGCGCCGATAGTGCCATTAGCACTAGCGCCGTTAGCATTAGCGCTGTTAGCATTGGCGCTGTTAGCACTAGCGCCGTTAGCATTAGCGCTGTTAGCATTAGCGCTGTTAGCATTGGCGCTGTTAGCACTAGCGCCGTTAGCATTTGTGCTGCTAGCATTAGCGCTGCTAGATGTAGCCTCGAAGCGAGCAAAGAATGTATTCAGCTCGTTCGCCAGAGACTCATCCGCACTCATCAGTCATCCGCACTCATCATTTTTATACACTCCTGCTCTTCCAGGCACTGACGCATGAAAACGAGGAAGGAAAACCTCTTGGAACATTTACTTATGACCAAGATGGAGAACCCATCCAGACCTAGCAACTTCCTGTAAGAAAGTTGTACAGTAACTCACCAAAATATAGAAAGATGGAAATATTTACACATCACTTTTTATTCCAATAATGTTAGCAGTGTTAATATTATTAATAATGTATTATTGGTGTTAGTGTATTTCATGTATTTATATATACTTTACTTTATATATACACTATAATCTTTTGTACTCAAGTTGATAACATTTATTGACACTTTGGCCCTTTAAAACATCTACAGTAATACAGCTCCCTCTGGTGGACAAATTAATGTACCACATCCCAAATGCATCTCCAAAGAAAAAGTTCAACATTGTTTCTCTGATCTTAGGCCAGTTTTGCTGCTGCTCCACTTAAGAATAAAAAAAAATTAGGGGCAAAAATTTGAACAACACTTGAGAAATAGCCCATAAATGGTGCCACACTAAGCTTGTAGTCTTCCAGCTTGCATGGAAGGAGAGCCTTCCATAGAAAAGCACTTATTAACACTCCAACATCCTATCTCTCAAACCTCATAGAAAATAACCAAAATAATACTGTATTCCTTTTTAGTACAATTGCACATCTACTTAGAAAAACTCTGCCCTCACACGTTTCTTAAGGAAATCCTATCCGAAGTAACTGAACATTTACTAAATTTAAGAACCTCCTCCTTGAACATTGGCTATGTTCCTAAACCATTCAAATTAGCAGTAATTAGACCACTTATCCAAAAATCTAACCTTGACCCATGTGAGCTGTCAAACTACAGGCCAATCTCAAATCTTTCATTTACTTCCAAGATCCTAGAAAAAAGCTGTAGCTCAGCAGCTAAGGTCATATCTGAATCAGAATCAGAAAAATGTAGGCTTTCAGTCAGGGTTTAGGCCTAATCATAGTACAGAGACCGCACTAATTAAAGTAGTTAATAACCTGTTGTTGGCTTCTGACCAGGATTATGTCTCTTTGCTTGTATTACTTGATCTGAGTGCAGCATTTGACACTATAGATCACATCATTTTACTACATAGACTCAAAAATGTTGTTGGGATTAGGGGAATAGCCCTTTCCTTATTTAAATCTTATCTAGCTGGTCGCTACCAGTTTGTTAACATAAATGGAGACTTCTCAGCATATAACAATGTTAGTTATGGTGTCCCACAATGATCTAGGGCCTTTGCTTTTTTCTTTATATATATGCTACCTCTAGGTGACATTATACATAAACACTGTTCTAGTTTTCATTGCTATGCAGATGATACTTAGCTATATTTCTTAGCCAAACTACGGGACCTATATCAGCTTAGTATTATTGACAAATGCATAAAGGACATCAGACATTGGATGTTGAGGTACTTTCTCTTACTTAATCCTGACAAAACAGAGGTGCATTTATTAGGCCCAGAGACAGCTAGGTCCTTACTCTCTAACTACTCAGTGAACATCAATGGTCTGCAAATCACATCTTCTCTAATTGTTAAAGATCTTGGAGCTGTTACGACCCTGTCTAGGCTGTGAGGCCATAACAAGGAAAAAGAAATACAAATGGCTAATATAATGGAAGTTGTGACAAAGTGAGCAGCAACAAAACAAACAGAAGCACAAATGGAGGGTGTTTTTCAGTGTATTTTACAAAGGTTATGCTTCATAAACAAACAAACAAACAAACCAACAATCAATCATGCTGGTGCAAATGTCTTCAGGAGTGACCCAAGCCAAATTAACAAACCAAACCCACACTAATTAAATAAAAATACACACTAACTAATCCTAGCAACACAAGAAACCTACCTAACATAAAAACATAGACAAAATGCACACCCAACAAAATTGGCAGTCACTCCCTGTCTCCTGGGAGTGGACTTTAAATGGTCGACACAGTTAGCTGAGAAACCCGCTAAGGAAAGGGGCGGAGTCTCAATCAGGTTGGAAATCCTGGCAGTGGATCTAGAACACATACACATACAAACACACACACACACACACACACACACACACACACACACACACACACACACACACACACACACACACACATCTCTCCGTAACACCCCTCCCCATAAGCGTGGACTTCCAGAGGATGTTCCAGCACACAAACAACAAAACATGCCCAAACCGACAACATCTGGAAAGAGCATCTGCCGCTACATTTTCTGAACCCTTTTTATGTTTGATGTCAATATTAAACACTTGGATGATCAGAGACCAACGCATTAAGCGTAGATTGGCATTAGCCATATTCTGCAAGAACACGAGCGGATTGTCATCAGTGTATATGGTGATGGGGTACGGATGACCACGAAGGTACACCTCAAAATGTTGTAACACTAGGAGGAGCGCAAGGGCCTCCTTCTCAATAGTGCTATAGGCCAGCTGATGTTTCACAAACTTTCTAGAAAAATAACAAATAGGGTGATCTAGACCTTGTGAGTCCTCTTGCAGGAGGACAGCATCGGCTGCACTACCACTGGCATCTACCTCAAGTGTAAAAGGACGAGTAAAATCAGGGGTTGCTAGAACAGGAGTGCTGAATCAGCTTTCACTGAGTCAAATGCATCTTGACAGGGTTGTGAACATTCAAAAGGGGTGGTGTCACAAAGCAAATTTGTGAGGGGTAAAACAACATCAGAGAAGTTCCTACAAAAGCAACGATAAAAACCTGCCATGCCCAAAAAGCGTCGGAGTTGTCTTTTGGTCTCTGGGGCAGGAAAAGACTTGATTGCTTGTACTTTGGCATCAACGCACACTACCACAACCCACCAGTTTCCCCAAGTAGGCAACCTCACTCTTACCAAAATCACATTTTTCAAGATTAAGCACAAGGGAGGCATCCAATAGCTTCTTAAAAACAAGATCAAGCAACTGTACATGTTGTTCCCAAGTGTTAGTATACACAACCACATCATCCAAATAGACTTCACAGTTAGGCACGTCACCTAAAATCATAGTCATCAAACACTGAAAGGTAGAAGAGCATTTTAAGACCGAAAGGCATTACCGTATATTGTAGAAAACAGTCAGGGGTAGCAAATGCCAAAATGTCAGATGCATGAGAGGTTAATGGAGCTTGCTAATATCCCTAAATTAAATCAAGCTTACTTACAAATCTAGCTGAACCCCATCTTATCCACACAATCCTCCATTCTAGGCATTGGGAAGGAATCAGAAACAGTAACTGCATTTATTTTTCTGTAGTCAGTGTAGAAGCGGTATGTGCCATCTGGTTTTAGCACCAGAAACCATGGGGAACATCAGGGACTAACACTAGGGATAGCAAGATGATTTTCTAACAAATACTTGGTTTCTTGATTTAGCAATGTACATTTCTGGGGATTGGTGTGATATGGGTGTTGTCTAATGGGTGAATGAGAATCAACATCAATGTCATGCTGAAGGACAGTCGTACGAGTGGAAACGTCTAAAAATAATGTGAGGTATTTCTGAATGAGACTGCTGATGAGAGTGCTCTGGGTGAAGGCTTAGACTCCAGGGGCTCATCGTCATTGGAGTTTCCTGATTCCATTTCCAACCCCAAAAGTGGGATCCTCGTGGAGGGACTCCTTCACCTTCATTGAAGGGTACATAAAGCGGTCAGAATCCACGTTTGACCAGAGACTACTGTTGTCATAGTCCTCATCCATGCCATAATCCTCATAACTGTCCCGATATTCCGGTTACGTAAAACACTCCAGATTCACCATTCTGACTGCCAGGAAGGGCAGGCAGGATTCCACAGTGTCTGACCGTGGATCTCCAGGCCCTCTCTAAATATCTCAGTGGAGCTTTCACCCTCTGCACTGGCATGGAGCGTGCCCACTACTATGAAGAATTCCTTCACATGGGTTGGATTGGGACGGTTACGTCACTTCCTTACCTTTTTTTTCCAGAGGCAGGATGCAAAGGCGAGTCATTGTATAAACACAGATGTTTAATGAACATGACAAAAATGAAACCAAAGCACAAAGTACTACTCAGTGATGAGACAAAAAACACAACAAGCAATAAGCAGTTTGTGCACATTGACACGGTGCATATAGGGTCAAACACCGACAAAGACCAACAACTAACCAGGACCTTAAATATACACATTAACAACGGAGATAACCAGAGACAGGTGTGACACATGGGTGGGGTGTGGCAATGAAGACACACACACGTGACGTCAAACAAACAGCGAGGAGCCTAGGAGGAGGGGGCCGTGCCATGACAGTGTATATTTATATATGTGACATCTGCTCTGATCTTTGCTGTTGGATCCAGTTAGGAGAGTGGAGGGGAGCAAGGTGACTCCCATGATGTTGAGCGCCACCAATCAGACTTATTTACTTTAAATTTAATGTTTAGTGTTGTTAAATGGTTGATTTGTATGTGCGTGTTAGTTTAGTCCTTTCACATTAATTTATAGAAATCCAAAATCAATATTAAATCCACAAGTCTTTTACTTTGACCTTTTCTCAGATAATAAAATTTTGTTTTTTTGTTAATCACTTCAGTTACACCATAAAAAATAATCATCACACAGTACACAATAGAACTGCACTGTTCTCTTTTAACTTTTGTGTTGTGTTTGGGTTTTAAGTACTAACTTTGTGCTATGCAGACAAAAAAAAAAAAAGGAAAAAGTGCTGAATAAGCAGATGGTTATTTAGATGCTCATTATTAAGAACATTGTCATGTTTCAGGCATTTATGACCCAAACCAGACTGTGTAGTCATGCCGTTAGCCAGCTGTCAGGTCACTGAGGTCTGGATCCAGCTAATTTCTTTAGAGCTCAAAATACAAATGTAAGCTAAATACAACTAGATTAAAAAAAAATCTTGTGGTTGACAAGTTGTCCTACATGATGAGTGCATTCTGAATTCAGATTAAACTTAATAAGTGTCCATTGTGTGAGAAAAGGTATTAGCGCAGCCCCATGCATCATCAGCGCTTCAACTAACATCAGTTGTTGGCCTCTAAAGTAAAAGCAACATGTTAAACATGTAGCATGATAGACATGTAGATTAAAAAATGTTAAATATGCATACTCTAGTCATGATGAATACTAGCCTATTTCTTTCTTATTAGTAGGTTAGCTAACGTTTCTCACAACTGTTTAAAAACAACGGTTTAAATAACAGTAAGTCTATGAAACATAGAAGTTACAGGGGTGGTTGATCAAAACAATCCAGTCAGATTTGTTTCTAAGACCCCTTGTTTGTATTTGTTTGTAAGTGAATTAAGATGTTAGGACCTTAGAAGCATCAGGGTTAGGATTAATCTTAGGGTTAGTATAAGGAAAAGCAAGCAGATATAAGGACTACACTAAATTAAAAAAGGAGATCAGGTCAAAGTCGATTACAGTCATATCACGAGTAGGGCGTAAGCACTGATTTAGCCAGGAATTCAGCAGGACACTTCACAACAAAGTTAGTAATGCTATAAAATGTCATATAAGATATAATTGGTTCAATAATAGTACAGTAACAATTTTGAAGAGAACCACAACTGAGGCATACAAGGGCTAATTTTTTTGTATATCTGTATCGGCGTAAGTCCTGCCCACTAGCCTTTCTCCGCTCAGACGTAGATCACCCTCACCTGAATACTGATTAATTACACCTGTCTCTCATTTCGGTTTCTTTTATAACCTCCCTTTTCCGATAGTATCCTCACAAAGTATTGTATTTTCATGTATAGCAAGCGTTTCTTGATTCTGTTGCTTTTCCCCTAGACAATGCCTCACTCTTAGTACCTTAGACAACCTCGGATTCTGTCTTCTGGTTTGGACTTTGGACTGTGCCCTTGACTCTCCTCTTCACCATTCCCTTCCCGTTTATGACTACCCTTCTATTTTACCTCACAACTCCTTCCCGCCTGTACTGAAAATAAACTCTTGCATTTGGATCCACACTTAGCTGTGTCCTGACATCCTTGTATGACGCACTTACATACGTGTGACCCACCTTGCCCAGACCACGTGAGGCTGTTGTGCATGCAGATATCAGGAGCACACGCAGTGAACTTATTCCAAGGCTCTACTTCACAAAAGGAGCAGACCGTGGTATGGAAACTTAAAGGTGTGGGGGGTGCACCCAAAACATTCTTGCCCCAGTTCTGACAATTCTGATCTGTGGAACCAGTGAGGATTTATTAGGACACCTTCAATTTCTTCTCTCTTTGCATACAAGTGTAGACTTATTCAAGCTTTGGTGTATACAATGAATCCTTTTTCTATCTAATTTAATCTTATTTATTCAAAAGAGAATAGGTCTCCTGATAACGTTATGTAACAGCTTCCCAAATGGTTTTATTGTTGATAGATTTCTTCTTTTTTATTTGTAAATTTGGGATTCCAGAGAACAATGTATTGCAATGTTTTCCTGTTGTTTTTCTATCCTTTATATTTCATTTTCTTAAAATCATACTATATGGAGCTGTCTTTAATCGTATTAGCTTTTCAAAGCTTCAAATGTGAAGTTTTACAATCATTTTTGTAGACATTTGTTAATCCCAGTTACCTCACTCTTTCTTGCATTATGCACTGGCTCACCATATCACTTTATGTGACAGTTTCTCTTCCGAAAGCTTGCCTGAACGTTGGCATATTTTGACAGTTTTCAGTCTGTTCTGCCTTGCTTTCCTTTATGCAGTTTTCCAAGCTTGGTTAAATATGTGGGTTCAGAGCTGGAATAAATACTAACATACCCATTAAAGATGCTCCTACATGATGCAGTGTGTCTTTCCATTTTTTATTTTTGTTCATTTATTTTTTTGGCAACTAATAAGTTAAAAACAATTTGCAGACGCTTCAATACTGAACAAAGCAGAATAACCCCATACATTTTTTGATAGTTTACATCAGTGTCCAGGATACATTCCAAGAACAGATCTTAAGCTTTTCAGCATTTGGCAGGTGCTCTTATTCAAAGCAAATTACATTTTAAAGCAAATTCTAGCTGGTTATTAATTAATAGGTCTTTTTTATTGCTGTACATCAAAAAAGCTGTAATACCAATAATATATAAGAATCTTTCTAAAAGAGCAAGAATTTGCCTCTTAAAAACAAGACATGCCTCTCTTGTCTGCATCAAAATTTCTGTTTGTCTTAAAAGTCAAATCCTAAAACCTTAGCAGGTTACTTGTGCACAACCAGAATTTTTGATGCACTTTGTTCCTCACTGCACTAGTGCTCTGCATATGTAAAAATGAAGACCCAGAACATGCAAAGATGTCATCAAAATATAGAATAGTTGTTTTGAGGAATCTAAAATCTATGATTGTCAATATTTGTTTATCACAGCATAATCACAGCTGCTAGCTGGTGTAACTAGTTAAGAGTGCATTTTGACCAATATCTACCTAAAGTAAGCTACTTTGAGTGGTTAACTACCTAACTTAGCTATTTCCTTTACTTAGCTATTTTGTCCTGACATGTTTGAATCAAAAACGAAATGAAAATCTATCCTGATTGTTTGCTGAATCAATTCTTGATGATTCAGGGTAGCTAGCTAACCTAGTGAATTTAGCCACCTGGTCAAAGTGTAAAAGCTATGATTATTAAGGTTGTCTGCCAGATTTAATTAAAAAAAAGAAAGAAACAAGTTCACATGAAATCGGCCTTAATGAAGACATTGCTTTAGCCAAAGAAATCTAATCATTTCCAATGTACCATTACAGGAGGAGAAAAAACGCCAAAATCTAGGTTGAAGTTTAAGGTAGCATGTTAACTAATCATTGGCATGTGAGAGACTATAACAGCTGATACCTGCTTGTAAAGTGTCCTTGAGTCTGAGAAAGGTGCTATATAAATTTTAATAATAATAATAATAATAGCTAGCAAGATTAAACAAAAAGCATCAGGGAGATGAGGAAGAAAATATGTTACTCACAGGTTTGTCAGCATGGGGAGATTTACATGTGGGTTCTTATAATGCGCCACATAAAAAAGTGAACGGAGCTCGAATGATGTGATATTGTTAAGGGACTGAGGGGGCAAAACATTCAATTAATATTAGAAATACAAGAAATTTTATACACATTTACCGTGTATATGTGAATGGTTTATACATTGAAAAAATGCATCAAAAACAAATAAGATGAACAGTTGCATAGCTGGATAGGCCTAATATATTAATGGACAGAACACCGGAGCTTTTTGCCGAAGCAACGTCTGCGCTTGAGAGGAAATAAGATATTTTAACTTACACTAACTATCAATCAAAAGGTCCAGTAATACACAGCCCAGTAGTACATTTTAGTAATGCTAAAACGAGACAGCCGTGTTTATGTCGTCACACCTGCTGTTTGTGACGTCACAGAAGGAGATATATAAAAAGGCTTAACTGGCGTCATGGTTACCATTTTGACAGAGTGTGCAAACTGGACAAACCAAACTACGAACTACAAGGATATTCAACAATTGTTATTTCACATTTTCCTGTGGATAAATTGGATTATTGTCAGTTATAGATTTCTCCGATATCAAAGGTAGGCCTAACTATCCTCTTTAAGGCAAACTGGGAAACGTCTATATGAAAAGAATGCATAAAGGAAATAATTTCCATGTGTTATTTAGATTGAGACGTCGTGTGTTTATATACAAAGCGTATTATTTCTCTTGAAAAGTGCTGGGTTTGGGATTCGTTTCTGATGTCCCTTAAATTCGCATCCCTTTTATCATCGATGGCACGTGCGTTCACTTAAATCAGCGCTTGGTCTAAAAGGAAGAACGTCCACATTTATGGCATTTGTATACTTGTCGGTGTCGAAAAGTATCAGCAATGTAGTTTAAGATATATTTGTAATACAACTTTTGTATTTTGATTAAAATTCATTTTCGTTTCACGAAATATCAGTTGCGCTGCGTTTTGACATTGTGTGAAATTTTAGGAGTTTTCAGATTATAATCATGAACGTTTTCAGATTCTGTCCTTAGAAACACGATGACTAAAACATGTGTGTTACTTAAATTAATTAATAAATGAAGGAAAGATTGCTTGTAGATGAAACATTAACATTTTTACTTGCAAAAAGTGTTGGGGATAAAAATAGCCATTTAAGAATGTTACAATCTGATTTTCAACCGTAGTGACATTTATTAGACACAAAAGATTAGTAATCAACGGTAACTGCACTCATATGTAACAAACCATTGCAGCGTGAACATAGGGACAGGCAGAAACACACATAACGAGTACAACCAGTAAACAATGAACAATAATACTAACACGAACGTGTACACATGTACGATGACCGACATCGAACGAAACACACACAGTTTAGAGGTATAATTTAATATTTATTTGTAAAGTATTTAAAGATTTTATATATTTTCTGGTTTTCCACAGTGAGATCATCATGAGGGGAACAGGAAGTACAAAGAAGAACTTCTTCCCTGATGTGAAGACCATCCCAGCTCCACAAAAAAGCCCTACAGAGGCAATGGCCAACCCAAATATTTCTCCTTTTCATTTCGTTAATTCGCACAGAGGAGGAAGCAGCATCTATTTCCCAGAAATTTCTGGAGTGCCCCAGAGGAAGCAATATAAACCTCAAGTCTCTCAAAACCTGAGAAAATCTGGCACGGGCATAACATTAGCGGCACTGCTGAAGGCCACGGATGTAAAAAATGGTGGAAAGTCAACAGGCAGACTCCTGGATGAAGGTCAGCGATGCAGCAAATCTCGGTTCCCTTCTCTGGTTGTAGAGCCACACACCAAGAGCAGTGCTGTGAGTGTGAAGGCTGATCACACTCCACCAGCTCCATCCATCTCAAGGCTACCCGCCCTCCACCCAAAGCTGGCTGCTCTCAAACAAAAAAGCCCAAAGCCTGCTGTGACCCTGCATGTCCCCCACAAACATGTCAGGGAAGTCCCAGGAAAGGTGCAGGACAAGCACAGTGAGGTGAACTCCACATTTTACACCAGGCCAGAAGTGGGTGAGGTCCTCTACCAGGACCTGGAGAGGCTAACGTCAGCCCGTCAGTGTGCCTCCAAGGTCGAAGCTTCCCAGCACCAGTATGACCTGAGCTGCCACAAACCGCTGCTCATCAGGAGGGCGACCTTACATAAGGTAGAGAGCAGAGCTGCGCGCCCAGCTCCGCCTGCCCCCTCCCTGGTGCCACGTCGCAACCGTGTGCCCCGGCCATGCAAGACTGAGGATAAAAACAAGAGGCAGGACAAGTGCCAGGATGGCCAGGCTGCCTCTACTTCCCCTGGAGCCAAAGAAACAGCTGTCGTGAAGATTTATTTCTCTCTGTTGTTAACAGGGAGAAGGAACTGTGGGCTTGACCAGTTGGGACAACAGACAGGTGAGCATAGGGGCATCAATGGTTTAAAAAAAATGACTTCTTTTGACATTTATTTCACCATCGAATACTAGAGTATTGAGTATTGAGTCAGATTTGTTTTATTTGTCTATTGTGTCTCAGCACCTGCACCAGTGCATGTGAAATGAATGGACTTCACCTGCTCTGTAGATGACCACAGTCAGTTGCCTTACAGCCTTTGTAAGCAACAGAAACCTTCAGGGCCATGTTTGCACATTTGCTCTCCAACCTGAGATTGTCTGACATCCAGCATTCCTAACACTTATTACTTCCTGAGAGAGAAAAAAATAAATAAAAAAATCTTTAAATAAATGCAATTTTAAATGTATGCAGAGATGTTTTTCTGTGATATTTCTGTTTCAGTTATCTTGAGTGTGTGTAAAAATGGGTGTAAGTTTGTTATCTTTCTTCACAACTGCTTCCTCTCCAACATACATATACTTGTGTTCTTCTTTCTACTGGACAAATACAACACACATTACATTTACTTTGACTTAAAGCACAAAGTTACACATTTGACTCTTGGTCTCTTCTGATTCAGCAAACACCAGTTCTCTCTCTCTGAACTGGCCTATAGCACTATTGAGAAGGAGGCCCTTGCGCTCCTCCTAGTGTTACAACATTTTGAGGTGTACCTTGGTGGTCTTCCGGGCCCCATTACCATATACACTGATCACAATCCGCTCGTGTTCTTGCAGAATATGGCTAATGCCAATCAACGCTTAATGCGTTGGTCTCTGATTAAACAAGTGTTTAATATTGACATCAAACATAAAAAGGGTTCAGAAAATGTAGTGGCAGATGCTCTTTCCAGATGTTGAAGTTTTGGGCATGTTTTGTTGTTTGTGTATGGGGAAGGGTGTTACGGAAAGGTGTGTGTGTGTGTGTGTGTGTGTGTGTGTGTGTATGTGTATGTGTTCTAGATCCACTGCCAGGATTTCCAACATTTTTGAGTCTATGTACTAAAATGATGTGATCTATATTGTCAAATGCTGCACTCAGATCAAGTAATACAAGCAAAGAGACATAATCCTGGTCAGAAGCCAACAACAGGTTATTAACTACTTTAATTTGTGCTGTCTCTGTACTATGATTAGGCCTAAACACTGACTGAAAGCCTACATTTTTAGTAAAGGTTCAGTTACTTCGGGTAGGATTTCCTTATGAAACGTGTGAGAGCAGAATATTTCTTAGTAGATGTGCAATTGTACTAAAAAGAAATATAGCATTATTTTAGTTATTTTCTATGAGGTTTGAGAGATAAGATGTTGGAGTGTTAATAAGTGCTATTCTATGGAAGGCTCTCCTTCCATGCAAGCTGGAAGACTACAAGCTTAGTGTGGCACCATTTATGTTCTATTTTTCGAGTGTTGTACAAATTTTTGCCCCTATTTTTTTTTTTTTTTATTATTATTCTTAAGTGGAGCAACAGCAAAACTGGCCTAAGATCAGTGAAACAATGTTGAACTTTTTCTTTAGAGATGCATTTGAGATGTGGTACATTAATTTGTCCACCAGAGGGAGATGTATTACTGTAGATGTTTTAAAGGGCCAAAGTGTCAATAAATGTTATCAACTTGAGTACAAAAGATTATAGTGTATATATAAAGTAAAGTATATATAAATACATTCAATACACTAACACCAATAATACATTATTAATAATATTAACACTGCTAACATTATCGGAATAAAAAGTGATGTGTAAATATTTCCATCTTTCTATATTTTGGTGAGTTACTGTACAACTTTCTTACAGGAAGTTGGTAGGTCTGGATGGGTTCTCCATCTTGGTCATAAGTAAATGTTCCAAGAGGTTTTCCTTCCTCGTTTTCATGTGTCAGTGCCTGGAAGAGCAGGAGTGTATAAAAATGATGAGTGCGGATGAGTCTCTGGCGAACGAGCTGAATACATTCTTTGCTCGCTTCGAGGCTACATCTAGCAGCGTTAATGCTAGCAGCACAAATGCTAACGGCGCTAGTGCTAACAGCGCCAATGCTAACAGCGCTAATGCTAACGGCGCTAGTGCTAACAGCGCAAATGCTAACAGCGCTAATGCTAACAGCGCTAGTGCTAACAGCGCCAATGCTAACAGCGCTAATGCCAACGGCGCTAGTGATAATGGCACTATCGGCGCAGCCAATGGCACATGCGCGGGGCCCACCATAGAACAGCGCCCTCTCATCATCACGGAGAGTGACGTGAGGAGAGTGTTTAAAAGGGTGAACACCAGGAAGGCGATGGGACCAGACGGTATCTGCGGGAGGGTCCTCAAAGCCTGCGCAGATCAGCTAGCCCCGGTATTCACCGACATCTTCAATCTCTCCCTGACGCTCGGTATTGTCCCGTCCAGCTTCAAGCGGTCCACCATCGTCCCCGTCCCGAAGAAACCTTGACCCTCCTCCGACCTCAATGACTACCGCCCTGTCGCCCTCACATCAGTCGTGATGAAGTGCTTTGAAAAGCTAGTCAGAGACTTCATCACATCTTCATTGCCAGCCTCCATGGACCCACTGCAGTTTGCATATCGCCACAAGCGCTCCACTGACGATGCGATTGCACATCTGCTCCACACTACACTGACTCACCTGGACGAAGGGAGGGGAAATTATGTTAAAATGCTATTTGTCGACTACAGTTCAGCATTCAACACTATCATCCCCTCCCTACTCACTACTAAGTTGGGAGATCTAGGACTGCATACATCCCTGTGCGACTGGATCTCCAACTTCCTAACAGACAGACCACAATCAGTACGGGTGGGCAACTGCTCCTCAACCACCCTCACCCTCAGCACTGGAGCTCCTCAGGGTTGTGTCCTAAGCCCCCTGCTCTACTCACTGTACACCTACGACTGCACAGCCACTTCCAGCTCTAACATCATTGTCAAGTTTGCTGACGACACCGTTGTCGTGGGTCAGATCTCGGACAACGACGAGAGGGCCTACCTGGAGGAGATTAAACACCTGGAAAACTGGTGCCAGGAAAATAATCTCCTCCTAAACGTCAGTTAGACAAAGGAGCTGATCGTGGATTGCAGCAAGAAGCAGGAGCGGCACTACCAACCTGTGAGGATCGGTGGGACCACGGTGGAGAGAGTAGATAGTTTCAGGTACCTTGGTGTTCACATCTCGCAGGACCTGTCCTGGTCCCGCCATACCAGCTCCCTGGCAAAGAAGGCTCGTCAGCGTCTTTACCACCTCAGACGCCTAAGGGACTTCAGACTGCCCTCCAAGGTACTGCGGAACTTCTACACCTGCACTATCGAGAGCATCCTCACGGGGAACATCACAGTCTGGTTTGGGAATAGCACCAAGCAGGACAGACAAGCACTCCAAAGGGTAGTGCGTTCAGCAGAGCGCATCACTCACTCGGAACTTCCTGACCTGCAGACCATCTACTACAAGCGGTGCCAGACCAAGGCTAGGAAAATTGTGAAGGACCCCACCCATCCCAACAATACACTCTTCTCTCTGTTGAGGTCAGGGAGGCGCTTCCGCTCCCTGAAGAGCAAGACAGAGAGGCTGAAGAGGAGCTTCTTCCCACAGGCCATTTGGGCCCTGAATCAGGGAAACTGATAAACTGTGGGGACCACCACCACCACCATGTAACATGACTGTATACATCTGTATATATAGATTTAGATTTATACTCAATTACCCTGTTACACAACAACTGTAGATATGGTATTATACAAAATGGATCTGTACATTCTGTAGATTGTGTACATATATACCCAACCATATACATTGTACATTGTGTATATAATCATAATATACATATATTGTACATACATTGTTAATATATTTTTGTACATACATAGAATATATATATTTATCTGCATATATATATTTTTTCTCTATGCACCCCTGTTTCTCTTCCTCAGTTTAGACAGAGCACTCTCCACCATTTCACTGCGTGTTATACTGTGTATGACTATGTATGTGACGAATAAACCGAACTTGAACTTGAACTTGAACTTGAAATGTGAAAACATTACACCCTGGATCCCCTTAAAAAGGAGCAGCTCTATCACGAGATGACAGGGCAACTTATTAATTAAATAATTTGGTGGTGTGTGTGTGTGTGTGTGTGTGTGTGTGCGGGTGTGTGTGTGTGTTTTTCACGACTCACATGAACGGTGAAGTCCTTGGGAGCAATGTTGATGTGTCCAGTGGATGACAAGTTATGAGGGATGTGTTCCAAGGTAATGTGAGTAATGTTTGGGGACCACGGAATGCCCAACACTTAACAGGGTAGGCCCCAGGCTGGAGAGAAAGAGAGAGAGAGAGAGAGAGAGAGAGAGAGAGAGAGAGAGAGAGAGAGAAGAATTTTGAAACAGTGGGTTTATTAACACTATTAACAGTATATGTTCTAGCACACAGGAGGCATCCAATAAACGTGTGTGGTTTCAGTCCTGCATTGACTCTTCAGCCAGTGAGAGTACTCACATCCAGAGGGGCTCGGACAGGTGTGTGAACGTGTGTGGTATCAATCAGTGACTAAGGAGAACCAGTCCCGTGCTCCTGTAAAAAAAAAATAACACACCCATCACTAAAGTCCCTGTGAGCTACACATGTCACTAACATGCCAGTTATCAAAACATTTCTTACCAATATATCTGCTGTCATTTCCTAACTGCTACCAGCAGACCTGTCAGCTTACACTGCATCGTTACATGTGCGTTTCTGTCATTGTGTCTTTTGTGTGTTGAGTACAAATGTTTTTTTTCCCCACACAGGAGCTCGGACATGAGATGATTTGATATGTAGTGACTCAGAAATGCAGACTCACCGAAAAGCAGCAAGAGGAGGAAGAGGAAGATAGCCTTCCTCACATATGCAGTGTGTCTGTGGAGAGACAGAGGGAGAACATAGCAATGCAGAGTACAGAGTTGTATTCACAAACACAAACATGCGCATACACACCCATGTACACACATATACACATTCATATGCACAAACACAAACTTACCTGCTGAGCAGAAAAACATCAAGCACAGAGATTCCAGAGGTCAGGCTGTGCCATGCTGTTCCCAGCCACCAGTAGAGCAATGCAAAGGCATGAGCTAAACAAACAAACAAATATCATTAAAACAAGTGATAATGATGCTTTGTCCGTAGTAAACACAGAATGCAGCAGAAAGTAAACATTTTATGAAAACATGGGACATGTTGATGCTACTGCAGTACTAATTTACTACTGCTTTAGTATTTTTTAGTATAACTATAGTATAGTTTTAGAATAGCTTTAGTATAGCATTAAAGCCACTTTAACACTGCTTTAGTAACAGTTCAGTGAAGTACAATGAAGCAAATTCAATTGGACCGGGGGAGTTGGAGGTGGAATTATGTATTTAGTGCATATGAGGTATACGATGAGTATTAAGTAAATGAATTGATGTATTGACAATATGCTTAAAAAGTTTATTACAGCAATTCTAATTTAGTACATACATGCCTATAATACATATAGACTTCCATAAATGTGTGTGTGTGTGTGTGTGTGTGTGTGTGTGTGTGTGTGTGTGTAAGAAAAAACAATGATTATAGCTTGTCATGAACTGGTTATAAACAGTTGAATATGACATCAGCACTGACCTGTAAATTCATCCTCCGTGATGAGCTCACTGGTGTATGGGCCATGTGATTGGGTGAGGCTGCCAGCATGGCTTCAGGTGTTCAGGTGCCTTCCTCTGGAGAGAAACAGAGACAGAAACAGAGAAAGAGGAAGAGACAGTGAAAGAGAGGCTGATGTACACCAAATACACATGCACTCTTACACATATGTACACACATGTATGCACACACACCTGAAGGGCGTCTCTTTGTAAGAGATGGGTCGAGTAGATCCATTAGAACAGGTTCCTGCAGCATCGTTATCGTGGCGCTAGTACCCACTTGTTAGTAAATGTACACTGCGCCTTGACATCTCTGCGTGTCAATTAATCAGTCAGTCAATGGGTCAGTTAAAAGGATCTAATGTTCTCATTTATTCATATATGCTTTCAAGGAATATAGGCATGAAGTTCCATCTGAATGTTACATTAATGAATAGGACATACACTAAAATTTACTTACTAAATACTTCAATGTTATTTAAATAACATGGGACTCAGACTCTTTCTATAGTCTTTTGCTGCGATTCATGAACGGCTTCTCTGCGGGTTGACCAAGTGTTGTTTTCCTAGATAATAATCTAGTCCTAGACTAATGCGGAACTAAATTGCAGTGTCATCTCTGAAGCACATCCCTAATGGACAAGGCTGTAATGGACAAAGTGACAATAAATAATACATGCAAATAACAGAGAATCAAAAGGCATCAGCTAAATGCCATAAATGTAAATAATTAGCCTTTGTGGTTGAATATATTTGTTAATATTCTATGTGTCCTGCTTATAGTGTTGTAATTTACTTCTTTGTGTCATTTTCTTAGAACATACATAAAACAACATACCCAAGCAACTGCATATCAAGTATGGTCATGGAACCTGTACCTGTACATAAACCAAACAATAAATATCTGTAAGGCTCGGTGCAGGCCGATGCCCCTCCGGCCACCAGAGGGAGGCCTCGACTCAGTCGTACCACTAATCAGACTTAATGCCCAACAGCTGGGCTAGGCCTATATAAGCCCAGTGACCCAGTCACTCAGTGCTGGGTCTTTGCCAAAGTTCTGAGCAAAGCTCCTAGCTGCTACCTTCAGGTATTGAGGTCTGTGAGCCCTTGTGCTACACGTCACTTCTGTGCTGCAACGGTGTCTGTGTTTTTACACATCCATTCCCATCTCCAGTTTTCCCCCTCTAATCTGTCTCCCTTCCAAGGCTCCCCTTAGCCATCACAGTTCCTCCCTGTTTTCTGGCTTTGTTTGGGAAGTTTTAGTTTGGTTTCCCCCAGAGCATCTGGGCTGCCATTCTTCCCATGGTGTCCTTGGTTCTCCCTTTTCCCATGCTCGGTGTGGTGTTTAGTTGTTTTTCCCCTCTAGTTTTGTCGTCCTCCGTTCCTCTGAAGAGCAATATACGCACACGTAGTTTTATAGCTGCCGCAGGCTAGCGGGTCTTTCTCTGCAACAAAACGGCCAGGGTTCAACTCCCCTTTCGTTATTTAATTGTCTTGTTTACCTGTTGCCCGATCTAACTGTTCTGCACACAAGCCCACTGTTTGAGCATGGTTGCTCAGCCAGTAGGCTGTCGGGGTCATTACCCAGCTGACTTGGGTTTGAGCCCACCTTACAATACCTAAAGACAATATGGGGTTAAAGGAGTGTAAACACAAGCCACATGTTGACAAAACAAAACCATGTGGCCAGTGGCACCATGTAGTGTTACTATTTATTTTTATAGCATTTATGTTTTATAACATTTTTATAATACATTAGACTATAGAATATAATTACACTAAAGTTGAAAATAAAGTTAATGTTTTATAGTGCTGATAAAAAAAAAGTAAAATCTGAAGAAATATGATGCATATAATATACAACAAGCAATTTCCCTTGTTTGTGACTTTTGTTTCTTTTGTGTATGTGGTGTTTTTATTAAGACTTTCTTGGTATGAACTCTAATCTCATATTCAGTTGAATAATAACTGTGAGGCAGAGTCAGTACAAGTATTGAACCATTTTACATGTTTGGTTTACTCCTTTGTCGGTAAGTTATTGAATGGATGAAAGATTGTTGTGTATTATTTTTTGACATTGTCTTTTGTTTCAGCAGAAAGCTGAACGTCACAAGAAAGCCCACCAAAAACAGAACAGAGTATGTACAGTTACACTGTGTACTTCCTTATTCAAGTATTTAGGGTACGTAGGAAGAGTCTGAATGAGTACTGCACAAACTAACTAGTGGTCTCTGTTGACGTCGGTGAAGCTATCCGCGCGTTAGCGCTTCATGGTCAAGTCGCCGAGATTCAAATTGGAATGCGCCTATATGCACGATATTGCGGCATTTGGTTGCTCACTTCAAACTAACGCTCTCTAAGCATAGAGAAATGCAGACTAACAGTGTTTTTTGAAGAGCTTTGGATTAGACACGTACTTTTACTACAAAAATACAAAATGAAGTGTATTTGATTAAAAGCAAAACATTCACAAAGTTTGAACCATGAGCTCAGAATACTGATGTTATATATATAAAATGTGTATAGTGTATGAAGATGTGCTGCTGCATGAAAGTACACATTGCTGGTATGTATACTTTGAATGGATATTGCATCAACACTATTAAAAATATGTTAAAGTAGCTTAATAAGCACTGCTCAAAATTATTTTGCTATAGAGTGCTTCTCAGAGGTTTATCATATAGCTTGACTGCCAGCTAAAACAGCACTTAGCACTAGTGCAATATTGTACATTTCCCCAGTGCTGAAAAATCAGACTGAAAAAAAAAAAAAAAACTGATTGAAGGCACTTGGCTATCAGATCAAATTTGAAAAAACTCTACTGTGCCAGTTTTTTTTTTAAATATATTTATATTGAAGTCCTACTTTTAATGGGGTTTAAATGCTCACTCATACAGAGAATGTATGATTACTATATCTATGAATTTTCCCATAATGCCAAATCAGTTCCACTACCACCAAAGAGTGACAGCCTTTGACTTTCACAGCTGCAAGATTTGACAATTTCTACTGTACTATTTTTTTCTTTTTTCTTTTTTCAAAAACCAGTATTAAAATACTAATGTGGTTAATGGGGCTTAGAGACAGTTATCTATAACTTACTTATTTTCTAATTGTATTACTTATTTTAAGTAATGTGGTCATTTACATAACGTTCTGTAGGTCTATGCAGTCTTTAAAATCAGCTTTGTGTAATTATCTTTGGTGTCATTTGTGACTTTGTAAAACATAACTCATTACATATCTGATAAAGTTTTTCTTTCCCTGATTATCAACCATCAGAAGAGAACTGGTGTTTGCTGAATCAGAAGAGACCAAGAGTCAGAAGTGTAACTTTGTGCTTTAAGTCAAAGTAAATGTAATGTGTGTTGTATTTGTCCAGTAGAAAGAAAAGAACACAAGTATATGTATGTTGGAGAGGAAGCAGTTGTGAAGAAAGATAACAAACGTACACCCATTTTTACATTTGTACTGGCGGTTCTCTTTTTAGTCATCCTATGGGAAATGGAGACACACTCAAGATAACTGAAACAGAAATATCACAGACCAACATCTCTGTATACATTTAAAATTGCATTTATTTAAAGATTCTTTTTCTCAGGAAGTAATATACACAAGTGTCAGGAATGCTGGATGTCAGACAATCTCAGGTTGGAGAGCAAATGTGCAAACATGGCCCTGAAGGTTTCTGTTGCTTACAGAGGCTGTAAAGCAACTGACCGTGGTCATCTACAGAGCAGGTGAAGTCCATTCATTTCACATGCACAGGTGCAGGTGCTGAGACACAACAGACAAATAAAACAAGTCTGAACAGGACTATTGCCTACAATGACTGTTTCTTCACTAATTATGAAATAAGGTTAATTTAGGAGTTTTATATGTAATCTCTTTAGTACATTCTTCTTTCTTTTGCTGCGGTTTTCGTTACAGACTCCATTCTCAAATATGCTTAAATCTGCCATAATTTAATACATTTTCTAGTTTATCTGCTGAAATGCTAAATGATACACAGAACCTAATAAAAAATTAACTCAAAACTCTAGTATTTGAGGCTGAAGTAAATATCAAAAGAAGTCATTTTTTTAACCCATTGATGCGAGGTCCCCTATGCTCACCTGTCTGTTGTCCCACCTGCTCAAGCCCACAGATGTTTCTTTGGCTCCACGGGAAGTAGAGGCAGCCTGGCCAGCCTGGCACTTGTCCTGCCTCTTGGATTTCTCTTCAATCTTACACACCCGGGGCAAATGGTTGCGCTGCGGCCCCAGGGAGGGGGCAGGTGGAGCTGGGCACGCAGCTCTGCTCTTTACCTTATGTAAGGTTGCCCTCCTGATCAGCAGCGGTTTGTGGCAGCCCAGGTCATGCTGGTGCCGGGAAGCTTTGACATTGGAGGCACAATGGCGGGCTGATGTTAGGCTTTCCAGGTCCTGGTAGAGGACCTCACCCACTTCTGGCCTGGTGTAAAATGTGGAGTTCACGTCACTGTGCTTGTCCTGCACCTTTCCTGGGACTTCCCTGACATGTTTGTGGGGGACATGCAGGGTCACAGCAGGCTTGGGGCTTTTCTGTTTGAGAGCAGGCAGTTTTGGGTGGAGGGCGGGTAGCCTTGAGATGGATGGAGCTGGTGGAGTGTGATCAGCCTTCACACTCACAGCACTGCTCTTGGTGTGTGGCTCTACAACCAGAGAAGGGAACCGAGATTTGCTGCATCGCTGACCTTCATCCAGGAGTCTGCCTGTTGACTTTCCACCATTTTTTCCATCCATGGCCTTCAGCAGTGCCGCTAATGTTGTGCCCGTGCCAGATTTTCTCAGGTTTTGAGAGACTTGAGGTTTATATTGCTTCCTCTGGGGCACTCCAGAAATTTCTGGGAAATAGATGCTGCTTCCTCCTCTGTGCGAATTAACAAAATGAAAAGGAGAAATATTTGGGTTGGCCATTGCCTCTGTAGGGCTTTTTTGTGGAGCTGGGATGGTCTTCACATCAGGGAAGAAGTTCTTGTTTGTACTTCCTGTTCCCCTCATGATGATCTCACTGTGGAAAACCAGAAAATATATAAAATCTTTAAATACTTTACAAATAAATATTAAATTATACCTCTAAGCTGTGTGTGTTTCGTTCGATGTCGGTCATCGTACATGTGTACACGTTCGTGTTAGTGTTATTGTTCATTGTTTACTGGTTGTACTCGTTATGTGTGTTTCTGCCTGTCCCTATGTTCACGCTGCAATGGTTTGTTACATATGAGTGCAGTTACCGTTGATTACTAATCTTTTGTGTCTAATAAATGTTTTTCTGGGACGAGAGAGGTCTGTGAGTCCTGCTCCTTGCCCTGCAGGACGCGGGCCGTGACACTTTTCTTAATCAATTCAATATTCTCTTAAGATGATCAGCACAAAAGTAACAATTTTAATTTGTTCACGGGCATATGCGTAAATTATGATGAGGATGCTACATGTCACTACGGTTGAAAATCAGATTGTAACATTCCTAAATGGCTATTTTTATCCCCAACACTTTTTGAAAGTAAAAATGTTAATGTTTCATCTACAAGCAATCGTTCCTTCATTTATTAATTAATTTAAGTAACACACATGTTTTAGTCATCGTGTTTCTAATGACAGAATCTGAAAACGTTCATGATTATAATCTGAAAACTCCTATAATTTCACACAATGTCAAAACGCCGCGCAACTGATATTTCGTAAAACGAAAATGAATTTTAATCAAAATACAAAAGTTGTATTACAAATATATCTTAAACTACATTGCTGATACTTTTTGACGCCGACAAGTATACAAACGGCATAAATGTGGACGTTCTTCCTTTTAGACCAAGCGCTGATTTAAGTGAACGCACGTGCCATCGATGATAAAAGGGATGCGAATTTAAGGGACATCAGAAACGAATCCAAAACCCAGCACTTTTCAAGAGAAATAATACGCTTTGTATATAAACACACGACGTCTCAATCTAAATAACACATGGAAATTATTTCCTTTATGCACTCTTTTCATATAGACGTTTCCCAGTTTGCCTTAAAGAGGATAGTTAGGCCTACCTTTGATATCGGAGAAATCTATAACTGACAATAATCCAATTTATCCACAGGAAAATGTGAAATAACAATTGTTGAATATCCTTGTAGTTCGTAGTTTGGTTTGTCCAGTTTGCGCACTCTGTCAAAATGGTAACCATGACGCCAGTTAAGCCTTTTTATATATCTGCTTCTGTGACGTCACAAACACCAGGTGTGACGACATAAACACGGCTGTCTCGTTTTAGCATTATTAAAATGTACTTCTGGACTGTGTATTACTGGACCTTTTGATTGATAGTTAGTGTAAGTTAAAATATCTTATTTCCTCTCAAGCGCAGACGTTGCTTCGGCAAAAAGCTCCGGTGTTCTGTCCATTAATATATTATGCCTATCCAGCTATGCAACTGTTCATCTTATTTGTTTTTGATGCATTTTTTCAATGTATAAGCCATTCACATATACACGGTAAATGTGTATAAAATTTCTTGTATTTGTAATATTAATTGAATGTTTTGCCCCCTCAGTCCCTTAACAATATCACATCATTCAAGCTCTGTTCACTTTTTTATGTGGCGCATTATAAGAACCCACATGTAAATCTCCCCATGCTGACAAACCTGCAAGTAGCATATTTTCTTCCTCATCTCCCTGATGCTTTTTGTTTAATCTTGCTAGCTATTATTATTATTATTATTATTATTATTATTATTATTATTATTAACATTTATATGGCACCTTTCTCAGACTCAAGGACACTTTACAGGCAGGTATCAGCTGTTATAGTCACTCACATGCTGATGATTAGTTAACATGCTACCTTAAACTTCAGCCTAGATTTTGGTGTTTTTTCTCCTCCTGTGGTGTTGGGGGGGGGGGGGGGGGGGGGTGTATAGTTGGTGCAGATATGAGTTAAACAGATGTTGCTCATACTGTATATGAATAAAAATATGCTGTAAAATATCTCCAGTGTATAAAACCTTAACTATGTCGCTCAAATAAGCAGACTTCTTAAAACAGGACAGTCTGGACACTGAAGAAGAACCACAGACAAAAAATAAACATTAATGTGCAATTTGATAAATTATATACTGGAAGAACACTTTGAACGCCAATACTGCGCAGTTAGAGAAGCTGACCAAGTGAAAGGAAGATCTGGTTTACTATAGAGATATTCATGCCTGGTTAACTGTTGTCAGATAAACTTTCGATTGGCCAAGGTTGTCCTGGAAATTACACATTTTGTAGGCTTACATTAACTCATATGCAATCACAGTTTTATCAAATGAAAATGGAAAAAAGAAAGAAAAAAATGCTGCATTTGGATAGTAAGTCCACATGTGAAGTACAGACTGCATGGATGAGTAAGTCCAAACTGTTGGCACGCATTCTGCTTGAGGCAGTGCGTGCAGGAAAACTGCTATTAGCAGGTCCATCATTTTTGAGGTGATTAACATTGCTGTTCTAAGACAGACGTCTGTTTTTGATATCTTTTACTTTTACATCCTATAAATGGTGACTGCTTCATATTATGTGCAATTATTCAAATTTGGATCTTAAAAACATTTTCCTTTGTGCAGGTTTTGATTACGGGTTACAGGTACAGCATCATTTGGTCTTGGCTGCTCATCCATCAGCTAAAAATAAATAGCCCATCAAATAAATAAATACCCGGTGTTGTGCAGTGAGCCCAGTCAGCCAAACCCTCTTTGTGAAACAGAAAACCTCAAGTTTCTTTCAACTCTAAGCCAACTGACTGAGTGTTCACCAAACCTGCTTTCTGATGCAGGTCCCTGGTTGTACATTTTTAAGTGTTCTAAGTGTTCACTGACCTTTTCTGGCCAACACTGTGGATGTTTACTCAATATGCTTACTAACAGATATGATGAGTACAACTGTGAATTTGTGTGTTTTTATTTATCGTTAGACTGTGTTTGTCTATAATTGTGACTTAGATCATCAGACCACTGTAACAGCCTTGACTAGGCAACAAAGCTGTAAAAGAGTGATGAGAAAACCAGCAAACAGAAGTGAATGTAGAAAGAAGGGAAACACAAGGAAAGACCAAGGTAGTTTAAATGTTGTATTATACACCACACACACACACACACACAGACACACACATAATGGAGTAGCATCAGGAATAGAGTTTGGTTTATTTGTTTGCTTTTAATATCCAAAAAAGTCAATTTTACCTGATGCCATATAGAACTCATGGTACTGCTGTGTATTCCCTCCTGTTCTCAGGAGTTTGCTAAGATACTGTGGGGCAAGACTGTTCAGTGCTTTGTAGGTCATTAGAAGGACGTTGTAATAGTAGGTGTCATCATCATTGGATCTGATGCCCGAGGACATTATCAGCTCTTCAGGCAGGGTAGTGGTGTCTTTCCTCACACTCATCATCACATCTCAGTTTGTCTGGGTCACTTACAGCTCTCTTAGTCAATGTATAAAACATCCACTTTGCTTATAGAGAGAGAACAGGTGTAAACACACAAGTTCACATTCAATCAGAAACTAATTTCTATCATAAACATCACTTCCGTGGAAAACTGGTTGTATATTCTTTCAGAACCTTATTTAAGAAGACACCAGTTCTTATACAGGTATGTATACACGATTTCAGCCTGTTCTCACACAGTTGTAAATACTAGAGATGGCATGATACCAGTTTTTCTGTACCAATCCAATGTCAACATCCTGTGTTTTAATGTCACCCAATATCAATATTGATCTGATATTTTTTCATTAAAAACCTGCAACAGTAAACATGTTGGTGAACGGTTTGTTTTGGACCAAATAATCTTTTTTTTTCTTGCCTGGACTCTCTGGTCCATCCCGAGGTAGTGCTGGGAAGGTTTCATCAATCTCCCCTCTGCCACTGGCTGTTTCATCTCTGCTGATGTTCCCTGAGAAGCAGGTTATTCCTGATGAAAATGACATACAGACACATTTCAAATTAGCCTTGTGTCCTCAAAGTAAGCCTTATACTCCTAAATTTCATTGTAGAGAATTAGCTACAGTATAAAATGCATTGCCATTAAAGGGGAGGATCACCACAGTGTAAAACATGTCTATATGAATCTGTACTCAGATAAAGGAAAAAACACAAAGAAAAAAATAAATCTTTCAAACTGCATGAATAAATGTCCGAAGAGAGAAATTCATCAACAGTTGAAAGTTACAGCCACCAAAGATTAATCTTTTTTTTTTTTCAATTAATATACTTTAAACTAAATGGTCCTCTAGAAAATAACAAACCTCCATATAATAAATCAATCAGTTACCTGGTGCATTTGGACCTCACCATGTGTCTCTTGCACAAGCTGGATTTGATGCCTGTAACAAAAGATTGAAATGATGTCAAAGGTGTTGAACCTTCATGAATCTGTCCATAGCCATGAGGACATTGTGGTTCCCGGCACTGGCGGTAAGAAAAGGGCCAAGGACGGACCATAGTGACCGTCTCCATGGATGCACTAAAGAAGAGAGACTGAAGCAGGGTCTTCACTGTGGTCACAACAGTACACATACAGCTCAACATCAGTGCCAATCCAGCCTTTAAAATGTCTGCAGCAGCCACTTTACTACACTGGAGTGTCCCACACCACACATCTCCCTGAAATTAGTACCCTACGCCACACTTCTCCAATATCAGTACTCTACGCCACGTCTCCTTGATATCAGTACCCCACGCCACATGTCTGCGACACTAGTGCCCAAACACCATACGTCTCCCTGAAATAAGTACCCCACGCCACACTTCTCCCTGACACTAGTGCCCCAGGCCACACGACTCCCTGATACTAGTGCCCCAAGCCACATGACTCCCTGAAATCAGTACCCCACACCACATGTCTCCCTGACAATAGTGCCCCACGCTACCTGTCTCCCAGATCTAAGTTGTCCACCTAACACTGTCATTCACTCTGACCCTGACCTAATACACCTAACCGTCCCCCACCAATCCCAGTTCATGTTATGTCTCTGGATTTGTGAACGTGATTTTCTTTACTAATGTCCTACACTTTTTTCAGTAAATTAAATTCCCTCTCAAAGAAACCTCTTCATACATTTCCAAAATGTCAGATGACAAAATGTTTTGATGAGTGAAAACTGTTGATAAACAGTTAAAGCCAGTATTTGTGCTTGTATTAATATGCCAGATAATATTTTTTTTCAAATCATCTTCTGAGTATGTGTCACTAAGAACAGCTGGTATATAACAAATGTAAAGACTTTTCATAGCTTTTCAGTTCATTTAAATCATTAGTCAGGCTAATCAAATCCAACCAAGAGAGAAGCCAACACTACCTGCACTCAGATGAGCTACAGGTCTCTCCAGGTTTGTCCTCCATTAAACCTTTATTAAAACTGTTAACTGTAGTGTATTTTAAGTGTGACAGTGTAACCACTGTCTTTGGTGAAATGGGGAAGACTGTTGTCTTCCTTTATTATGCCTGCATACACCTGTACACAGTCCTTTTTGTGAGACTGTTTTATGTGACAAAATACTGCCCCAATCATTATCATCATCATCATCACCTCTGTGAGTGAGAGTGAGTGTGTTGGTGACAGAGTGTGTTGCCATCTCAGTGCCATAGCTGCTTCATGGGTTGAGCACCGTGGGGATGTCTACCCACGTATTGGTCATGGGGACATAGGCCTCCACGCTCTGCAAGAGATCGGCACCATCAAACCCACCCACCTACAAATGCAGAAAAGAGGAGAAAGATTCATCTGGATGTGTTACTTTGGGGATGAAGTTACATCCATTACTTCATATCTGGGAACTGCAGATCCTGTTGGTCAATTCTGCAGTCTCGTCAATAGCAGACATTTTGCACATCCTTCGTTGATAAAAACTATAGCGTGTGATTGAGGTGCATTATACACACATACACTAGGCGTGAGTGTGTGTGTGTGTACAGTCGTGGCCAAAGGTTTTGAGATTGACAAATGTTGGGTTTCACAAGTTCTTAGATATTTTTGTCAGATGTTTATATGGTACAGTGAAGTACAATTATAAGCATTTCATAAGTTGTTTAAAAAAAAAAACTTTTATTGAGAAATACATCCAGTTTAAGCAAAGACTTCACATTTACAGTGTTGACCCTTTTTTAGGACTTCTGCAGTTCACCTCGGCATGCTGGATATCAGCATCTGGGCAAAATCTTAACTGATGGCAACACATTCTTGCCTAATCAGTGCTTGGAGTTGATCAGTTTTTGTGTTTTTGTTTGTCCATGCTGTTTTTGAGGATAGACCACAGGTTCTCAAAGGGATTGAGATCTTGGGTGTTTCCTGGCCGTGGACCCAAAATGTGAATGTTTTGTTCACCGAGCCACTTGGTTATCACTTTTGCCTTGTAACATGGTGCTCCGTTATGCTGCAAAAAGCATTTGACAGCGAACTATGACATCCTAAAATGGCAGCTTTGTAGCTAGCAAGCTAACTAGCTACTGACATTCTGGCTCAGGATTAATAGTTATGTTGGTATTAACAAACTAGCGAAGATAAATTAGCTGCCTTGTTTCATTCTTTGGAAAAGTGCCATTTACAGCGATATAGATGGCTCCTTATGTGGTGTCGTGTAGCTTACATGTATAGGTTTGATGATATAGAAGATTCACTTTTGCTAGCTAATATAGCTAACTAGCAAATATAACATTAACCAGCTAGCTAGCAGCAAATGTTTGCTATTAACCGAGATCACAAAACCATGTAAAGTCACCAACTGCAAAGCTACGAGTCAACATCAGAACGGCCTACTTTTTTGGCTTGTCACGAGGCTAAACAACTACAAGCATCTCTGAGATTTCAGAGGCCTGGAATAGGGCATCATATTTAAACATCTACAGACAGTTTAATACACAGCTGGGTCATCGACGGTGGCACAACGGACGCGTGGTTCGTTTGAACCTTGAATTATGCTGCGTCATTTCCCCACGCACGGGCAGACGACTGACTGGGCTAAAATCTGCCACCAGCAAAGTAAAGCCTATTCTGTCATTTGCATGCCATGCTTTGGTGCCAACGCCAATAGCCTACATTGCTGTATTTACTCTCGCTAAATGATTAATCTTTCCTTTTAATTTATGCATTAGACCTAGGTAACAGCTGCTCTCATTGAGCCCTGGAAACGAAAAACTATATATAAGCCATTTGTGAATTCAGTTATTGTAGTTTTTGATTTTGCACAACTTTTGCATTAAAATTACAATAAAATGCCAAATTTTATTACTTACTTATTTCACTTTTAAAAATAAAACCTGCAATAATGCTTTGTTTTCATTTTGTAGAATACAAAAAAACAATCAAACAAACAAACAAACAAAAAAAAACAGTAAGTGCACATGTATGGTTTTTCACTGCAAGGGCTAAATTATTCTCACACCAGATTTAGATTCATCACCCCTGGTAGCTTAAACAAGTATGCAATCCATTTGCCTGTTAGAAATTCCTTGGTAGGACTCTCCCTTATCAGGGTATTTTCCTCAATTTTAATTTACTGGGTCCTAAAAGTGTTTTGGTTAGTTAACGCTGGTTTAAGCAGTGTGTGGATTTTCTGGTTTTGTGGTTTGTTTATATTCATGTTTTTTTTTCCCCCATTTTAAAAGCTTGTTAGTGAGTTCCGTATACCTGAGCCAAGTCCAATATCTTATATTTACTCTGCCTTATAACAGCTAAATATTTCTTGATATTAATCAATCAATACATTTTGCATTTATTCATTAAGTTGGTCCCCATGGAAAGCCAAGCTAGTCCATGCTAGAAGCACCCAAACAACTCCACATAAACCTCAGCTAAAATAAGCCTCTTCCTTTCCATGATGTCCAAAAGTATTGATGATCAAATCATTCTTATGGCTGCATGCGCTACACTACAGCGCTAGTCGACAGTAGCAGGCCTTTAAACAGTTAAAGGGATAATCAAATAAGGCAAGTGAGGGGTCTACATTTTTGTCTAAGCATCCTGTATTTGTTGAAACAGCTGCCAATCATGCAGCTTGCCCTAGAAACACTTGTGAAGTAATATTAAACTGCCCCTCTCTTTCCCCCTTCAAACTTTGTTGAGAGTTGCTGTCACTCCAAGACAATGGCACTGCAATGGCCAATAGAAATCACGGACTCTAAGAAAAGGGAGGGGTCTAATGCACTATTCAGGAACACTTTTCCGTTAGTATTGTGCATCTTGAGGTAACTAAAGGCTTGTGTATTTTCTGTTAGGTTACAAAGGAAATGAACACGTGCTTTCGCACAAAGAAGTGAGCAAGCAAATAAAGAGATGTACTAGCATCCTATATACTTTTTAAATATGTCACGCAGTTGCTTTGATGCTAATGGAATTTTCTATGTGAAGTTATTTTATAGCGGAAGCATGTTTTAAAAGGCCATTTAAAAGGACAGGCTTGATTGTTGTGGAAATTTACCAGAAAAACACTGTGTATTCAGCGTAGGATGTCTGGTCAATGGATGCATGTGGACGACTGAAAATTGGTAAGCAGGTACTTGTATTAATCCTAATACATATTATGTTGATAAATGGACTGTACTTTAAGAATATTCAATGCTATCAAGTGATTTATTTGAGTATGCCAGTTTGGGCCCACCGACTTTCACATGAACTACCTGTCACGATGCTCCTGTGAACTGCGGCGGCTTAGCTCGTGGCTTCTTCCTGTGTTCACGCAGTCATGTACTGATTATTTGACACGTCCATCAAGGGCGGTGTGTGTCTTCCTCATTTGTCACACCACCTGGGTCGTGGTATGTCTTTATTTGATGTCTTATAAAAGGCCTTTGTGTGTCTTTGACCATTTGTCAGTCACTGATGTTATGCCTGCTTCTTTTGCTCTTGTTAGTGCACTTTTATGGTCGGTTTCATTCGTTTAATTAAACGCTTCATTTGGAGACTCGCATTTGATTCCTCCTTTTTACCTACACGTTCTTCACCCATGACACCACCAGTGTGTTATATCTATGAATTCCGAATTATTTGGTACAATTTCAGAAGGTCGAGTACTCTCTTCCCCAAAACTCTTGAGTGAGCACTAACATTCCATGTCCTGTTCAGCCCTATTCCATAAATATTCCAAACCTTAGATATTACTCTCTCATACAGGCATATTAAGTTACATACATGTCGTCATTTATTTGCAAAATGCCATGTACCTTTGTGATATTTCACTAGCATTTGAACATTTGAAACTTTATTTCAACACACATTTTTCCTACACAATGTGACTGAGGCAAAGTACAATCAATAAACTGTCAATGCAGACCAGCAGAAAGCTACAGTAATGTAGTTTACCACATACTCTACCTCACAAACTCAACACACACACACACACACATTTGTAAACATTTAATTTAGAAAGAGTGTCTTATTTCCAATGTCATAATGATAAGCTTAGCTCAATGCAAAGATAATAACTTGATGTGAATGTTCAGCTAAAGCCCATGTGTGTCCATATGCATTTCCCATTATAGGAGGAGACACTGCAAGGAGTATATACTCCAGACTGACTGTAGTGTGTCTGGGGCTGCTGTGTGTTCTTCTGCTGGCTGCCATCACAGTGCTGTGGGTCAATTTCCTGCAGAGAGACTCCAGTTACTGACAGTAACTGTAACGTTTGGTGCCAGGCCAAGGCCCCCTCCGGCCACCAGAGGGAGGCTTTGAGTCAGGCACACCACTAATCAGGCTTAACACCCACCAGCTGGGCTAGACCTTATATAAGCCCAGTGACCCAGTGATTCAGTACTGGGTCTTTGCCAAAGTTCTGAGCCAAACTCCTAGCCGGGAGTTTCAGATATTGAGGTCTGTGAGACCTGGTGTTACACCTCACTTCTTTTCTACCACGGTGTTCGTGTTTTTACATGTCCCGTCTCCAGTCTGTCTTTCTCCTGAGGCTTCAGGAGCATGTGTGTCATTGCATCGTCTCTCCTCTGTGCTATGTGGGTTAGGGAATGGAGTAAGGAGCCAGCACTTGAGGAGGTAGCCACTGTCCCCCGCAGATGTGATGCAGTGTTTAAGGCTGCTATGTGATTGACACAGACAATTGTTTAAAGCTAATTACAACACTCTATGATTGTGTGGAATTAGTTTACAGCTGTTTAGACTTATAATTATCCACAACTCTTATCAGTCCATTTAAGGTTTCTTAGGAGTGGGGATCAAAAACTTTGGAAGATGCAAGTAGTTTTTTTGAAACAATAAATGTCAAAACATAAAAAGAGGCTAATGAACTGGTATACCCAAATAAATCAATAAACACATCAAACAAAAATGCTTAGGTATGAATTTTCTTGACTTGGTGACCTATTATGGAACTTGGCTTGTTATGAACTGATACACACGATGATGTTTGCACATTAAGCTGCAATTCTCTATTTAATCACAGGGGATTGCCTCGCCAATTCCCACTATCTCCAAAATGCTTTTATGGCTGTACGTATGTGTCAAGGCTTCCATAAATATACACCCATTTTCCTGCCAAGTCTTTCTTTATACATCCCGTTTTCCATCTCAGATGGTACCTATGCACATTCCAGACCAGTCGGGGTGAGGAAGGGTGGACAAAATAGTAGAAGTAAGGGAAGAGAGAGTTATGGAGTGCAGATTGTGACAGAGGAAGAAGGAACATGTTGGAGAGGACTGGATGGAAGGAGAAGGAAGGGAGAGAGAGAAGGATAGAAAGTGATGGTCCAAGAGATAGAGGGGGGTGACTGCAATGTTCGATGTTGTGGTGGTACGGGTGAAGATCAGGTCCAGAACATTGCCCGCTTTGTGAGTCGGAGGAGAGTGGTTGAGGGTGAGGTCAAATGCTGTCAACAGCGAAAGGATGCAGGAGGAATGCAGCCTGTCTGATGGAAGGTTGAAGTCACCAAGGAGAATGAGTGGGTTTCCTTCAATAGGGAATTGACTCAGAAGGATGTCGAGCTCATCAATGAAGTGATCTAGGGAACCTGCAGGGCGGTAGATGACAATGATAAGAAGCTTGGTGGGGAAAGACACTGTAATGGCATGAAATTCAAAAGAGGAGATGGAAAGTGTGGAGAAGGAAAGTGGAGTGAAACGCCACTCTCGAGACATTAGTAAACCTGTGCCACCACCCCTGCCAAGACGCCTCGGAGAATGGGTAAATGAAAAGGCAGAGGACAGGGCAGCCGGAGTCGCCGAGTTCTCAGGGGTGATCCATGTTTCTGTCAGAGCCAGGAAGTGTAGGAAGTGGAGGGATGCTAATGCTGAGATGAAGTCAGCCTTCTGGACAGCAGATTGGCAGTTCCAGAGCCCTCCTGCCACCACGATATGTGATAGTGAGAAGCATTGTGAGTCAGTGAGGTTGCTGAGATTGTGACGTCTGTGATTGTGTCGAGGAGATCTGTGGGATATGTGGACAGGAATTGTGAAGCACATTTCAGATGCTTGATTTGTGGATGTATGAGATAAAGGATTGAGATAATATGAGAAGATATTTAGCTGAGTTTATGAAGTCCTGTAGGTGAGATGTAGATGAACTGATTGAGAACACCACCAAACCTGGTTGATTACCGTCATCCTAATTTAACTCAGTTCATTAAGTGCTGAGCCCGCCCCTCAATTCACACCTAAGGTCAGGGTGAAACTACACCTGTAGTGAGTAATTACCACTACCAAGCAACTAACAACTAGGTTTAGACAAAAAGCCTTGAATTTCACAGAATGTAAGACAAACGTAAATGAACTCAGTCTACCTTAACCAACCAGATGATAATCCAACGAGACAAACCAAAGCACATTTAATACTATTGTTAATGTTATTATATTAATACTATTAATGTTATCTCTAATGTGCTTAATTTTCTCGTTAAAGAAATTCATGAATTCATTACTACTGTGTGAGCAAATCTGAGCATTGGTGTGACTTTTATTTCTAAGTAGATCTGCAATTGTACTAAAAAAAAAAACTAGAATTATTTTGGTTAATTTCTATTAGGGTTGAGAGATAAGATGTCGGAGCAGTAATAAGTGCTTTTCTATACTTGAGAAGGTTCTCCTCCACTGCGCCTTGACATCTCTGCATGAAGAGGCAATCAATTAATCAGTCAATCAGTCAGTCAGTTAAACAGATCTAATGTTCTCATTCATTCATATAGGCTTTTTCCAGGAATACAGGCATGAAGTTCCACCTGAACGTTACATTAATTAATAGGACATACAATAAAATGTACTTACCTTCACTGCGATTCATGAATGGCTTCTCTGCAGGTTGAATAAGTGTGTTTTCCTTGATAAGAATCTAGTCCTGGACTAATCCAGAACTAAACTTTAGTGTCATCTCTGAAACGCTGAAACTCCTAATCTACCACCCGCTATAGCTAACTAGTTAACAAAGTGACAATAAATAATAAAAGCAAATAATAAAGAATTTAAAAAGTGTCAGCAAAATGCTATAAATGTAAATAATTAGCCTTTGTGGTTGAATATATTTGTTAATATTTTATGCGTCCGACTTATAGTGTTGTAATTTACCTCTTTGTGTCCTTTCCTTAGAACATACGTAAAACAACATAACCAAGCACCTGCATATCAAGTATAGTCATGGAACTGGTACCTGTATATAAACCTAACAATAAATACCCAAAGGCAACATGTGATTAAAGTGTAAACACAAGGCACTTGGTGACACGTTGACAAAACAAAAACAAAAACATGAAGCCACGTGGGCAGTGGCACCACGTAGTGTTACCATTTATTTTTGTAATATATTTTTTATACCAATTTTAGAATAAACTTATTTTAATACATTTTTATAATACATTAGACTATAGAATATAATAACACTAAAGTTTAAAATAAAGTTAATGTTTTATAGTGCTGATAAAAAATAAAAACAATCTGAAGAAATATGATGCATATATTGTACAGATAGTGTTTTGTTAAGAGTTTATTGGTATGAACTCTGATCTCATGTTCAGTTGAATAATAACTATGGAGCAGAATCAGTAAATGTATCTCACCATTTTATTTGTTTGGTTTACTCCTTTGTCAGTAAGTTATTGTATGGATTAAAAAGATGGTTGTGTATTATTTGTTTGACATTGTCTTTTGTTGTAGCAGAAAGCTGTAGTCAGAAGTGGATGAGAAGTGGAACTTTGTGCTTTAAGTCAAAGTAAATGTAATGTGTGTTGTAATTGTCCAGTAGAAAGAAAAGAACACAAATATGTATATGTTGGAGAGGAAGCAGTTGTGAAGAAAGACAACAAACGTACACCCATTTTTAGTTTTGTACTGGAGGTTGTCTTTTTAGTCATCCTAGAGGAAATGGAGAAACACTCAAGATAACTGAACCAGAAATATCACAGACCAACATCTCTGCATACATTTAAAATTGCATTTATTTAAAGATTTTTTTTCTCAGGAAGTAATAAGTGTCAGGAATGCTGGATGTCAGACAATCCCAGGTTGGAGAGCAAATGTGCAAACATGGTCCTGAAGGTTTCTGTTGCTTACAGAGGCCGTAAGGCAACTGACCGTGGTCATCTACAGAGCAGGTGAAGTCCATTCATTTCACATGCACAGGTGTAGGTGCTAAGACACAACAGACAAATAAAACAAATCTGAACAGGACTATTGCCTACAATGACTGTTTCTTCACTAATTATGAAATACAAGGTTAATTTAGCAGTTTTATATGTAATCTCTTTCTTGATTCTTTTGCTGCAGTTTTCGTTACAGACTCCATTCTCAAATATCCTTAGATGTGCCATCATTTAGTACATTTTCTAGTTTATCAGATGAAATGCTAAATGATACACAGAACCTAATAGAAAATTAACTCAAAACTCTAGTATTTGGGGGTGAAATAAATGTCAAAAGAAGTCATTTTTTTTAACCCATTGATGCAAGGTCCCCTATGATCACCTGTCTGTTGTCCCAACTGGTCAAGCCCACAGTTCCTTCTCCCTGTTAACAACAGAGAGAAATAAATCTTCACGACAGATGTTTCTTTCTGTCCAGGGGAAGTAGAGGCAGCCTGGCCAGCCTGGCACTTGTCCTGCCTCTTGGTTTTTTGCTCATTCTTGCACGGCCGGGGCACACGGTTGCGACGTGGCACCAGGGAGGGGGCAGGCGGAGCTGCGCGCCCAGCTCCGCTCTCTACCTTATGCAAGGTCGCCCTCCTGATGAGCAGCGGTTTGTGGCAGCTCAGGTCATGCTGGTGCTGGGAAGCTTTGACCTTGGAGGCACACTGACGGGCTGACGTTAGCCTCTCCAGGTCCTGGTAGAGGACCTCACCCACTTCTGGCCTGGTGTAAAATGTGGAGTTCACCTCACTGTGCTTGTCCTGCACCTTTCCTGGGACTTCCCTGACATGTTTGTGGGGGACATGCAGGGTCACAGCAGGCTTGGGGCTTTTTTGTTTGAGAGCAGCCAGCTTTGGGTGGAGGGCGGGTAGCCTTGAGATGGATGGAGCTGGTGGAGTGTGATCAGCCTTCACACTCACAGCACTGCTCTTGGTGTGTGGCTCTACAACCAGAGAAGGGAACCGAGATTTGCTGCATCGCTGACCTTCATCCAGGAGTCTGCCTGTTGACTTTCCACCATTTTTTCCATCCGTGGCCTTCAGCAGTGCTGCTAATGTTGTGCCCATGCCAGTTTTTCTCAGGTTTTGAGAGACTTGAGGTTTATATTGCTTCCTCTGGGGCACTCCAGAAATTTCTGGGAAATAGATGCTGCTTCCTCCTCTGTGCGAATTAACGAAATGAAAAGGAGAAATATTTGGGTTGGCCATTGCCTCTGTAGGGCTTTTTTGTGGAGCTGGGATGGTCTTCACATCAGGGAAGAAGTTCTTCTTTGTACTTCCTGTTCCCCTCATGTTGATCTCACTGGGGAAAACCAGAAAATATATTAAATCTTTAAATACTTTACAAATAAATATTAAATTATACCTCTAAACTGTGTGTGTTTCATTCGATGTCATCGTACATGTGTACACGTTCGTGTTAGTGTTATTGTTCATTGTTTACTGGTTGTACTCGTTGTGTGTGTGTCTGCCTGTCCCTATGTTCACGCTGCAATGGTTTGTTACATATGAGTGCAGTTACCGTTGATTACTAATCTTTTGTGTCTAATAAATGTTTTTCTGGGATGAGAGAGGTCTGTGAGTTCTGCTCCTTGCCCTGCAGGACTCGGACCATGACACTTTTCTTAATCTATTCAATATTCTCTTAAGATGATCAGCACACAAGTAACAATTTTAATTTGTTCACGGACATATGCGTAAATTATGATGGGGATGCTACATGTCACTACGGTTGAAAATGAGATTGTAACATTCCTAAATGGCTATTTTTATCCACACCACTTTTTGAAAGTAAAAATGTTAATGTTTCATCTACAAGCAATCTTTCCTTCATTTATTAGTTAATTTAAGTAACACGCATGTTTTAGTCATCGTGTTTCTAATGACAGAATCTGAAAACGTTCATGATTATTATTTGAAAACTCCTATAATTTCACACAATGTCAAAACGCAGCGCAACAGATATTTCGTGAAACGAAAATTATTTTTAATCAAAATACAAAAGTTGCATTACAAATATATTTTAAACTACATTGCTGATACTTTTCAATGCCCACAAGTATACAAACGCCATAAATGTGGACTTTCTTCCTTTTAGACCAAGCGCTGATTTAAGTGAACGCACGTGCCATCGATGATAAAAGGGATGCGAATTTGAGGGACATCAGAAACAAATCCAAAACCCAGCACTTTTCAAGAGAAATAATACGCTTTGTATATAAACACACGACGTCTCAATCTAAATAACACATGGAAATTATTTCCTTTATGCACTCTTTTCATATAGACGTTTCCCAGTTTGCCTTAAAGAGAATAGTTAGGCCTACCTTTGATATCGGAGAAATCTATAACTGACAATAATCCAATTTATCCACAGGAAAATGTGAAATAACAATTGTTGAATATCCTTGTAGTTCGTAGTTTGGTTTGTCCAGTTTGCGCAATCTGTCGAAATGGTAACCATGACACCAGTTAAGCCTTTTTATATATCTGCTTCTGTGACGTCACAAATAGCAGGTGTGATGACATAAACACGGCTGTCTCGTTTTAGTATTACTAAAATGTACTACTGGGCTGTGTATTACTGGACCTTTTGATTGATAGTTAGTGTAAGTTAAAATATCTTATTTCCTCTCAAGCGCAGAGGTTGCTTAGGCATTAATATATTAGGCCTATCCAGCTATGCAACTGTTCATCTTATTTGTTTTTGATGCATTTTTTCAATGTATAAACCATTCACATATACACGGTAAATGTGCATAAAATTTCTTGTATTTCTAATATTAATTGAATGTTTTGCCCCCTCAGTCCCTTAACAATATCACATCATTCGAGCTCTGTTCACTATTTTATGTGGCGCATTATAAGAACCCACATGTAAATCTCCCCATGCTGACAAAACTGCAAGTAACATATTTTCTTCCTCATCTCCCTGATGCTTTTTGTTTAATCTTGCTAGCTATTATTATTATTATTATTATAATTATTATTATTAACATTTATATAGCACCTTTCTCAGACTCAAGAACACTTTACAAGCAGGTATCAGCTGTTATAGTCACTCACATGCCGATGATTAGTTAACATGCTACCTTAAACTTCAACCTAGATTTTGGTGTTTTTTCTCCTCCTGTAATGGTACATTGAAACTGATTAGATTTCTTTGGCTAAAGCAATGTCTTCATTAAGGCCCATTTCATGTGAACTTGTTTCTTTCTTTTTCTTAACTAAATCTGGCAGACAACCTTAATAATCATTCCTTTTACACTTTGACCAGGTGGCTAAATTCACTAGGTTAGCTAGCTACCCTGAATCATCAAGAATTGATTCAGCAAACAATCAGGATAGATTTTCATTTCGTTTTGATTCAAACATGTCAGGACAAAATAGCTAAGTAAAGGAAATAGCTAGGTTAGGTAGTTAACCACTCAAAGTAGCTTACTTTAGGTAGATATTGGTCAAAATGCACTCTTAACTAGTTACACTAGCTAGCAGCTGTGATTATGCTGTGATAAACAAATATTGACAATCATAGATTTTAGATTCCTCAAAACAACTATTCTATATTTTGTTGACATCTTTGCATGTTCTGGGTCTTCATTTTTACATATGCAGAGCACTAGTGCAGTGAGGAACAAAGTGCATCAAAAATTCTGGTTGTGCATAAGTAACCGGCTAAGGTTTTAGGATTTGACTTTTAAGACAAACAGAAATTTTGATGCAGACAAGAGAGGCATGTCTTGTTTTTGAGAGGCAAATTCTTGCTCTTTTAGAAAGATTCTTGTATATTATTGGTATTACAGCTTTTTTGATGTACAGCAATAACAAAGACCTATTAATGAATAACCAGCTAGAATTTGCTTTAAAATGTAATTTGCTTTGAATAAGAGCGCCTGCCAAATGCTGTAAATCTTAAGATCTGTTCTTGGAATGTATCCTGGACACTGATGTAAACTATCAAAAAATTTATCAGGATATTCTGCTTTGTTCAGTATTGAAGTGTCTGCAAATTGTTTTTAACTTATTAGTTGCCAAAAAAATAAATAAACAAAAATAAAAAATGGAAAGACACACTGCAGCATGTAGGAGCATCTTTAATGGGTATGTTATTATTTATTCCAGCTCTGAACCCACATATTTAACCAAGCATGGAAAACTGCATAAAGGAAAGCAAGGCAGAACAGACTGAAAACTTTCAAAATATGCCAACATTCAGGCAAGCTTTCGAAAGAGAAACTGTCACATACAGTGATACGTTGAGCCAGTGCATAATGCAAGAAAGAGTGAGATAACTGGGATTAACAAATGTCTACAAAAATGAATGTAAAACTTCACATTTGAAGCTTTGAAAAGCTAATACGATTAAAGACAGCTCCATATAGCATGATTTTAACAAAATGAAATATAAAGGATAGAAAAACAACAGGAACACACGTGTGAAGTGCCGACACCTTGCGTGTTACGTGAAATGGAACTAACAAGTAAAACCAAAACGATCGTGACAAATAGGATAAAGAAACACTTAGTTTTAATAAACAAACAAACACTGAACAAAATCAAAGACAGACAGCAATACCGGGTAAGCATTTACGGGAAAGGCAGCGTAGACGGCAAACACAGAGGGAGAGCACAAATGAGATGTAAACAAACAAAACAGGAGCAAGGAGCTAGGTGTAACACAGGTTCTTATCACAAACACAATGAAAGACAAACACACTCTAACCAAAACAAAGCGAAACAAAGACCGACGAGAACTAACCAACAACCAAGAGAGACATATTATCAAACACATATCAACGAAGGCACAAGGAGAAACAAAAGCTAACCATAAGTGAGGAGAAACAATAACTGTCAAACAAGATACATAGGAACGTTTTTTTTTTTTATAAGACTATAATCAGGGATGCATCAGAAACAGTTGGAGACAAAGGGGAGGAGACAGGCAACCATAGAGAATGACAAAACCCCAGAAGTTACTAGGTTGCCTGGGAAACGGGGAATGCTCCGGTCTGTAGACGTGACAGGCACACAGCATCATGGGAGTCACCTTGCTCCCCTCCACTCTCCTGACTGGATCCCACGTCAAAGATCAGAGCAGATGTCACATATATAAATATACACTGTCATGGCATGGCCCCCTCCTCCTAGACTCCTCGCTGTTTGTTTGACGTCACGTGTGTGTGTCTTCATTGCCACACCCCACCCATGTGTCATACCTGTCTCTGGTTATCTCCCTTGTTAATGTGAGAACTATGACAACAGTAGTCTCCGGTCAGACGTGGATTCCGATCGCTTTATGTACTCTTCAATGAAGGTGAAGGAGTCCCTCCACGAGGATCCCACTTTTGGGGTTGGAAATGGAATCAGGAAACTCCAATGACGATGAGCCCCTTGAGTCTAAGCCTTCACCCAGAGCACTCTCATCAGCAGTCTCATTCAGAAATACCTCACATTATTTTCAGACGTTTCCACTCGTACAACTGTCCTTCAGCATGACATTGATGTTGATTCTCATTCACCCATTAGACAACACCCATATCACACCAATCCCCAGAAATGTACATTGCTAAATCAAGAAACCAAGTATTTGTTAGAAAATCATCTTGCTATCCCTAGTGTTAGTGCCTGGTGTTCCCCATGCTTTCTGGTGCTAAAACCAGATGGCACATACCGCTTCTACACTGACTACAGAAAAATTAATGCAGTTATTGTTTCTGGTTCCTTCCCAATGCCTAGAATGGAGGATTGTGTGGATAAGATGGGGTTCAGCTAGATTTGTAAGTAAGCTTGATTTACTTTAGGGATATTAGCAAGCTCCATTAACCTCTCATGCATCTGACATTTTGGCATTTGCTACCCCTGACTGTTTTCTACAATAGACGGTAATGCCTTTCAGTCTTAAAATGCCCTTCTACCTTTCAGCGTTTGATGATTATGATTTTAGATGACGTGCCTAACTGTGAAGTCTGTTTGGATGATGTGGTTGTGTATACCAAAACTTGGGAACAACATGTACAGTTGCTTGATCTTGTTTTTAAGAAGCTATTGGATGCCTCCATTGTGCTTAATCTTGAAAAATGTGATTTTGGTAAGAGTGAGGTTGCCTACTTGGGGAAACTGGTGGGTTGTGGTAGTGTGCGTCCTATTGATGCCAAAGTACAAGCAATCAAGTATTTTCCTGCCCCAGAGATGAAAAGACAACTCCGACGCTTTTTGGGCATGGCAGGTTTTTATCGTTGCTTTTGTAGGAACTTCTCTGATGTTGTTTAACCCCTCACAAATTTGCTTTGTGACACCACCCTTTTTGAATGGTCACAACCCTGTCAAGATGCATTTGACTCAGTGAAAGCTGATTCAGCACTCCTGTTCTAGCAACCGCTGATTTTACTCGTCCTTTTACACTTGAGGTAGATGCCAGTGGTAGTGGAGCCGGTGCTGTCCTCCTGCAAGAGGACTCACAAGGTCTAGATCACCCTATTTGTAATTTTTCTAGAAAGTTTGTGAAACATCAGCTGGCCTATAGCACTACTGAGAAGGAGGCCCTTGCGCTCCTCCTAGTGTTACAACATTTTGAGGTGTACCTTGGTGGTCGTCCGGGCCCCATTACCATATACACTGATCACAATCCGCTCGTGTTCTTGCAGAATATGGCTAATGCCAATCAACGCTTAATGCGTTGGTCTCTGATTAAACAAGTGTTTAATATTGACATCAAACATAAAAAGGGTTCAGAAAATGTAGTGGCAGATGCTCTTTCCAGATGTTGACGTTTTGGGCATGTTTTGTTGTTTGTGTATGGGGAGGGGTGTTACGGAAAGGTGTGTGTGTGTGTGTGTGTGTCAGTGAGAGAGGATAATGACTGTGTGTGTGTGTGTGAGAGGATTCTGATGGTATGTGTGTGTGCGCGCGCGTGTGCATGAGGATACTGACTGTGAGTATGATGATATTGAGTGTGTGTGTGTGTGTGTGTGTGTGTGTGTGTGTGAGGATACTGACAGCGTGTGTGAGAGGATACTGACAACATCCTCTCATGCTGTGTGTGTGTGTGTGCTTGCGTGTGAGAGTGAGAGGATATTGACTGTGTGTGTGTCTGTGTGTGCCTGTGTGTATGTGAGAGAGAGAAAGTCAGTAACTCACTGTAGTTTCTCCAGTTTACAGTGTGGATCCTCCAGTAGAGCAGAGAGCTGCTTCACTCCTGAGTCTCCTGGTTTATTGTGGTTCAGATTCAGCTCTCTCAGGTGTGATGAGGGGTTTGACCTCAGAGCTGAAGCCAGAGCAGCACAACCTTGATCTGTAATACAGCCTGTAGAGAGAAGGAGAAATTCCTCACACTTACAGATCAGTATACATACACATGTTGTGATAGTGATGCAGTGATGGTGTGTGTGTATATAGAGAGAATGAGTGAGTGAGTGTGTGAGTGAGTAAATGTGAATCTAATTAATACAGTGATGGAATGTGTGTGTCAGAAAGAGGAAGAGGGTAATAGCAATTATATCTGTGTGAGCCTGAGAGAGCAGCGTTTGTGGGTGCAGCCAGGAGCTCATATTAATAGAAGACGAGAAGCTACTCTTTAACAAAGTTGCTCTTTTAGAGACACACTATGCAAGGCCTTCAATATCAGTTTCAATAATCTTGAACAAGGGAAATGTAAAATATTACCATGTATTCACTGAATAAACATGGATCAAAGATAAATAAATAAAGATTTATTTATTTAGTAAAGACTTGCTTAGTAAACTATGATTATTTTCAGACACAACAGTGACTAGTCAGAGAGAAGACCTGTCATTTCTTTTTTTAAACAGTTTTAAGGGATTGCTTATATTTGCCAGGTGTCACGGTTGGCCGGGCATCCAGAAGGAGGGACACGCCCACTCCTGCTAGGGAGCGCACTACATCCCTGCCTTGTTCCCAGTCCCCTGCCTACTAATCACCTTCACCTGTCCCGTGTTCTCTCTCTCTATTTAAACTCACAGGTCCTGAGAGAAAGCGCTGCACATTAGTGGAACGCCGGACTACTCACTTCCACCCTGTACATCGCTACACAGAGTGTTAGGACTGAGTATCGTTGATAATTTGTTGTGGTTTTTCACGTATTGACAATGCAGAATAAAGAGCACTTTGGCTCAACCTTGCCTTTCGCTTCCTCTGTGCCGCCACCATCACAACAGGTATTTATGTTTTCAGGTTTGTCCATCAGCTGGTTTGAATATGTGGACTATTATGGGTCATATACAGAAGACTGAACCCATTATTCTGAGTTGTAGTCCAAACTCTGGTCTATGTAGTTTTGTTCTCATCTTCCCCCACTGCTGTGCTCATCTTTGTTCTCACTGTCAGCGGGAGGGCAGGAGCAGAGTCCAGCGCTGGTTTGTATAAAATGGGAAAAAGTCTCATTTAAATACGAGGAACAACAACCAGTCCACAGTCCAAAAAGCAAACAGTGTTAACAGGCAAAGGTCAGCACTAGGAAGACCAAACAGCAGACTTTGGTAAAAAGGGCAGACACACAGAAACAGAAACATGTTCAGGAAAAGTGGAAAAAAAAAACAAGACTACTTTGCATACACCAGCTCAGAAATACAACTCAGATGAGTAATTTTCTAAAGTTAGTTACACATTCTCACCTACACTGGGCTACACAACAGAATTTACTCTAATATCTTTGTAATTATAATTAATTCAGGTAAATTTATTATGTTTTACACATGTTACATCTTGGCCTGCATCTGTTTCCATAACTGGCTGTGAAAATGTGAAAGAGAATGTTAATGTGGGTAAAAGAGAGATGGATGTGTGTGTGTGTGTGTGTGTGTGTGTGTGTGTGTGTGTGTGTGTGTGTGTGTGTGTGTGTGTGTGTGTGTGTAAATTCTTTAGGATTAATGAGTGGTTCAGCTAACACCTTAAATAGTAATTAGGGTACATGATACATTAGTTACAAAGGGGTTTAGGAAACACTTACAAATTAACAAAAGTACCTTATGATGGAGATCATGATGTACTAACACCAGTGCAGTAATGTGTTTATGAATGAAAATACTCACACAGCTTTTCTGGATGCTGTGACCACTGGAAGCAGTCTCAGTAGACATTCCTCTGATGGGTCATATTTACTCAGGTCAAACTCATCCAGCTCCTCTTCTGAGTTCAGCAACACAAACACCAGAGCTGACCACTGAGCTGGAGAGAGACTGGCTCCATGGAGACAATGGTCACCTCCTCTGCTTAGGTATGTCTGGACTTCCTGTACTAGAGAATGATCCTTTAGTTCATTCAGACAGTGGAACAGATTGATGGATTTCTCTGGAGAGGGATTCTCCCTGATCTTCTCCTTGATGTAGTTGACTGTTTCCTCTTTGCTGTGAGAGCTTCTTTTCCTCTGTGTCAGTAGGCCTTGTAAGAGAGTCTGATTGGACTCCAGTGAGAGACCCAGAAGGAAGCGGAGGAAAAGGTCCAGATGTTCATTCTCACTCTGTAAGGCCTTGTCCACTGCATTCATAAGGAAGTCAGACATGGTTGATCTTTAAAGAGACCTTTCTTTTGCTGTTTCAACACATTTTTTTTCTTTTTGGAGATGAAGGAGAGATATGCATATAAAGCAGCCAGAAACTCCTGAATGCTCAGATGCACAAAGCTGAACACCTTCCCCAGGTGAAGCCCAGACTCCTCTCTGAAGATTTGGGTACACACTCCTGAGTACAGTGACACTACTTTGACATCAATGCCACACTCTCTTAGGTCTTCCTCATAGAAGATCAGGTTGCCCTTTTCCAGCTGTTGGAAAGCCAGTTTTCCCAGTGCCAGAATTGTCTTTTTAGTCTGTTGAGGATCAGTGTCAGTGTTTCCATGGTACTTTCTATCCTTGTGTTTGATCTGAAAGATCAGAAAGTGTGTGAACATTTGAGTCAGAGTCTTGGGGATCTCTCCACTCTCTGCTTCACCCAACATTCTCTCTAGAACAGTGGCTGCAATCCAACAGAAGACTGGAATGTGACACATGATGTAGAGGCTTCTTGATGACTTCATGTGTGTGATGATTTTGTTGGCCAGGCTCTGATCACTGATTCTCTTCCTGAAGTACTCCTCTTTCTGAGGGTCACTGAACCCTCGTACCTCTGTTACCTGATCAACACACTCAGGAGGGATCTGATTGGCTGCTGCAGGTCGAGAGGTTATCCAGAAGAGAGCAGAGGGAAGCAGATTCCCCTTGATGAGGTTTGTCAGCAGCACATACACCGAGGTCGACTCTGTTACATTCCACAAGTTCTCATTGTTCTGGAAATCTAGAGGAAGTCGACACTCATCCAGACCATCAAAGATGAAAATGACTTTGTAAGCATCACAGTGTATTAATTGTAATTGTTTTGTTTCTGGGAAAAAGTGATGAAGCAGATCCATCAGACTGAACATTTTCTCCTTCATCAAATTCAGCTCCCTAAAAGGAAGTGGAAATATGAAGAGGACGTCCTGATTTGCTCTTCCTTCAGCCCAGTCCAGAATGAACTTCTGAACAGAGACCGTTTTCCCAATTCCAGCAACTCCTTTAGTCAGCACTCTTCTGATGGGTTTGTCTTTAAAGAGGTCATTGCATTTGATGGGTGTCTCCTGTGTTGCTGGTCTCCTGGATGCTGTCTCAATCTGTCTCACCTCGTGTTCATTATTGACCTCCCCACTCCCTCCCTCTGTGATGTAGAGCTGTGTGTAGATCTCATTCAGAAGAGTTGAGCTTCCTTGTTGGGAAATTCCTTCATTAATTCTTTTAAATGTATCCATTAGTTTGTGTTTGAGATTTCGTTGATATTCAGAGAATAGCTCTAATAAACAGAAGAACATGATCACAAATATTTTATTTTCTTGTTATCTTTGATGTTGAAGTTTATCAAAACCATTTATCAAAACCATGAAACACTTTGCACAAACACAGAGGACAAAATTTAGTTATAGTGATACTGTCATCATAAAGCCATGATCCAGAGCTCTTACTGGTCTGTAGTGTGTTAGCGAGGTCTATCTGGTTCATGTTCCCCAGCACATGCAGTGTGATCTTCAGCGCCCCCTCTCTGGCACTGCTCTGATCCTCCTCATCCTCCATCTCTCTCTCAGAGCATGCTGGGTAATCTGGACTCAGCAGCTTCTTAAACTTCTTCAGCTCCTTCTTCACCGGAGAGACGACTTTGTGCTCCAGCTCCTGGTTAGGAATAAACAGCAACAGACAATCAAAAAAACACCACCATGTTACAGAGAGAGATCACTACATGATTTTGTTTCATGATGGAGAACATTCTGGCAGTGTTTGGGTAGTTACTTAAAAAAAGTAATGCATTACTCATCACTTATCTAAAATTGTAATGGGATTACTGTACTCATTACTTAATGGAAAAAGTAATCTTATTACTTCTGTTACATCCTAAAACCCAAATATACTAGAAATCACCCCCACACTTACATACCTTGAATATGGACTCCAATTGTTTTCTGTAGGTGAGTTCTGCTTTTTCTCTTTGTACACTGTGGACAAACACAACAGACCTTTATGGAGGAATATGTAGCACATTCATACCTGCACAACACATGATTATACAGACAAGTAGATATTATACAAGATTATATATTATCAACACTTGTGTTTCTGCATTTCATAATAGATCTGTGATGCTGCCTGGTGTGCGGCAGCAGAAAGGATCAGGATGCAGGTGTGAGTGTAGAAACTCAAAAAGGCATTTAATAGAAAGTGAAAGTAAAGCAAATGTGCTAAACACATTCAGCCACAAGAAAACAAAGGTCAACAAACAAGAACAGGAAGACAGGAAACAGGAGAAGTATATACATGGAGGAATCTGGGAAGAGAACAATGCAGAGACTAAGGACAAGTGGCTGAAATGGCAGGTGGAGTTAGGTCAGAAAGTGGCAGGAATGGTGGGTGGAGTTAGGCTGAAAAGTGGCAGGAATGGTGGGAGGAGTTAGGCTGGGGAGTGGCAGGAATGGTGGGAGGAGTTAGGCTGGGGAGTGGCAGGAATGGTGGGAGGAGTTAGGCTGGGGAGTGGCAGGAATGGTGGGTGGAGTTAGGCTGGAGAGTGGCAGGAATGGTAGGTGGAATTAGGCTGGGGAGTGGCAGGAATGGTGGGTGGAGTTAGGCTGGGCAGTGGCAGGAATGGTGGGAGGAGTTAGGCTGGAAAGTGGCCGGAATGGTGGGAGGAGTTAGGCTGGGGCTTTAGCAGGAATGGTGGGTGGAGTTAGGCTGGGGAGTGGCAGGAATGGTGGGAGGAGCAGGGAGAAGGACAACACACAGATGCAACAATAAACAAAGGACGACACGGGAAAGCAAAACAGACAAAAGGGCTCCTTTACAAGATGATTTGTTTGAAAATAAGTACATTTTATTTATAGAGCACATTTACCACAACAGCAATGATCAAAGTGCTGTGGAAAGTTAGGAAAAATATCTTAACAAAAACCTGTGAAATGTAAAACAAAAGGAAATGTGCCATCAAACATAAACATGGACAGAGAAATGAAAATGTCAGAGTAAAAAGAAGTGTTTGAAATCTGCACAAGAGGGAGCAGAGCTGATATTCAGAGAAGGACTGTTCCACAGCCTCAGTGCTGCAACTGAACAGACACAGTCACACTTCAGCTTCAGTCGAGACTGTGGAACAGACACAGTCACACTTCAGCTTCAGTCGAGACTGTGGAACAGACACAGTCACACTTCAGCTTCAGTCGAGACTGTAGAACAGACACAGTCACACTTCAGCTTCAGTCGAGAATGTAGAACAGACACAGTCACACTTCAGCTTCAGTCAAGACTGTGGAACAGACACAGTCACACTTCAGCTTCAGCCGAGATTTTAGAACAGCCAACAGCTGATCTGAACAACTCTGAGTGCCAGTGAGTAGATGACTTGTTCCTAAGCATGAACAAAGAATTTGATTTTGGGAAATTTCTCTGAACTTGTAAAAATTATTCCTAATAACAGAATTGATTTGCTGATCAAATCTGAGCTCTGGATCAAAGATAACACCAAGATTTTTGTATTTCTAGGAATAATACAAGCAGATTAATCAACTGTTACACAAGTGTTAACCCCTCACTATCTATGTTTACATGTACACCCATGATCTTATATTAGTCTACAACTGTCTTACTTAGATATGATCATGTTAATATTACAGTCTGATTGTTATAGTGTGACATAGTGTCTTAGTTGACCTAAGCTTAGGCTGATTAAAACACGTGTTCTAGAATAATATTAGCCAGACTATGTGCACATGTAAACACACACTGATCCACGGACTAAACATTTGTGCTACATTTCTGGCAAAGCCTGATAAACATATTATACATATATTGTACATACATTGTTTTATATATATATATATATATATATATATATATATATATATATATATATATATAGAGAGAGAGAGAGAGAGAGAGAGAGAGAGAGCGAGAGAGAGAGAGAGATATTTCCTTATGTACCCCTGTTTTTTTCCCTCAGTTTGGACAGAGCACTCTCAAACCATTTCACTGCGAGTTATCTATGTACATGACAAATAAACCAAACTTGAAACTTAAACTGTAATCAAGAGAGTTTGTTTTTGTCTTGTCATTAAAAGAGGAGCTCAGCAATGTTCAGTAACAGCATTACTACTGTAACTAAATCCAGCTCATCTACCTACAGCTTGATCCTGCCCCAACTCCTCTTCTTAAGTGTTCTTCTGCTATTTCTCCCATGTCTTCTCATTAATGCTTCCCTTCGGATTCTGTCCCTACAGCTCTCAAAACCTCAGCTTTAACTGCCATTCTTTATAAAACAGGACTAAATGCTGCACTACTTGATAATTACTGACCCATTTCCAGTCTCCCCTGTCTAATCAGGGTTCCAGCCTCTCAACTGCAATCTTTCTTAAATACTCAGGATCTATTTGAACCTTTCCAATCTGACTTCCATACTATGCACAACACTGAGAGAGCCCTGTTACATGGTTTCAATGATCCCCTTCTCTCTACTGACTCTGGTGCCCTGTGTGTTCTCCTCCTTCTAGATCTTCTAGATAGAAGTGCTGTGTTTGACACAATTAAACCATAACATACTTATCAGCTGCCTCTCAGACATTGGGATTACTAATACAGTTCTTGAATGGTTTATCTCCTATATCTCTAATAGATCACATTTTGTCACACTTGGTAAACACAAATCACACACTGTTATCGTTACCCAAGATGTTCTCTAGGGATCGGTGCCTGGTCCTCTCCTATTTAATCGATATGTTGCCCCTTGGTCAGATTATCCGCAGGCATGGTCTCCGTTTCCACTGTTATGCTGATGACACTCAGATTTATAGTAACACCAAAGGTAACACTACCTTACCACTTCCTGCTTTACTCTCTTGTATCAAAGATCTCAAACAGTGGATGAACATAAACTTCCTAGAGTTAAATCCTTACAAAATAAAATTTTAGTTATTGGTTCTAAATCCATAATCGCTAAATTAACTGATTTTAAACTCAGTCTAGATGGGTCTTGGTCAAATCATCAACTGCATTTTGGAACTTTGGTGTACTCCTTACTCTTTCAACCCCACATCATGTCAATGGTTAAAAATGCCTTTTTTTTTACAGTCACAATATCAGTAGACTTAGGCCCATGCTCTCCAGACAAGGTGCTGAAACTCTGGTTCATGCTTTCATCACATCCCATCTTGATTACTGCAACTCTCTCTTCATTTACATCCCAGAATTCTCTTAGATGTTAAAAAATGTCAGCCCACAACACCCCAATTCTACATCAGTTACACTGGCTCCCTGTCCCTCAACACATTCAGTATAAACTCGTCCTGCTTACATTCAAAGCTCTGCATGGTCTTGCACCTCCCTACTTAGCTGAACTCCTACATCCATACTGCTCCACCCATACACTTAGGTCTTCTGATGCAGGTCTTCTCTCTATCCATAAGTTAAGATTGGTCTCTGTAGGGGCAGATATTTTAGTGTCATGGCCTCAAAACTAAAACTATGGATGAACTGATGGAGCTCATGAAGGGCTTCATAATGAGCTGAGTGAGTTTGATCAGGTGGGATTGGGAGTGAGGAACACTGTCCTAAACCAGGAGATCATCAACTCTCATCAGAACACTCTCCCTCTCTGAAGTGTAAGTGGAGGACTCCATCTTACCTGAGCTCAGGAGAACAGTCACATTCCCTACATCATCCTAACCTGAGCTCAGTAGAACAGTCACATTCCCTACATCATCCTTACCTGAGCTCAGTAGAACAGTCACATTCCCTACATCATGCTTACCTCAGCTCAGTAGAACAATCACATTCCCTACATCATCCTTACCTGAGCTCAGTAGAACAGTCACATTCCCTACATCATCCTTACCTGAGCTCAGTAGAACAATCACATTCCCTACATCATCCTTACCTGAGCTCAGTAGGACACACTCCCTCTCTGAACTGACGTTTAGGGTCCATCGACTTGTCACTCTTCATGGACACACAGCTGGGTTCCGGGGAGTCTGATCTCTTACCCTGCATCAGACTAACATACACAATTAAAAACATATTGTTTTAATGCCAAAATACTAATGTGTGTATAAATGGTGCAAATATAAATTAATATGTATTTATCTCTATCGATGGTCTATCAAGACCATCACCTCTCATCAGAACACGTTCCCTCTCTGAAGTGTAAGTAGAGGACTCCATCTTACCTGAGCTCTGGAGAACAGTCACATTCCCTACATCATCTTTACCTGAGCTCAGAAGGATACACTCCCTCTCTGAAGTGTAAGCGGAGGACTCACTCTTACCTGAGCTCAGTAGAACAGTCACATTCCCTACGTCATCCTTACCTGAGTTCAGTAGGATACACTCCCTCTCTGAACTGTAATGGAATGTCCATTGACTGGTCACTCTTCATGGATACACTGCTGGGTTCCGGGGAGTCTGATCTCTTACCCTGAATCAGACAAACATACACAATTAAAAAGATATTATTTTAAGGCCAAAATACTAATGTGTGTATAAATGGTGCAAATATAAATTAATATGTATTTATGTCTATCGTTGCGATTTTTATTGAATGTTTTTTAAAGAATTCATACAAAGATGTTGAAAACACTAAATTCGTTATTATGTTTCTTGTTATTTACTAAGTGATCTTCAAGTTGACCAGAGTTATACCAGAGAGCATCTTTACATTACTTTACATTGCATTACGCTGGTCTTAAACTTTCTGAAGATTATACTTATGTTTCATCTTTGTATTGTGCATTGTGTCTCGGTCTCAGTAGAGACAACTGTTTCTGGCAGTATCTGATTTAAGATTGTTACCTGCTGGTACTATTCAAGGGTTTTGTGAATGGATATCAAAGCACTTTTAAGAGGTCTGTGTGGCTAAGAACATCTACTAAATGCAATAAATATAGATTTATTCAGATATCCCAAGTAAATAAGTGCACAAACCTATGCACTGCAAGTATGTTTATTTATGTTCTCTCACCTGTCTCCTTTCTGTGTGTGCTGTTCCCCAGAGACACGTATTTTGGAGGTCATGTCTCCTCCTACAGATTATAGCTGTACACCTGCAAACACGCACATGCAGATTAATAATCAGAACACATATTCAATTACAATATTTACATTTACTGCATATGGCAGACACCCTTGTCCAGAGAGACTTACAGAAGTGATTTGTTGTGTCGCTACAAAAAACATAAATAAAGCACCTTTGTAAGTCGCTCAGGATAAGAGTGTCTGCTAAATTTTATAAATGCAAATGTAAACATCCTCATGTGAGCACAGAGAGGTTAGTGTCAAGATCACTACCAGGCTAAAGCCCTGGCTAAACTGCAAAAGAGGGCAGTAAAGATGTGTTTTTATAATAAGTGCATACTCCAAATCACTGTCACACAAATAAACAGCGCAGAACTTCATAAATTATTAGCTAGATTTACATGCGCACCGTTGGTACAATACTAGTCTGACACTGTTAGTTGAACTAACACACGATCGTATAAAATCACTGTCTTAGCCAGTTCAAAACACGTAGCCGAGTTGGACGTGTAAACATGTTCTGTCAGATCTACTGGTTCACAGTCCGAACTGCAGCCAAGATCTCCGTTTAACGAGTCACGACCAAGACATTCACGCGCTTTAATCAATCACGATCAAGACATTCACGCGCTTTAACGAAGCACGACCAAGACATTCACGCTTTAGCTCGGAATGCGCCTATAAGCGAGACATTACAGTATTTTCTCGCTTAATGTTCTCAAAAGAGAAACAATCATTCATGTTTTTGAAGAGCTTTGGTGTAGACAGGCACCTTTACTAACTTTATAAGTACAAAATATAGTTTATTAAAATGAGCAAATAATGCATAAAGTTTAAACTGTAATCTTACAGCACTAAAACAAACTCAAAAACGTGGGTGTAGTGAACAGTATCACTCCAAAGTGGAAAAGAAGACAGAGGCAGGAAAAATGTGTTCTATAAGTGCATAGTGGGTCACAGACTAACTCAATCACTGTCATACAAAGAAACAGTGTCGAAATATCACTTAATAATATTACTAATAAATATTATAAATATTACTTCTTTAGTTACACTGACATGCACACTATTGGTACAATACTAACCTCACACTGTCAGTCTAATTACGACATGATCGTGTAAACAGCACGGTCTTAGCCTGATAAAACAACTAGTCTACATCTAGTTGGACACCTAAACACTTACTGTTAGATCTACTGGCTCACAGTCCGAGACATTTGTGACACTTCCTGCAGTACGACGCCTGTTCTATTTGCGCAGTTTGTTTCTGCGGAGAGGACAAAATAGAAATATATGAAGTATATAGTGCGTTTATTAGTACTTTTTATACAGTTCATGTAAACATGTTGATTCGGAACAATTTCTTAGATGAGCCTAGAACGACTTTAGTTTGGTTATTCTGAATCAGACGACCTCAGTTCTATTGCTCTATTTCGCGTAAACGAAGACACCTACTGCAACAGAATAGCGGCTAAAAGCTTTACGTTTTCAGACATTAACCTCGTTAATATTCAATTCTGTTAATATTAAATTTAAGAACTTGTTCTTTGAGTAGTATAAGTTCATATAATTCTTGATTGACAGCTCAGATTCAGATACTCAACGGCTTTGTTTTCTAAAGATATTTGCATTCCGCTTCTTAAAATGGAGCACAAAAATTTCACTTTCGCGTTAAACCGGACTGAACCGGTTTTGTCAAGGATAATTGCTTTTTAGGGGCCGGACTGCTGTGACCAGTCACAACACTTTATCCAACCTTCTGCGGGAGAGAGAAATCAGAGCTACAGTATAGAACTGTATTTAAATAACACAGAATAGCGTAGAACAGTGACAGTAAATTACCAAAGGATTTTGACTGTGGGAGAATTTTGTTTGTCATGGAGCTTATACAGCACAGCTGTTCTGAGCAGACGTTTACTTAGGTTTTCACACACACACTCACACACACACACACACACACACACACACACACACACACACACACACACACACACACAGAGAGAGAGACAGGTTATTAGTTTGTGTGTAATACCTATTCTGTGCTCACAAACTCTATATAAAATGACTATTTTTTGTCATTAAGTTTCGTTTCTAGCATATACTCGCCTGAGATGACAGTTCAAACCATTTTGAGTGTTTGAATTAACCATTTTAAAATGGTATCTTGGGTCTCTCCTCTGCTGATCGCCATGTCCAGAGCATATGCCCAGTGATGTAGTGGTATAAGACAGTATGTGAACGTTTAGTTTGTGCCAAGACATGTATCTGAGAAGAAGACGAGCCAAAGACGTTAATCAGGCAGATCTATTTACTAGTAGGTAACATCTAAGGTCAAGGTTATGATGGAGCTGTAGACATAAGTGAATGTTTTAAGGGACTTCAGACAAAAATTCTGAATAAAAGGTCAAAACACGACAAGGGACATAATCTGCATTAATTGGCAAAAGCGCAAAATCAAACATCTGTTTTGTTTTTTGTTTTTTTCACACAGTATTGACGTGTAACTCGCAGCATTCACGGATCTCCTTTGCTCGCATGCAAAATCTACATGTGCTCACTCATATTTGCTCTGCTCTCGCTTACATTTACTTTGCTCTGCTACAAAACTGCTTGCACGTGTTTAGATATATCCTGCTCTTACACAAACTTGCTCTTCTGCACACACAAACACATACTGTACGCTCGCGAATGTTTTTGTGTTCTTGCGCACAAGAACACAATTCTTTAATTTCATTATTATTAACTGTGAATGAAAAGGAAAGTCATTCATGATCATGATACAAATGTTATTATAAAACAGTTAGAACTTTAAAATAATTGCGGCACATTCATATACATAATATTATGTGCCATTTCACAAAACAAAAATATGAATGTATTTAACACATATTGTTCTTATACTGTATAATATGTATGACTGTGGAATTTGCTCAAATAGATAAAGAAATAATATGATTTGAACTTACAGTAATATGCTCTGCTATATAAAGGAAAATTACCAATCTGCTATCATTTAGTGTTAGTAACCAACTTTGGTAGAGTACAAATTCAGTCATTAGCCACATTATTTACCACTAATATCTGTAGCTCTGAAATTGACCACCTTGTGGTTTCCGTTACGTCTCCTTCATGATCATGTTTATCAGAGGCATGGCAATGGTTTTACTGCTTGATAAAAGTCAGACACTTAAAGTCAAATTGCCACTGCTGGCGTTACTGCGTCAGCGAACTGTTCCACTAAGACGCATTAATGTAATTATGACATCACAACCTAAGGAAAGTGTAAGTTATTTAAAAGCGTTCCAACACACTAAATACCTACATGCTTTTCTGAAGGAGGACAAGGTGATTTTCAAGGTATAGTCCGACCAGAATTATTGGATATTCTAATAGTTTTCAGCAATAGTATCAATATTACTTGCATTATTTATTATATCATTAAATTAAGTGCGCCGTTAATTATAGAAATATCTAAAATATTTTATATTATCCGTGTATCCCCTGGATTCAGGAACGATCGTGAAAGGCCAAATTAAATCAATAGAGAAACATGATGAGTTTTCCTCAACATGGGAAATTGTTGACCAGGAACAAAACGTGGACACTAAAAGAAATGACGCAGGTATGCAATTTTACTGCCAAGCTGAAAATATAATATTTGTCTGTCTGAACATCCATCCGATCTGTTTGCTCTTTTTTTTAATCCAGACGATATCCGAGCTGCAGAAGGACAACTTTAACCTGCGCATGCGTATATGCTTCCTCAAGTATGAGCGCGGCTCGCAGAAGTGCAGCAGTTGTACAGAACAGATTTACAACGCGGCAGAGGAGCGTTTCCCAGTGGCGACGCAGCAAAACTTAGACGTGAGGAGACCCGAGTCTAGTTTTTGTAATCAGAGCCGGTTAATTGAGCGGACGAGACTGGGGACACTTGTTAATCACACTCCGCACCTAGATAAATGGAGGGCGCTAAAAAAAATCTAAATACAACTTGAAAAGGCAATAAATTGACCTTCTCAAATGCATAAATTATTCTGCCCAAGCCTCTTTATTCTCTTCCTTTTTAGAATAGTTTTAACTGCTACTGCAGTAGCAGGACCAGACACGTGTCTTGAATTGAATTATTTCTTCATTTCACGTAATGCTCTTCATCCACCTGTCAGGAGCTGAGCAGGTGCAGAGAGGAACTGGAGAAGATGGAAGCGCTTTTCCATCAAGAGAAGACGCTCCGCCTACAGCTAGAGAACCAGCTACAAGCCTACACATTACAAGACCCGCCCTCTGAGGATCAGAGCCAATCAGAGGAAACCATTGAAGAGCTGCACAGGTCGGTACAGGCCTATATTTAATTCTGATAAGAAACATTGTTCATGGAAGATTTCCCAGTTAGAAACTCGGGCTGTTTCTCCAGGACAACCACATCAAAACAACAAAATTATTTGACATATTTCCATTTTAAATGCTAATTTCTGACCACTTAAGTTAAACCTTAGGGCCTTCATTAAACAATAATAATCCTTAGCTAGTAAATTGCTGTACTTTAATTATAGAAGAAATTATCCTTAGAAATGCTTTGTTTTTTATTCTTAGCAAAAGACAATTATATTATAGTACCTAGTCCTGAGCTGGCACACACCATTCTAATGTCACAGTGATTTCAGTGGAGTTTCTCCATGTAGTTCCATGTAATTGGAATGTAATTCCAAGATGAATCTGTGTGCAGAGAGTCCATCTCATAGCTCTAAATGAACATGTGAAATAAAATGTAGCCTAATCGAGTGTGTGTGTGATGGCTGTCAGGTACATAGAACAGCTGCAGGGGGAGCTCAAGGCTCAGAACACCATAATCAATCAGCTGAGGAACAGGAGCACCAATCAGAGCAGTGGACACCAGCCTGGCCACGCCCACAACTCCACACTCACCACCCTGAGAGAGGATGACATACGTGTGAGTGTGTATGTGTGTGCAGGTGCATGTTCCTGCATACATGTATGCTTATTAAACTGTTACTTTAAGACACTAAAAACTTTAATGTTTTAATTAGGCTATGAGAATACATTAAAAATTATAAATTGTATACTATATAGGGAAATCCATTTGTACTAAATGTTTAGTATATTTGTACTCTATGTATTCTCTCTCTCGCTATTTAGGATCTGAAGAACTTGTTGGAGTTGAAAGACTTTGAGCTGCAGGAGACCAAAATCAATCATGAGGCCAGTAAAAACGACCTCCAACAGGTCCTGATGGACAAAGAGAAACAGATTCAGGTGGGTGTCTCCAAACACATGGCAACCTACAGGTAAAAACAGGCGTCCAAAAATATGCTCTTAATACAAAAGACCTATAGAGCCTCATTTAACCCCTGCCTGAACTCTGACCCCTGCAAGAGAAGGACTCTGCACCAATATTCCTCATCACACCAGGGGGGGGCAGCAGGGAGTAACACTGCAGCAGGGGGTGTGTGCATTTATGAGGGTGATTGTTGATGTGTGTGAGCAGGGGCTGCATGACATTCTGGAAGGTTACATCCAGGATCTAGCTGAGAAAGATGCTGCGCTAGCAGAGAGCAGGTCAGAGCTGAAGAATCTGGAGGCTGATGTGAGCAAACTCACTCTACAGCTTGAGAACAGAAAGCAGCAGTTCCAGGTAGCAACCCGACGTTTCATTCAGTCAGACCAGGTGCAGGGCGGAGTTTAGTGTTTTTAACATACTAAAAATACACCTGATTCACAACTCATCTGATATAATGGACCAGTACTCTAAAGATTAAGACTAGGTTTAGTCTGGATGCAAAGAATGGTTCCTTAAGTTGAATTGACTCTATTGAATCTCACACTCTGAATTTGATGTTTATTTACTTTGTTCATGTTTATATTCAGACTAAGGAGCTAAACTAAGGTTTAGAAAGGGAAGTGATGCAACTAGTGCTGTCCTAGACAATAAAATGTATAATATAATTTACCCAACATAAGACATTTCTGATTATTTCAGTATAAGGGCTCTGATCCTTGTTTGGAGTCATTATTTCTAACTACTGGTTTCTCTGTGTTTATGATTGCACACACACATACAAGGAAGAGGATCCAATTGCAAGAGGTTTTATAGTGAAATCAAACAGATCAGAGGGGTCAGGCAGGTATTCGTAGTCCTGTTGATTCAAGGTCCATAACATGGGGCAGAGTCCAGGGGTGTCCAGGGGTCAGGCAGAAGTCGAAAACCAGAAAGACAAAACCATAACTGAACCACTTGGTATGCAAAATAAGGTTGGCAATACTTCATGACGTGAGTGTGAGGGAGGGGAGCTTAAGTAAGGGAGCAGTGATGAGAGAAACAATGATCAGGTGTGTGCTAGTATTCCAGTAAACCAGATTGGAGGCATGTGTGGGAAGAGGTAGGCGTGGCAGTGCAGGGCTGAGCGTGATTCCTGGGGTTTGTAACACTCTGTCTCTCTGTGATGATCTTAGCTCATGTCTGGGCAGCTACAGGAGAGTGTGAGAGAAAGTCAGCTCCTGAAACAACGCCTGAGATACACAGAGGCCTTTACACATCCTACATACCAGATCCAAGGTACACTCTGCACTGTGGGACTGATGGGGTCTTTCATTTTTGTCAAACTACTCTTGCTAAGTTATTTTCAAAGTGAAAAACCAAATATAGATGTAACATATATCTATAACAACCTTGTAACCTGCTGCTAAAGATTTTTCTTATTTTAATACCCTGTACATAATTGTTTGCATTATAACTATTAAAAATGCTGTTGACAAAAATATAAGAAGCTCCTGATGTGGTTTTATCAGCAGTGGAGAAGCATATGTTGGAGATTCATCAACTGAAACCAACACTGCTGGGGACCATCAGGAGGACCCAGGACCTGTACAGACATCTGCAGGGCGCTGAGCGAGGTGCACACACCAGTTCTACAACACGAGGACACAATCCAGAATTAGCCAAGCTATCCTCATTTACTAAAAATGTTCTCTTGCGGAACCTGAAAAATCATGTCTTCCATTTCCACTTGAGAGTAGATGAAGATGGTGGTGAGTGTAATGATTTAATGAAGGTGTAACAAATGACTTCAGCAGAAAGATAATGACTTAATAGAATTTGTACAGTTACACCTGCAAGGTGTTTTAAGTGGCACCATTTAATGAAAGGTTGTCAGAAAACAGATGCACATTACAGAAATGACTGGAGGTGTGGAAGGTATACTTTTAATAACCTCTTTACCGTTGCTCATCGTTGTTTTGTTGTTTTGTGCTGTGTAATCATGTCACATTAATGCACTCTTGTTCATCTTGCTCTCGTAGCTTCAGTAAAGAAGGACCATTCTGGGAGGGACAGTGGCAGTGTGTGCAAGAGCAGCTTCAGATCAGTGATCAAAGCGTCGGTCTGCTGCTCAGATCCTGCCCAGCCCTGCCTCTCCTCCAGGGCCCATGTTCATGGCCTCCACGTCCTGGTTCCACGTGAGATCTATGACACGCTGCTGGAACAGATGTGTGAGGGGAGGGGTCTGATCAGTCATGCAAGCGAACTGATCCAGCATCGCCTGCAGACCCAAGGCCGACATCACATGCAGGTCCACGTGAGCCCAAGCACGCGACACACAGATTCAATTGGTTAATCGTCACATTTCATGGATAATTTTCACTGAGCTGATTTTCCTATTTCAAATGGACCATTTGTCACTGATTGTGAGGATTATTGAAGGATAAAGAGGCCTAGCGGAGGGCGAGTGGGGAATATTCATCCTTCATGTCTGTTTCAGTCAGTGGACCAGAACCTGCTCAGAAGCCTCTTAAACATCATCAATGTCACTCAGACAACTCTAGAAGAGGCCAGTAAACTGTTGACATCTTCATCAGATGTCTCTAAAGAACAGAACCACGACGGAGAAAGAGATGATGTAGGAGTTATTTACCACTTTTTGCATCTTTCATAAGTACCACACCAGTAAGAAGTGAAATTCATTTAGCTGTTAGCTAAGTCTATTTACTGGAAGAACTTCATATTGGACTAAATTATGTTTTTTTGATTGACACATACGAATAATATGATTATTTTGGATTTTTGCACATTTGTAAATTATTTATTTATTTATTTTTCTTTAGTTCTGCCATCCTCAAAACCTCAAAATGAAGAACAAGCTGAAGAAACCAAAAGTGGAGAAATCATATAAGATGAATAAGATGCTTTCAAAACACTACGGCGATTCAAACATTGAGCAACACTGACATTAAAATGATCTCCTGTGATTATTTTCTCTGTGATGGTCATATTCCACCCCTCTATCATCCATCAGTCTGTGCACCATCATACATTCACTCTTTCATTGTTGTTGTTTTTAGTAATTAAAATAAAATAAGTGTTGAAATAAAACTACATTCTGAGTATAGATTTTTTTCAAACTTATTGATGATTCTTCATTATGATTTAATTTTTTTACACCCTTACATACTAATAATTAAAAATTGGACAATTCCATGCAACATTTATTTATTAGAATGAATTTTGAATGTCCAAAAATAATAGCATTCTGCAGCAGTCAAGACAAACTTGCAAAAAGTCAGCAAGTTTATTTCTTTTAAAGATCCTTAAGAGACTCAAAATTATGCAAGTACAACAAAACTGTGCAAGTATAAAAGCAATGTAAGAAAAATAAATAAATTTAGCTAAATCAAAATAAATTCAACAATACCTCTTGATAGTTTTTCCTCATGTGAAACGCTTCTACATCACTACATCAGGGTTTCATCAAGTTGTAGCTACTATAATGGTTTGCTAAATGAGTAGAAATTAAATAATTTTCACACATCAGGGACGTTTATTGCTACGCTAAATTCAGTATCATAAGTATCAAAGTGATCACAAGTCATAGTTAGAAACCACAATGAGGAAATAGTTTATTTTATCCCTCTTACAACTGGGTTTAGGCTACAATTTATTATGTAGTGATTTAGATACAGTAAAATAAACAAGTGATAATATCAGGAGGGAAGCTTAAGCCTGACCAAGTATGTCTGGTTTAGTAAATGTGACTGTGTAGACCCGTAATATATTATTATTATTGTTATTATTATTATTATTATTATTATTATTATTATTATTATTATTATTATTATTAATTTAATTACCATCAAAGCAACTGCTTGGCATGTTTAAAAAGTATCTAGAATGCTAGTAAAGCTCTTCATTTGCTTGCCCACGTCTTTGCACAAAACACGTGTTCTTTTCATTCATAAAATAACAAAATATGCAAGCAAATGGATGTTACTCCTGTAGCAGGGGTGAATAAGGGACAAGACCCTCCTTTCTTAGAGTCCACAGTTTCTGTTTGAAGAATGAAGAGTTAATGTCTTTGAGTGACAGCAATCCTCACCAAGGTGTGAAGGGGGAAGGGGAGGCGAAGCTATCAAATGACTTCACAACCAATGTCCAAGCACGAGCGGCGTGATTGGCAGCTGTTTCAACAAATAGAGGACGCTTAGATGAATACGCAGACACCTCACCTGCCTTATTTGTTTACCCACTACGTGAGTTTGAAATATGCGCACTGCTTTGTGTTCTAAGCCAGATGAAGTGTAGCACATGCGAGTGAAGCTGTTTGGCAAAACTGATACAGTAATCCATATTGTTTTTACTTAACTTGATTACCAATACTAAGGGACATCATGGAAAGGAACAGGCTTATTCTAGCGGAAGTTTATGTGGAGTTCTTTGGGTGCAGTTATAAGATGGAAGCTGAGAGACGGTTCAGTGGCTTCTAGCATGGATTAGCTTCAATGTTTGCATTGCAAAGGACTGGATATTTCCATTCACTGCTGAAAATATTCACAATCCTCCTACAAAATGTAAGTATACATGAGAAAGCATACTATTTCTTTACAGTATTACAGCACTATCCCAGCATAATCATTTAACATAATAACAATGAAGAATTTAATATTGTCTTTTAATAAGTGCATTGTACATTGAGCATTGTTGTGATGTTTTAGCAAAAAGAATATTGCACACTCAATGTATAGTGACTGACGACTTTGTGTGCATTTAGATGTCTAGGACACCTACTAGAAAATGCTGTGCAGCTACTTGGTAATTTCATGTATATACTCAAGTGTTCAATTTATTAGACAAGACCCTGGTGAATCAGAATATGTAGAGCATGACTGAAAATGAATCTCCAGCATCAAAATACACATTCTAAACCCGCAAAATAAAAGTCATTTTGGTTTTTTTGACATGTTCTTCTGTATTAGAGGAGCTCAACTAGAAAATAAATGAGGGGTAAATAAGTCTGGATGTGAATGACTGTCATGTCCCAAGTGTTTACATCAATGTGACTCCTGAATCATTGTACTATGTGTACAATTTCTGATAACTAGTATTAAAGTGATCAAGTACAAATCATTTGAAAACTTAAATCACTTAAAACTGGAGGTGCATGTACAGGCTAAGTATCCACTTCCAGACTTATTCAAACATTGACCAACTCTGACATTAAAATGATCTCCTGTCATTATTTTCTCTACGATGTTCATATTCCACCCCTCTATCACCCATCAGTCTGTGCACCATCATACATTCACTCTTTCATTGTTGTTGTTCGTAGTAATTAAAATAAATACCTGTTGAAATAAAACTACATCTGGAATGTTAGTCTCTTCAGCCTTTATTGTCTATTATAAGTAGAGCTGGGTGATTAAAACTAGATGTCTTCAGACTCATGGATGATTCTCGATTATGATTATATATATATATATATATATATATATATATATATATATATATATATATATCCTTATGTAATAATTCTAAGAAAATGTATTATTAATTTTTAGTTATATCCATTCAAAAATACCTTTATTGATGTTTTTTGCTCATGTGAACTGTCACTACACTGTGCATCATTACATCAGGATTATAGCTACTATAACAGTTTATTAATTAGAATAAATTAAATCATTTTCACAAATCAGATGTTTATATACACAAACCACAACAAAGAAACAGTCTACTATTTCACCCTAAACACCCTCCTACTACTGGGTGCAGGCTACAATCTCTTATGTAGTGATTTAGATACAGTAAACTAAAATATGTAATAATAACACTAGGGAAGCTTAAAAGTGAAGGAACTGAACCAGTTAGGAAGACAAGCAAGACTGGTGTTAATAAGAAATGTTTTACCAGCCAAAGCATGTGCTTTTGTGAATATAAGGATGTGTATTTCACAGTGCAGGGTGAGGTAATAAAATGATATTGTACGCAGAAGAATATGGATGGTTGGCTTCAGCATAAAGCCTCAGAAGGCTTCTTTGACAGGCCTCTAGGGGCCTCAGTTGAGGGATCCTTGGTTCAAGGATGGGACATCCCAGCCCAGCACCGGAAGAAAGAATATGGGCATCTGGTGCTATGAAAAAGGATCACCAGAAGAAGCAATATGGGCACCTGGCGGTAGGAAATAAGATCGCCTTTTTAAGAAAAATAGAAGTAGTTTAGGTTGAACATAATGATACCAAGAACCAGTTGGTGTAAGTATTGAATATCAATTTGCATATATTGAATAATGTATGATTTGAACATAATAGTGTAAACCTGGAAAAGTATTATAAATGTCACGGGACGCCCCCCCCCCACACACACACAAGTCACATGGTACGGCCTGCCGTGTGCAGGGGGTTTAATGTTTGTAACCACGCCCTTTGTAATTGTATGCACCTGTATGGGGCTTAATGTCTTGTCTCTTTTGTCTATTTAAATCTCTGATAGTGTGTGTACTGTGTTGGTCATTGTTAGTCTGCTGTTAAATGTAAAATGCGTATGTAATCTTCGTTCAATGTTACTAGTGTCTGTGTTTTGTTACGTGTATGAGTCATGTCTTTCCTTCATGTTGTATATGAGTGCCACTATTGTTGTTTGTGTCTTTTGTTAATAAACGCGTCACTTCATCGAGGGACTCTGTGCATCCTGCTCCACGCCCATCAGCACTCAGGCCAGCAGATTCGTTACAATAAAAAAATTTAAATGGTTATGTAAGTGTCCTTGAAGAAAAAATATAAAGGTCATGCCCACGTGACACTGTTAGACATTCTCCGGACAATGCCTCGTTTGTAACATTGAATTTAGGAAAATCTATGAACACCATTAATTGGTGGCTGTACCACAGGGATCAATTGGATTGACTGGCAACGGACCCACGCCGTCAGCAGGACAAAGCACCAGCTGACGGACAACCCAAAGCTGCACTGTTCTGTGGGTCTGAATCCACACGCGCACTACCAAAGGTACTTAAATCCCTGTTAAAACATTCTGCATAGGTGGTATTCAGACCTGGTCCACAGAGCTTTGTAGTCAGGTTTTGGGGGTCTTAAGGGTGCAGACTGGGAATTGAAGGAGTGAGAATTGTTTGCTAAAAATATAAAATAACAAAAAATGGAGTAACAGTTAGAAAATCAACCGGTAAAAGTGAAAATAGTTTCACAAAAACTTACTGTAAAGGGAAATAGTGAAAAAAAAAAACAGTTGAATAAAGAAAGATAAAGTAAAGAAAAATGTGCAGTGAATAAAGAGAATAAAGAGAAATAAATAGAGCTCCGGAGAAAAAAAGCGCTCAAGAGATGAATGTTAACAGGTATGTTTGTTCCAGTTGTTTCTGTATAAATGTGACCACAACAAGTGAAGTAAAGAAAATGTGCAGAATAAAGAGAATAAAAGAATAAAAGAGAATAATGAGAATAAAATAATAAAAGAATAAAAAGAGAATAAAGAGATTAAAAGAATAAAGAGAAGAATAGTAGATCTCGTGAGTAAAGCAGCACTAAGAGAAAAGTGTTAAATGTTTTGTCTGTAAAAACTGTGTTTGTGTTGATGTGGCCATCGCGAGTTAACAGATTATCAACAATGACGTATTGTACGACGCATACCAGCATAACAGTTTTTTCTGGGTTATAATTAAGATTATTTTGGTTTGGTCGTTTAACAAAGGAAGTGAATGGATATGCAGACAGATCTGTCTAAACGTCATTAATAATATCTCATTATAAAATGCGTGCATGCAAAACATATAGACATTGTTTTAGTAATAAATATAAAGTAAATGATAGAGGTATCGTATATAAAACTGGTAACAGTTAAAGCAGTAGCGAGCATACATATGATGGACATTTTAAAATAGCAGCAATAGGAGAAGAGTAAAGTTAAAATATACAGGATAAGAAATTTAACCAGAGCGAGTGGCGGTTAATAGTATTTTTGGAACAGTGAATATCTAATTTACCCAAGTAAGTTCTGGCTAAATCAATATTCAATAATCAATAAGCAGTTAAATCTAACAAAATAACTTAGAATCAAGTGAATAGATTTGCGACTAAAATAATCACATGGATAGCAATTTGTTAAATGAGATGCAGGGAGTGCAAATGCATTTTTGGCTTGAGAAAATATATAGAAACTCTGCAGGTGTGGCGTGTCGGAAATCGCTAGACTTAATAAATGTTAAATTGTATCGGCTGACTAAGTGACATAAATTGGATGAATAAGGAATAAGGAGGATTTGGAAAAGGGCTCTGTTGGCTGCAGTTGTTGTTTAGCCAAGTGCCTGTAAGAGCAACAGTTGGAGTGGAGCGGTTGCCATGGGGACCGTTTGAACCACCGCCAGCGCTGGATGATGGGAGGCGGTGTGTAGGGTTAAAGATTTGAATAATGACAGACAAGAGACAGGTTTACTGGGATAGAGGGCTGGCTACGTCCATATTGGTGAACAGAATTAACTCATTGAGCTCAGAGAATTGGAGGCAGACACCTGTGCAGAAAGCTACAACTGTAAGAAAAAAAGTATTACTGTGATGAATTCCACAGTGTGTCCTGATTATTTTTATTGTACAGGAGGAAAAATGTGGGAAATTTCACAAGGAAATGTTGTAGGATTTGGATTATGGATTACACTGAACCTGTTATATTTCAACTTTTAACAATACCCATTATTTTGACAACTCCAATGGAACTTTTGTAGAACAAGACCTGGTTAATCATGCACGTCTCATGCAGAAATATGATGGTGTCGTAATTCCGGATGCTCATTGGGTATGTGGGGGTAAGAGTCATGTTGATTGTGTCATTTCCTATGGTTCCTGTACCTGAAGCTGTACTTCCCACACAACGATGCTTATCATTGTGTTCAGCAACGTGAGGCACCGAAGGGTAGTTTGGATGATAAAGTATCATTGATGCTATTGGAGTTCATAGGGGGGCTTCGGATTAATTTAAGGCTAGAAATCAAATTGCTGCGGGATCTGAATCAATTCTCTGGTGGTTTACTATAAACAAAACTATTGATTGGATAAATTACATATACTATAATCAGCATCATTTTAATAATTATACTGAACAGCAGTGGCGGTGCAATTGGAAGCTATGTCATTAATGACCTGGCAAAATCGTATAGCTCTGGATAAGTTTTTGGCCGAGAGGGGAGGTGTATGTGTTCTGTTCGGAGAATCCTGCTGTAATTTTATTCCAAATAACAGTATTAACATAATTTATAAACTGAAGTAACTGTATAACCTAAGATATTTGTGTGATAATATAAGAAACCTTCGCCATGCCCAATGGATGTTGGCCACATAAGTAAGAAAAGAATGTTACAGGGCACGCAGTTAAATTCAATAGTTCATATTAGAAATAATAAACTAAAGCCACAACATTGTTAACATTTATATAAAACAATGACACATTAAATAGAGACAGCGGGACAATAGTGCATGACAAAGTCATGAAAGGGGGGAATGAGGTGATCAAATGTTTTGGGGAAAAGGAAAGGCCAAACGTTAATCTGTATTTTCATGAGGCGATCTGTGATCTAATTAAAATAGGCTTTGAAGCTCCCTGTCACACGTGCAGAGTGGTGCAAGACTGTCTGAAAGCATAAAGATGAATAATGTTTCTGGGGAATCTTAAGGTCAGAGACCTTTTTGAGTCTATATGTGCAAAACAGAGGCTCTGATGCAGGTGGTTTCAAGGCCTCTGTATAAGTCTAAGGCAGATCACACTGGATTGTTCCCATGAGAAATAAATTCATTAGTGTTGGAAAAGATCTGTTTTTAAAAGACTAGAAAGCTTCCATAAACTGTAAAATATGGTCTTTAGCACTTTTCTTATAGATGATTTCAGTCTTACATCAAATAGTGAATTCCACTACATGCACAATGCTACATTTTCAGGGTGGGTGTGGCCTGGGATGATGGGAAGGTGGAGCCCAGTGTCATATCTTTTCATGGGGACCAAAATCCCTGACGGCGCCCCTGAGTCAGCTTCAAAAGCTTCCACAACCAGCATTGCTCTAAGGGATTATTAAGAGTACACCACCCACTTTAATTAAGAGAACACCACCCATTTTAATTAAGAGTACACAACCCACTTTAATTAAGGGAACACCACCCACTTTAATGAAGAGTACACATAATTCAGCCTCTTTATAACTGAGTGAATCTTAGCTCAACCAGCTGGAGTTTTGGACACACTATTTTGTCATCGATAAGATTTTATTGTGGTCCATTTTCCTGTTGAAGAGACTCTTGGTCAGAGTCAGATGGCTCAAACATGGAGCTAAACCACACTGATCCTGCCAGCTGTTTCTCTCACGCAGCAAGCAGGATCAATGTGGTTTAGCCCAATGTCTGAGCCATCTCTCACTAACACTGGGATGTTTACATTGCCAGGGAGACACCACTATTAAACATTATGTGAACAATATGAATGTAAACATGTCACTAACATCTACACATGTGCACACAAACATATACCTGTAGGGCACTATGCTTGTTCTCATCCTAATACCTTTTCACTTATGAGGTCATACTGACCTCAGCATGCAGAAACAACAGGCGATGACCCAGGTGTTCATTAATGCAAACCACAGGCTTTATAAAGCTAGGAGCCCCTCCCCTCTTTCTGTCCACAAATATCACACACCACAAGGCAGACGAGCACTGCTGGGCATATACAGTGCCTGGCCAAAAAAAAGGTCACACACTCTAAAATTTCGTTGGACCGCCTTTAGCTTTGATTATGGCATGCATTCACTGTGGCATTGTGTCCACAAGCTTCTGCAATGTCACAACATTTATTTCTGTCCAGAGTTGCATTAATTTTTCCCCAAGATCTTGTATAGATGATGGGAGATTTGGACTACTGCACAAAGTCTTCTCCAGCACATCCCAAAGATTCTCAGTGGGGTTCAGGTCTGGACTCTGTGGTGGCCAATCCATGTGTGAAAATGATGTCTCATGCTCCCTGAACCACTCTCTCACAATTTGAGCCTGATTAATCCTGGAATTGTCATCTTGGAATTGCCGTGCCGTCAGGGAAGAAAAAATCCATTGATGGAATACCCTGGTCGTTCAGTATATTCAGGTAGTCAGCTGACCTTATTCTTTGGGCACATAACATTGCTGATCCTAGACCTGACCAACGGCAGCAACCCCAGATCATAGCATTGCCCCCACAGGTTTGTACAGTAAGCACTAGGCATGATGGGTGCATCACTTCAGCCATCTCTTTTCTTACCCTGATGCGCCCATCACTCTGGAAGAGAGTAAATGTGGACTCATCAGACCACATTACCTTCTTCCATTGCTCCAGAGTCCGATCTTTTTGCTCCCTAGCAAATTGAAGCCATTTTTGCCGGTTAGCCTGACTGATAAGTGGTTTTCTTAAGGCTAAACAGCTGTTTAGTCCCAATCCCCTGAGATCCCTTCATATTGTGCACGTGGAAATACTCTTACTTTCACTATTAAACATATCCCCGAGTTCTACTGTTGTTTTCATATGATTTGATTTCGGCACACCTATTAACTGTGTAAGGTTGTGATCATACACATATATGAGGATATTACCTGTGAAAGGTTGTGATCATACACATATATGAGGATAGTACCTGTGAAAGGTTGTGATCATACACATATAAGGATATTACCTGTGTAAGGTTGTGATCTTACACATATATGAGGATATTACCTGTGTAAGGATGCGATTATACACATATATGAGGATATTACCTGTGAAAGGATATTACCTGTGACATCTAGTTTTAATCACCCAGCTCTACTTATAGTAGACAATAAAGGCTGAAGAGACTAACATTCCAGATGTAGTTTTATTTCAACAGTTATTTATTTTAATTACTAGGAACAACAACAATGAAAGAGTGAATGTATGATGGTGCACAGACTGATGGGTGATAGAGGGGTGGAATATGAACATCGTAGAGAAAATAATCACAGGAGATCATTTTAATGTCAGTGTTGGTCAATGTTTGAATAAGTCTAGAAGTCGATGCTTAGCCTGTACATGCACCTCCAGTTTTAAGTGATTTAAGTTTTAAAACGATTTGTACTTGTTCACTTTAATACTAGTTATCAGAAATTGTACACCTAGTACAATGATTCAGGAGTCACATTGATGTAAAGACTTGGGACATGACAGTCATTCACATCCAGACTTATTTATCCCTCATTTAGGTTCTATTTGAGCTCCTCTAATACAGAAGAACATGTCAAAAAACAAAACAAAATGACTTTTATTTTGGGGGTTTATAATGTGTATTTTGATGCTGGAGATTCATTTTCAGTCATGCTCGACATATCCTGATTCACCAGGGTCTTGTCTAATAAATTGAACACTTGAGTATATACATGAAATGACCAAGTAGCTGCACAATATTTTCTACTGGGTGTCCTAGACATCTAAATGCACACAAAGTCATCAGTCACTATACATTGAGTGTGCAATATTCTTTTTGCTAAAACATCACAACAATGCTCAATGTACAATGCACTTATTAAAAGACAATATTAAATTCTTCATTGTTATTATGTTAAATGATTATGCTGGGATAGTGCTGTAATACTGTAAAGAAATAGTATGCTTTCTCATGTATACTTACATTTTGTAGGAGGATTGTGAATATTTTCAGCAGTGAATGGAAATATCCAGTCCTTTGCAATGCAAACATTGAAGCTAATCCATGCTAGAAGCCACTGAACCGTCTCTCAGCTTCCATCTTATAACTGCACCCAAAGAACTCCACATAAACTTCAGCTAAAATAAGCCTGTTCCTTTACATGATGTCCCTTAGTATTGGTAATCAAATTAAGTAAAAACAATATGGATTACTGTATCAGTTTTGCCAAACAGCTTCACTCGCATGTGCTACACTTCATCTGGCTTAGAACACAAAGCAGTGCGCATATTTCAAACTCACGTAGTGGGTAAACAAATAAGGCAGGTGAGGTGTCTGCGTATTCATCTAAGCGTCCTCTATTTGTTGAAACAGCTGCCAATCACGCCGCTCGTGCTTGGACATTGGTTGTGAAGTCATTTGATAGCTTCGCCTCCCCTTCCCCCTTCACACCTTGGTGAGGATTGCTGTCACTCAAAGACATTAACTCTTCATTCTTCAAACAGAATCTGTGGACTCTAAGAAAGGAGGGTCTTGTCCCTTATTCACCCCTGCTACAGGAGTAACATCCATTTGCTTGCATATTTTGTTATTTTATGAATGAAAAGAACACGTGTTTTGTGCAAAGACGTGAGCAAGCAAATGAAGAGCTTTACTAGCATTCTAGATACTTTTTAAACATGCCAAGCAATTGCTTTGATGGTAATTAAATTAATAATAACAATAATAATAATAATAATATATTACGGGTCTACACAGTCACATTTACTAAACCAGACATACTTGGTCAGGCTTAAGCTTCCCTCCTGATATTATCACTTGTTTATTTTACTGTATCTAAATCACTACATAATAAATTGTAGCCTAAACCCAGTTGTAAGAGGGATAAAAAAGACTATTTCCTCATTGTGGTTTATAACTATGACTTGTGATCACTTTGATACTTATGATACTGAATTTAGCGTAGCAATAAACGTCCCTGATGTGTGAAAATTATTTAATTTCTACTCATTTAGCAAACTATTATAGTAGCTATAACTTTGAGACTGCAAAACCCTGATTTAGTGATGTAGAAGCGTTTCACATGAGGAAAAACTATCAAGAGGTATTGTTGAATTTATTTTGATTTAGCTAAATTTATTTATTTTTCCTACATTGCTTTTATACTTGCACAGTTTTGTTGTACTTGCATAATTTTGAGTCTCTTAAGGATCTTTAAAAGAAATAAACTTGCTGACTTTTTGCAAGTTTGTCTTGACTGCTGCAGAATGCTATTATTTTTGGACATTCAAAATTCATTCTAATAAATAAATGTTGCATGGAATTGTCCAATTTTTAATTATTAGTATGTAAGGGTGTAAAAAAATTAAATCATAATGAAGAATCATCAATAAGTTTGAAAAAAATCTATACTCAGAATGTAGTTTTATTTCAACACTTATTTTATTTTAATTACTAAAAACAACAACAATGAAAGAGTGAATGTATGATGGTGCACAGACTGATGGATGATAGAGGGGTGGAATATGACCATCACAGAGAAAATAATCACAGGAGATCATTTTAATGTCAGTGTTGCTCAACGTTTGAATCGCCGTAGTGTTTTGACAGCCTTTGAAAGCATCTTATTCATCTTATATGATTTCTCTAGTTTTGGTTTCTTCAGCTGGTTCTGCATTTTGAGGTTTTCATGATGGCAGAACTAAAGAAAAATAAATAAATAAATAATTTACAAATGTGCAAAAATCCAAAATAATCATATTATTCGTATGTGTCAATCAAAAAAACATAATTTAGTCCAATATGAAGTTCTTCCAGTAAATAGACTTAGCTAACAGCTAAATGAATTTCACTTCTTACTGGTGTGGTACTTATGAAAGATGCAAAAAGTGGTAAATAACTCCTACTCTGTCGTGGTTCTGTTCTTTAGAGACATCTGATAAAGATGTCAACAGTTTACTGGCCTCTTCTAGAGTTGTCTGAGTGACATTGATGATGTATAAGAGGCTTCTGAGCAGGTTCTGGTCCACTGGCTGAAACAGACATGAAGGATTAATATTTCCCACTCGCCCTCCGCTGGGCCTCTTTATCCTTCAATAATCCTCACAGTCAGTGACAAATGGTCCATTTGAAATAGGAAAATCAGCTCAGTGAAAATTATCCATGAAATGTGACGATTAACCAATTGAATCTGTGTGTCGCGTGCTTGGGCTCACGTGGACCTGCATGTGATGTCGGCCGTGGGTCTGCAGGCGTTGCTGGATCAGTTCACTCGCGCGACTGATCAGACCCCTCCCCTCACACATCTGTTCCAGCAGCGTGTCATAGTTCTCACGTGGAACCAGGACGTGGAGGCCATGAACATGGGCCCTGGAGGAGAGGCAGGGCTGGGCAGGATCTGAGCAGCAGATCAACGCTTTGATCACTGATCTGAAGCTGCTCTTGCACACACTGCCACTGTTCCTCCCAGAATGGTCCTTCTTTACTGAAGCTACGAGAGCAAGATGAACAAGAGTGCATTAATGTGACATGAATACACAACACAAAACAACAAAACAACGATGTGTAACGGTAAAGAGGTTATTAAAAGTATACCTTCCACACCTCCAGTCATTTCTGTAATGTGCATCTGTTTTCTGACAACCTTTCATTAAATGGTGCCACTTAAAACACCTTGCAGGTGTAACTGTACAAATTCTATTAAGTCATTATCTTTCTGCTGAAGTCATTTGTTACACCTTCATTAAATCATTACACTCACCACCATCTTCATCTACTCTCAAGTGGAAATGGAAGACGTGATTTTTCAGGTTCCGCAAGTGAACATTTTTAGTAAATGAGGATAGCTTGGCTAATTCTGGATTGTGTCCCCGTGTTGTAGAACTGGTGTTTGCACCTCGCTCAGCGGCCTGCAGATGTCTGTACAGGTCCTGGGTCCTCCTGATAGTCTCCAGCAGTGGTGGTTTCAGTTCATGAATCTCCAACATATGCTGCTCCACTGCTGATAAAACCACATCAGGAGCTTCTTATATTTTTGTCAACAGCATTTTTAATAGTTATAATGCAAACAATTATGTACAGGGTATTAAAATAAGAAAAATCTTTAGCAGCAGGTTACAAGGTTGTTATAGATATATGTTACATCTATATTTGGTTTTTCACTTTGAAAATAACTTAGCAAGAGTAGTTTGACAAAAATGAAAGACCCCATCAGTCCCACAGTGCAGAGTGTACCTTGGATCTGGTATGTAGGATGTGTGAAGGCCTCTGTGTATCTCAGGCGTTGTTTCAGGAGCTGACTTTCTCTCACACTCTCCTGTAGCTGCCCAGACATGAGCTAAGATCATCACAGAGAGACAGAGTGTTACAAACCCCAGGAATCACGCTCAGCCCTGCACTGCCACGCCTACCTCTTCCCACACACGCCTCCAATCTGGTTTACTGGAATACTAGCACACACCTGATCATTGTTTCTCTCATCACTGCTCCCTTACTTAAGCTCCCCTCCCTCACACTCACGTCATGAAGTATTGCCAACCTTATTTTGCATACCAAGTGGTTCAGTTATGGTTTTGTCTTTCTGGTTTTCGACTTCTGCCTGACCCCTGGACACCCCTGGACTCTGCCCCATGTTATGGACCTTGAATCAACAGGACTACGAATACCTGCCTGACCCCTCTGATCTGTTTGATTTCACTATAAAACCTCTTGCAATTGGATCCTCTTCCTTGTATGTGTGTGTGCCATCATAAACACAGAGAAACCAGTAGTTAGAAATAATGACTCCAAACAAGGATCAGAGCCCTTATACTGAAATAATCAGAAATGTCTTATGTTGGGTAAATTATATTATACATTTTATTGTCTAGGACAGCACTAGTTGCATCACTTCCCTTTCTAAACCTTAGTTTAGCTCCTTAGTCTGAATATAAACATGAACAAAGTAAATAAACATCAAATTCAGAGTGTGAGATTCAATAGAGTCAATTCAACTTAAGGAACCATTCTTTGCATCCAGACTAAACCTAGTCTTAATCTTTAGAGTACTGGTCCATTATATCAGATGAGTTGTGAATCAGGTGTATTTTTAGTATGTTAAAAACACTAAACTCCGCCCTGCACCTGGTCTGACTGAATGAAACGTCGGGTTGCTACCTGGAGCTGCTGCTTTCTGTTCTCAAGCTGTAGAATGAGTTTGCCCACATCAGATTCCAGATTATTCAGCTCTGATGTGGTCTCTGCTAGCGCAGCATCTTTCTCAGCTAGATCCTGGATGTGACCTTCCAGAATGTCATGCAGCCCCTGCTCACACACAACAACAATCACCCTCATAAATGCACACACCCCCTGCTGCAGTGTTACTCCCTGCTGCCCCCGTCTGGTGTGATGAGGAATATTGGTGCAGAGTCCTTCTTTTGCAGGGGTCAGAGTTCAGGCAGGGGTTAAATGAGGCTCCAAGCTTCACAGACATTTTGTATAAAGCTGAGGAGTGTGTCTGGTAAAGGTGTCGTTCCCTTTCAGACCTGTGTTTTAGTCCTTTCTCTTTTCACACTTTTGTTTTAAACCACAAGAAAATGTTTATAATAAATGTGCAGATAATATGCTTAGTGAGCTCTATAGGTCTTTTGTATTAAGAGCATATTTTTGGACGCCTGTTTTTACCTGTAGGTTGCCATGTGTTTGGAGACACCCACCTGAATCTGTTTCTCTTTGTCCTTCAGGGCCTGTTGGAGGTCGTTTTTACTGGCCTCATGTTTGATTTTGGTCTCATGCAGCTCAGAGTCTTTCAACTCCAACAAGTTCTTCAGATCCTAAATAGAGAGAGAGAGAGAATACATAGAGTACAAATATACTAAACATTTAGTTCAAATGGATTTCCCTATATAGTATACAATTTATAATTTTTAATGTATTCTCATAGCCGAATTAAAACATTAAAGTTTTAGTGTCTTAAAGTAACAGTTTAATAAGCATACATGTATGCAGGAACATGCACCTGCACACACATACACACTCACACGTATGTCATCCTCTTTCAGGGTGGTGAGTGTGGAGTTGTGGGCGTGGCCAGGCTGGTGTCCACTGCTCTGATTGGTGCTCCTGTTCCTCAGCTGATTGATTATGGTGTTCTGAGCCTTGAGCTCCCCCTGCAGCTGTTCTATGTACCTGACAGCCATCACACACACACTCGATTAGGCTACATTTTATTTCACATGTTCATTTAGAACTATGAGATGGACTCTCTGCACACAGATTCATCTTGGAATTACATTCCAATTACATGGAACTACATGGAGAAACTCCACTGAAATCACTGTGACATTAGAATGGTGTGTGCCAGCTCAGGACTAGGTACTATAATATAATTGTCTTTTGCTAAGAATAAAAAACAAAGCATTTCTAAGGATAATTTCTTCTATAATTAAAGTACAGCAATTTACTAGCTAAGGATTATTATTGTTTAATGAAGGCCCTAAGGTTTAACTTAAGTGGTCAGAAATTAGCATTTAAAATGGAAATATGTCAAATAATTTTGTTGTTTTGATGTGGTTGTCCTGGAGAAACAGCCCGAGTTTCTAACTGGGAAATCTTCCATGAACAATGTTTCTTATCAGAATTAAATATAGGCCTGTACCGACCTGTGCAGCTCTTCAATGGTTTCCTCTGATTGGCTCTGATCCTCAGAGGGCGGGTCTTGTAATGTGTAGGCTTGTAGCTGGATCTCTAGCTGTAGGCGGAGCGTGTTCTCTTGATGGAAAAGCGCTTCCATCTTCTCCAGTTCCTCTCTGCACCTGCTCAACTCCTGACAGGTGGATGAAGAGCATTACGTGAAATGAAGAAATAATTCAATTCAAGACACGTGTCTGGTCCTGCTACTGCAGTAGCAGTTAAAACTATTCTACAAAGGAAGAGAATAAAGAGGCTTGGGCAGAATAATTTATGCATTTGAGAAGGTCAATTTATTGCCTTTTCAAGTTGTATTTAGATTTTTTAGCGCCCTCCCTTTATCTAGGTGCGGAGTGTGATTAACAAGTGTCCCCAGTCTCGTCCTCTCAATTAACCGGCTCTGATTACAAAAACTAGACTCGGGTCTCCTCACGTCTAAGTTTTGCTGCGTCGCCACTGGGAAACGCTCCTCTGCCGCGTTGTAAATCTGTTCTGTACAACTGCTGCACTTCTGCGAGCCGCCCTCATGCTTGAGGAAGCATATACGCATGCGCAGGTTAAAGTTGTCCTTCTGCAGCTCGGATATCGTCTGGATTAAAAAAAAGAGCAAACAGATCGGATTGATGTTCAGACAGACAAATATTATATTTTCAGCTTGGCAGTAAAATTGCATACCTGCGTCATTTCTTTTAGTGTCCACGTTTTGTTCCTGGTCAACAATTTCCCATGTTGAGAAAAACTCATCATGTTTCTCTATTGATTTAATTTGGCCTTTCACGATCGTTCCTGAATCCAGGGGATACACGGATAATATAAAATATTTTAGATATTTCTATAATTAACGGCGCACTTAATTTAATGATATAATAAATCATGCAAGTAATATTGATACTATTCCTGAAAACTATTAGAATATCCAATAATTCTGGTCGGACTATACCTTGAAAATCACCTTGTCCTCCTTCAGAAAATCATGTAGGTATTTAGTGTGTTGGAACGCTTTTAAATAACTTACACTTTCCTTAGGTTGTGATGTCATAATTACATTAATGCGTCTTAGTGGAACAGTTCACTGACGCAGTAACGCCAGCAGTGGCAATTTGACTTTAAGTGTCTGACTTTTATCAAGCAGTAAAACCATTGTCATGCCTCTGATAAACCTGATCAGGAAGGAGACGTAACGGAAACCACAAGGTGGTCAATTTTAAAACTACAGATATTAGTGGTAAATAATGTGGCTAATGAGTGAATTTGTACTCTACCAAAGTTGGTTACTAACACTAAATGGTAGCAGATTGGTAATTTTCCTTTATATAGCAGAGCATATTACTGTAAGTTCAAATAATATTATTTCTTTATCTATTTGAGCAAATTCCCGAGTCATACATATTATACAGTATAAGAACAATATGTGTTAAATACATTCATATTTGTTTTGTGAAATGGCACATAATATTATGTATATGAAAGTGCCGCAATTATTTTAAAGTTCTAACTGTTTTATAATAACATTTGTATCATGATCATGGATGACTTTCCTTTTCATTCACAGTTAATAATAATGAAATTAAAGAATTGTGTTCTTGTGCGCAAGAACACAAAAACATTCGCGAGAGTACAGTATGTGTTTGTGTGTGCAGAAGAGCAAGTTTGTGTAAGAGCAGGATATATCTAAACACGTGCAAGCAGTTTTGTAGCAGAGCAAAGTAAATGTAAGCGAGAGCAGAGCAAATATGAGTGAGCACATGTAGATTTTGCATGCGAGCAAAGGAGATCCGTGAATGCTGCGAGTTACACGTCAATACTGTGTGAAATTTTTTTTTAACAAAACAGATGTTTGATTTTGCACTTTTGCCAACACCAGATTAATGCAGATTATGTCCCTTGTGGTGTTTTGACCTTTTATTCAGAATTTTTGTCTGAAGTCCCTTAAAACATTCACTTATGTCTACAGCTCCATCATAACCTTGACCTTAGATGTTACCTACTAGTAAACAGATCTGCCTGATTAACGTCTTTGGCTCGTCTTCTTCTCAGATACATGTCTGGGCACAAACTAAACGTTCACATACTGTCTTATACCACTACATCACTGGGCATGTGAACTGGACATGGCGATCAGCAGGGGAGAGACCCAAGATACCATTTGAAAATGGTTTATTCAAACACTCAAAATGGTTTGAACTGTCATATCAGGGGAGTGTATGCTAGAAACGAAACTTAATGACAATAAATAGTCATTTTATATAGAGTTTGTGAGCACAGAATAGGTATTACACACAAACTAATAACCTGTCTCTCTCTCTCTCTCTCTGTGTGTGTGTGTGTGTGTGTGTGAGTGTGTGTGTGTGTGTGTGTGTGTGTGTGTGTGTGTGTGTGTGTGTGAGTGTGTGTGTGAAAACCTAAGTAAACGTCTGCTCAGAACAGCTGTGCTGTATAAGCTCCATGACAAACAAAATTCTCCCACAGTCCAAATCCAGTGCTAATTTACTGTCACTGTTCTACGCTATTCTGTGTTATTTAAATACAGTTCTATACTGTAGCTCTGATTTCTCTCTCCCGCAGAAGGTTGGATAAAGTGTTGTGACTGGTCACAGCAGTCCGGCCCCTAAAAAACAATTATCCTTGACAAAACCGGTTCAGTCCGGTTTAACGCGAAAGTGAAATTTTTGTGCTCCATTTTAAGAAGCGGAATGCAAATATCTTTAGAAAACAAAGCCGTTGAGTATCTGAATCTGAGCTGTCAATCAAGAATTATATGAACTTATACTACTCAAAGAACAAGTTCTTAAATTTAATATTAACAGAATTGAATATTAACAAGGTTAATGTCTGAAAACGTAAAGCTTTTAGCCGCTATTCTGTTGCAGTAGGTGTCTTCGTTTACGCGAAATAGAGCAATAGAACTGAAGTCGTCTGATTCAGAATAACCAAACTAAAGTCGTTCTAGGCTCATCTAAGAAATTGTTCCGAATCAACATGTTTACATGAACTGTATAAAAAGTACTAATAAACGCACTATATACTTCATATATTTCTATTTTGTCCTCTCAGCAGAAACAAACTGCGCAAATAGAACAGGCGTCGTACTGCAGGAAGTGTCACAAATGTCTCGGACTGTGAGCCAGTAGATCTAACAGTAAGTGTTTAGGTGTCCAACTAGATGTAGACTAGTTGTTTTATCAGGCTAAGACCGTGCTGTTTACACGATCATGTCGTAATTAGACTGACAGTGTGAGGTTAGTATTGTACCAATAGTGTGCATGTCAGTGTAACTAAAGAAGTAATATTTATAATATTTATTAGTAATATTATTAAGTGATATTTCGACACTGTTTCTTTGTATGACAGTGATTGAGTTAGTCTGTGACCCACTATGCCCTTATAGAACACATTTTTCCTGCCTCTGTCTTCTTTTCCACTTTGGAGTGATACTGTTCACTACACCCACGTTTTTGAGTTTGTTTTAGTGCTGTAAGATTACAGTTTAAACTTTATGCATTATTTGCTCATTTTAATAAACTATATTTTGTACTTATAAAGTTAGTAAAGGTGCCTGTCTACACCAAAGCTCTTCAAAAACATGAATGACTGTTTCTCTTTTGAGAACACTAACCTCTCTGTGCTCACATGAGGATGTTTACATTTGCATTTATAAAATTTAGCAGACACTCTTATCCTGAGCGACTTACAAAGGTGCTTTATTTATGTTTTTTGTAGCGACACAACAAATCACTTCTGCAAGTCTCTCTGGACAAGGGTGTCTGCCATATGCAGTAAATGTAAATATTGTAATTGAATATGTGTTCTGATTATTAATCTGCATGTGCGTGTTTGCAGGTGTACAGCTATAATCTGTAGGAGGAGACATGACCGCCAAAATACGTGTCTCTGGGGAACAGCACACACAGAAAAGAGACAGGTGAGAGAACATAAATAAACATACTTGCAGTGCATAGGTTTGTGCACTTATTTACTTGGGATATCTGAATAAATCTATATTTATTGCATTTAGTAGATGTTCTTAGCCACACAGACCTCTTAAAAGTGCTTTGATATCCATTCACAAAACCCTTGAATAGTACCAGCAGGTAACAATCTTAAATCAGATACTGCCAGAAACAGTTGTCTCTACTGAGACAGAGACACAATGCATAATACAAAGATGAAAGATAAGTATAAACTTCAGAAAGTTTAAGACCAGCTTAATGTAATGTAAAGTTGCTCTCTGGTATAACTCTGGTCAACTTGAAGATCACTTAGTAAATAACAAGAAACATAATAACGAATTTAGTGTTTTCAACATCTTTGTATGAATTCTTTAAAAAACATTCAATAAAAATCGCAACGATAGACATAAATACATATTAATTTATATTTGCACCATTTATACACACATTAGTATTTTGGCCTTAAAATAATATCTTTTTAATTGTGTATGTTTGTCTGATTCAGGGTAAGAGATCAGACTCCCCGGAACCCAGCAGTGTATCCATGAAGAGTGACCAGTCAATGGACATTCCATTACAGTTCAGAGAGGGAGTGTATCCTACTGAACTCAGGTAAGGATGACGTAGGGAATGTGACTGTTCTACTGAGCTCAGGTAAGAGTGAGTCCTCCGCTTACACTTCAGAGAGGGAGTGTATCCTTCTGAGCTCAGGTAAAGATGATGTAGGGAATGTGACTGTTCTCCAGAGCTCAGGTAAGATGGAGTCCTCTACTTACACTTCAGAGAGGGAACGTGTTCTGATGAGAGGTGACGGTCTTGATAGACCATCGATAGAGATAAATACATATTAATTTATATTTGCACCATTTATACACACATTAGTATTTTGGCATTAAAACAATATGTTTTTAATTGTGTATGTTAGTCTGATACAGGGTAAGAGATCAGACTCCCCGGAACCCAGCTGTGTGTCCATGAAGAGTGACAAGTCGATGGACCCTAAACGTCAGTTCAGAGAGGGAGTGTGTCCTACTGAGCTCAGGTAAGGATGATGTAGGGAATGTGATTGTTCTACTGAGCTCAGGTAAGGATGATGTAGGGAATGTGACTGTTCTACTGAGCTGAGGTAAGCATGATGTAGGGAATGTGACTGTTCTACTGAGCTCAGGTAAGGATGATGTAGGGAAGGTGACTGTTCTACTGAGCTCAGGTTAGGATGATGTAGGGAATGTGACTGTTCTCCTGAGCTCAGGTAAGATGGAGTCCTCCGCCTACACTTCAGAGAGGGAGAGTGTTCTGATGAGAGTTGATGATCTCCTGGTTTAGGACAGTGTTCCTCACTCCTAATCCCACCTGATCAAACTCACTCAGCTCATTATGAAGCCCTTCATGAGCTCCATCAGTTCATCCATAGTTTTAGTTTTGAGGCCATGACACTAAAATATCTGCCCCTACAGAGACCAATCTTAACTTATGGATAGAGAGAAGACCTGCATCAGAAGACCTAAGTGTATGGGTGGAGCAGTATGGCTGTAGGAGTTCAGCTAAGTAGGGAGGTGCAAGACCATGCAGAGCTTTGAATGTAAGCAGGACGAGTTTATACTGAATGTGTTGACGGACAGGGAGCCACTGTAACTGATGTAGAATCGGGGTGTTGTGGGCTGACATTTTTTAACATCTAAGAGAATTCTGGGATGTAAATGAAGAGAGAGTTGCAGTAATCAAGATGGGATGTGATGAAAGCATGAACCAGAGTTTCAGCACCTTGTCTGGAGAGCATGGGCCTAAGTCTACTGATATTGTGACTGTAAAAAAAAGGCATTTTTAACCATTGACATGATGTGGGGTTCAAAGAGTGAGGAGTACACCAAAGTTCCCAAATGCAGTTGATGATTTGATCAAGACCCATCTAGACTGAGTTTAAAATCAGTTAATTTAGCGATTATGGATTTAGAACCAATAACTAAAATTTTATTTTGTAAGGATTTAACTCTAGGAAGTTTATGTTCATCCACTGTTTGAGATATTTGATACAAGAGAGTAAAGCAGGAAGTGGTAAGGTAGTGTTACCTTTGGTGCTACTATAAATCTGAGTGTCATCAGCATAACAGTGGAAACGGAGACCATGCCTGCGGATAATCTGACCAAGGGGCAACATATCGATTAAATAGGAGAGGACCAGGCACCGATCCCTAGAGAACATCTTGGGTAACGATAACAGTGTGTGATTTGTGTTTACCAAGTGTGACAAAATGTGATCTATTAGAGATATAGGAGATAAACCATTCAAGAACTGTATTAGTAATCCCAATGTCTGAGAGGCAGCTGATAAGTATGTTATGGTTTAATTGTGTCAAACACAGCACTTCTATCTAGAAGATCTAGAAGGAGGAGAACACACAGGGCACCAGAGTCAGTAGAGAGAAGGGGATCATTGAAACCATGTAACAGGGCTCTCTCAGTGTTGTGCGTAGTATGGAAGTCAGATTGGAAAGGTTCAAATAGATCCTGAGTATTTAAGAAAGATTGTAGTTGAGAGGCTGGAACCCTGAGTAGACAGGGGAGACTGGAAATGGGTCAGTAATTATCAAGTAGTGCAGCATTTAGTCCTGTTTTATAAAGAATGGCAGTTAAAGCTGAGGTTTTGAGAGCTGTAGGGACAGAATCCGAAGGGAAGCATTAATGAGAAGACATGGGAGAAATAGCAGAAGAACACTTAAGAAGAGGAGTTGGGGCAGGATCCAGCTGTAGGTAGATGAGCTGGATTTAGCTACAGTAGTAATGCTGTTACTGAACATTGCTGAGCTCCTCTTTTAATGACTAGACAAAAACAAACTCTCTTGATTACAGTTTAAGTTTCAAGTTTGGTTTATTTGTCATGTACATAGTCATACATAGTATAGTAATGGTTTGAGAGTGCTCTGTCCAAACTGAGGGAAAAAAACAGGGGTACATAAGGAAATATCTCTCTCTCTCTCTCTCTCTCTCTCTCTCTCGCTCTCTCTCTCTCTCTCTCTCTCTCTCTCTCTCGCTCTCTCTCTCTCTCTCTCTCTCTCTATACATATATATATATATATATATATATATATATATATATATATATATATATATATATATATATATATATATATAACAATGTATGTACAATATATGTATAATATGTTTATCAGGCTTTGCCAGAAATGTAGCACAAATGTTTATTCCATGGATCAGTGTGTGTATACATGTGCACATAGTCTGGATAATATTATCCTGGAACACATGTTTTAATCAGCCTAAGCTTAGGTCAACTAAGACACTATGTCACACTATAACAATCAGACTGTAATATTAACAGGATCATATCTAAGTAAGACAGTTGTAGACTAATATAAGATCATGGATTTACATGTAAACATAGATAGTGAGGGGTTAACACTTGTGTAACAGTTGATTAATCTGATTGTATTATTCCTAGAAATACAAAAATCTTGGTGTTATCTTTGATCCAGAGCTCAGATTTGATCAGCAAATAAATTCTGTTATTAGGAATAATTTTTACAAGTTCAGAGAAATTTCCCAAAATCAAATTTTTTGTTCATGCTTAGGAACAAGTCATCTACTCACTGGCACTCAGAGTTGTTCAGATCAGCTGTTGGCTGTTCTAAAATCTCGGCTGAAGCTGAAGTGTGACTGTGTCTGTTCCACAGTCTTGACTGAAGCTGAAGTGTGACTGTGTCTGTTCTACAGTCTCGACTGAAGCTGAAGTGTGACTGTGTCTGTTCTACAGTCTCGACTGAAGCTGAAGTGTGACTGTGTCTGTTCCACAGTCTCGACTGAAGCTGAAGTGTGACTGTGTCTGTTCCACAGTCTCGACTGAAGCTGAAGTGTGACTGTGTCTGTTCAGTTGCAGCACTGAGGCTGTGGAACAGTCCTTCTCTGAATATCAGCTCTGCTCCCTCTTGTGCAGATTTCAAACACTTCTTTTTACTCTGACATTTTCATTTCTCTGTCCATGTTTATGTTTGATGGCACATTTCCTTTTGTTTTACATTTCACAGGTTTTTGTTAAGATATTTTTCCTAACTTTCCACAGCACTTTGATCATTGCTGTTGTGGTAAATGTGCTCTATAAATAAAATGTACTTATTTTCTAACAAATCATCTTGTAAAGGAGCCCTTTTGTCTGTTTTGCTTTCCCGTGTCGTCCTTTGTTTATTGTTACATCTGTGTGTTGTCCTTCTCCCTGCTCCTCCCACCATTCCTGCCACTCCCCAGACTAACTCCACCCACCATTCCTGCCACTCCCCAGCCTAACTCCTCCCACCATTCCTGCCACTCCCCAGCCTAACTCCTCCCACCATTCCTGCCACTCCCCAGCCTAACTCCTCCCACCATTCCTGCCACTTTTCAGCCTAACTCCACCCACCATTCCTGCCACTTTCTGACCTAACTCCACCTGCCATTTCAGCCACTTGTCCTTAGTCTCTGCATTGTTCTCTTCCCAGATTCCTCCATGTATATACTTCTCCTGTTTCCTGTCTTCCTGTTCTTGTTTGTTGACCTTTGTTTTCTTGTGGCTGGGTGTGTTTAGCACATTTGCTTTACTTTCACTTTCTATTAAATGCCTTTTTGAGTTTCTACACTCACACCTGCATCCTGATCCTTTCTGCTGCCGCACACTAGGCAGCATCACAGATCTATTATGAAATGCAGAAACACAAGTGTTGATAATATATAATCTTGTATAATATCTACTTGTCTGTATAATCATGTGTTGTGCAGGTATGAATGTGCTACATATTCCTCCATAAAGGTCTGTTGTGTTTGTCCACAGTGTACAAAGAGAAAAAGCAGAACTCACCTACAGAAAACAATTGGAGTCCATATTCAAGGTATGTAAGTGTGGGGGTGATTTCTAGTATATTTGGGGTTTAGGATGTAACAGAAGTAATAAGATTACTTTTTCCATTAAGTAATGAGTACAGTAATCCCATTACAATTTTAGATAAGTGATGAGTAATGCATTACTTTTTTTAAGTAACTACCCAAACACTGCCAGAATGTTCTCCATCATGAAACAAAATCATGTAGTGATCTCTCTCTGTAACATGGTGGTGTTTTTTTGATTGTCTGTTGCTGTTTTTCCTAACCAGGAGCTGGAGCACAAAGTCGTCTCTCTGGTGAAGAAGGAGCTGAAGAAGTTTAAGAAGCTGCTGAGTCCAGATTACCCAGCATGCTCTGAGAGAGAGATGGAGGATGAGGAGGATCAGAGCAGTGCCAGAGAGGGGGCGCTGAAGATCACACTGCATGTGCTGGGGAACATGAACCAGACAGACCTCGCTAACACACTACAGACCAGTAAGAGCTCTGGATCATGGCTTTATGATGACAGTATCACTATAACTAAATTTTGTCCTCTGTGTTTGTGCAAAGTGTTTCATGGTTTTGATAAATGGTTTTGATAAACTTCAACATCAAAGATAACAAGAAAATAAAATATTTGTGATCATGTTCTTCTGTTTATTAGAGCTATTCTCTGAATATCAACGAAATCTCAAACACAAACTAATGGATACATTTAAAAGAATTAATGAAGGAATTTCCCAACAAGGAAGCTCAACTCTTCTGAATGAGATCTACACAGAGCTCTACATCACAGAGGGAGGGAGTGGAGAGGTCAATAATGAACACGAGGTGAGACAGATTGAGACAGCATCCAGGAGACCAGCAACACAGGAGACACCCATCAAATGCAATGACCTCTTTAAAGACAAACCCATCAGAAGAGTGCTGACTAAAGGAGTTGCTGGAATTGGGAAAACGGTCTCTGTTCAGAAGTTCATTCTGGACTGGGCTGAAGGAAGAGCAAATCAGGACGTCCTCTTCATATTTCCACTTCCTTTTAGGGAGCTGAATTTGGTGAAGGAGAAAATGTTCAGTCTGATGGATCTGCTTCATCACTTTTTCCCAGAAACAAAACAATTACAATTAATACACTGTGATGCTTACAAAGTCATTTTCATCTTTGATGGTCTGGATGAGTGTTGACTTCCTCTAGATTTCCAGAACAATGAGAACTTGTGGAATGTAACAGAGTCGACCTCGGTGTATGTGCTGCTGACAAACCTCATCAAGGGGAATCTGCTTCCCTCTGCTCTCTTCTGGATAACCTCTCGACCTGCAGCAGCCAATCAGATCCCTCCTGAGTGTGTTGATCAGGTAACAGAGGTACGAGGGTTCAGTGACCCTCAGAAAGAGGAGTACTTCAGGAAGAGAATCAGTGATCAGAGCCTGGCCAACAAAATCATCACACACATGAAGTCATCAAGAAGCCTCTACATCATGTGTCACATTCCAGTCTTCTGTTGGATTGCAGCCACTGTTCTAGAGAGAATGTTGGGTGAAGCAGAGAGTGGACAGATTCCCAAGACTCTGACTCAAATGTTCACACACTTTATGATCTTTCAGATCAAACACAAGGATAGAAAGTACCATGGAAACACTGACACTGATCCTCAACAGACTAAAAAGACAATTCTGGCACTGGGAAAACTGGCTTTCCAACAGCTGGAAAAGGGCAACCTGATCTTCTATGAGGAAGACCTAAGAGAGTGTGGCATTGATGTCAAAGTAGTGTCACTGTACTCAGGAGTGTGTACCCAAATCTTCAGAGAGGAGTCTGGGCTTCACCTGGGGAAGGTGTTCAGCTTTGTGCATCTTAGCATTCAGGAGTTTCTGGCTGCTTTATATGCATATCTCTCCTTCATCTCCAAAAAGGAAAAATGTGTTGAAACAGCAAAAGAAAGGTCTCTTTAAAAGATCAACCATGTCTGACTTCCTTATGAATGCAGTGGACAAGGCCTTACAGAGTGAGAACGAACATCTGGACCTTTTCCTCCGCTTCCTTCTGGGTCTCTCACTGGAGTCCAATCAGACTCTCTTACAAGGCCTACTGACACAGAGGAAAAGAAGCTCTCACAGCAAAGAGGAAACAGTCAACTACATCAAGGAGAAGATCAGGGAGAATCCCTCTCCAGAGAAATCCATCAATCTGTTCCACTGTCTGAATGAACTAAAGGATCATTCTCTAGTACAGGAAGTCCAGACATACCTAAGCAGAGGAGGTGACCATTGTCTCCATGGAGCCAGTCTCTCTCCAGCTCAGTGGTCAGCTCTGGTGTTTGTGTTGCTGAACTCAGAAGAGGAGCTGGATGAGTTTGACCTGAGTAAATATGACCCATCAGAGGAATGTCTACTGAGACTGCTTCCAGTGGTCACAGCATCCAGAAAAGCTGTGTGAGTATTTTCATTCATAAACACATTACTGCACTGGTGTTAGTACATCATGATCTCCATCATAAGGTACTTTTGTTAATTTGTAAGTGTTTCCTAAACTCCTTTGTAACTAATGTATCATGTACCCTAATTACTATTTAAGGTGTTAGCTGAACCACTCATTAATCCTAAAGAATTTACACACACACACACACACACACACACACATACATCTCTCTTTTACCCACATTAACATTCTCTTTCACATTTTCACAGCCAGTTATGGAAACAGATGCAGGCCAAGATGTAACATGTGTAAAACATAATAAATTTACCTGAATTAATTATAATTACAAAGATATTAGAGTAAATTCTGTTGTGTAGCCCAGTGTAGGTGAGAATGTGTAACTAACTTTAGAAAATTACTCATCTGAGTTGTATTTCTGAGCTGGTGTATGCAAAGTAGTCTTGTTTTTTTTTTCCACTTTTCCTGAACATGTTTCTGTTTCTGTGTGTCTGCCCTTTTTACCAAAGTCTGCTGTTTGGTCTTCCTAGTGCTGACCTTTGCCTGTTAACACTGTTTGCTTTTTGGACTGTGGACTGGTTGTTGTTCCTCGTATTTAAATGAGACTTTTTCCCATTTTATACAAACCAGCGCTGGACTCTGCTCCTGCCCTCCCGCTGACAGTGAGAACAAAGATGAGCACAGCAGTGGGGGAAGATGAGAACAAAACTACATAGACCAGAGTTTGGACTACAACTCAGAATAATGGGTTCAGTCTTCTGTATATGACCCATAATAGTCCACATATTCAAACCAGCTGATGGACAAACCTGAAAACATAAATACCTGTTGTGATGGTGGTGGCACAGAGGAAGCGAAAGGCAAGGTTGAGCCAAAGTGCTCTTTATTCTGCATTGTCAATACGTGAAAAACCACAACAAATTATCAACGATACTCAGTCCTAACACTCTGTGTAGCGATGTACAGGGTGGAAGTGAGAAGTCCGGCGTTCCACTAATGTGCAGCGCTTTCTCTCAGGACCTGTGAGTTTAAATAGAGAGAGAGAACACGGGACAGGTGAAGGTGATTAGTAGGCAGGGGACTGGGAACAAGGCAGGGATGTAGTGCGCTCCCTAGCAGGAGTGGGCGTGTCCCTCCTTCTGGATGCCCGGCCAACCGTGACACCTGGCAAATATAAGCAATCCCTTAAAACTGTTTAAAAAAAGAAATGACAGGTCTTCTCTCTGACTAGTCACTGTTGTGTCTGAAAATAATCATAGTTTACTAAGCAAGTCTTTACTAAATAAATAAATCTTTATTTATTTATCTTTGATCCATGTTTATTCAGTGAATACATGGTAATATTTTACATTTCCCTTGTTCAAGATTATTGAAACTGATATTGAAGGCCTTGCATAGTGTGTCTCTAAAAGAGCAACTTTGTTAAAGAGTAGCTTCTCGTCTTCTATTAATATGAGCTCCTGGCTGCACCCACAAACGCTGCTCTCTCAGGCTCAAGTGGTGATCTTCAGCTGGGTCCTGCCTGAGACACCCAGCAGATGCAGCAGGACTAGAGCAGGTGAAGGGTACTGTGGAGAGACAGGCTGAGGGGATGGAGATGGACATTCTTCTCCACACACATCAGTTCCTCCTCTTATCCTAAGAGACACTGATGAGCCAGTATATCCAGGGCTTTCTCCTCTTCTGGGGTTTGTGTGGATATCACTCCCCACTGCTCAGTGTGAACTGCCTGCACTTAATCTCTGCACAATATCATCACACTGCTTCTTTCTCTGTTACACAAACTAACAGTTTTGTTCAGTTTCCTCCACAGGAATATGGAACTCCATGATTATAAAATTGTATTCACCCTTCTGTGATGTTTAACAGGTTAAGGAGGATGCGGGGACGAGGCACGTTAAACATAACATACATTTTAATCATAAGCACAACTCAACACACACAAACAC
>NC_137517.1:11982500-12025000 GCF_041902795.1 Electrophorus electricus | reverse complement strand
GCTCTACTGAAGGATCCACACTGTAAACTGGAGAAACTACAGTGAGTTACTGACTTACTGCCTCTTTACACACACACACACACACACACACACACACACACACACACACACACACACACACACACATATTGTTGGTGTCCTATCACTCTCTCTCTCTCTCTCACACACACACACACTTTCACTCACTCATTCTCTCTGTATAAACACACACACACTATCACTGCATCACTATCACAACATGTATTGTGTGTGTGTTTGCACATATGTACTGATCTGTAAGTGTGAGGAATTTTTCTCCTTCTCTCTGCAGGCTGGTTAACTGCAGTATTACAGATAAAGGTTGTGCTGCTCTGGCTTCAGCTCTGAGGTCAAACCCCTCATCACATCTGAGAGAGCTGAATCTGAACTTCAATAAACCAGGAGACTCAGGAGTGAAGCAGCTCTCTGCTCTACTGGAGGATCCACACTGTAAACTGGAGAAACTACAGTGAGTTACTGACTTTCTCTCTCTCACATACACACAGGCACACACAGACACACACAGTCAATATCCTCTCACTCTCACACGCAAGCACACACACATACACAGCATGAGAGGATGTTGTCAGTATCCTCTCACACACGCTGTCAGTATCCTCACACACACACACACACACACACACACACACTCAATATCATCACACTCACAGTCAGTATCCTCATGCACACGCGCGCGCACACACACATACCATCAGAATCCTCTCACACACACACACAGTCATTATCCTCTCTCACTGACACACACACACCTTTCCGTAACACCCCTCCCCATACACAAACAAGAAAACATGCCCAAAACGTCAACATCTGGAAAGAGCATCTGCCACTACATTTTCTGAACCCTTTTTATGTTTGATGTCAATATTAAACACTTGTTTAATCAGAGACCAACGCATTAAGCATTGATTGGCATTAGCCATATTCTGCAAGAACACGAGCGGATTGTGATCAGTGTATATGGTAATGGGGCCCGGACGACCACCAAGGTACACCTCAAAATGTTGTAACACTAGGAGGAGCGCAAGGGCCTCCTTCTCAGTAGTGCTATAGGCCAGCTGATGTTTCACAAACTTTCTAGAAAAATTACAAATAGGGTGATCTAGACCTTGTGAGTCCTCTTGCAGGAGGACAGCACCGGCTCCACTACCACTGGCATCTACCTCAAGTGTAAAAGGACGAGTAAAATCAGCGGTTGCTAGAACAGGAGTGCTGAATCAGCTTTCACTGAGTCAAATGCATCTTGACAGGGTTGTGACCATTCAAAAGGGGTGGTGTCACAAAGCAAATTTGTGAGGGGTAAAACAACATCAGAGAAGTTCCTACAAAAGCAACGATAAAAACCTGCCATGCCCAAAAAGCGTCGGAGTTGTCTTTTCGTCTCTGGGGCAGGAAAAGACTTGATTGCTTGTACTTTGGCATCAAGAGGAGGCACACTACTACAACCCAACAGTTTCCCCAAGTAGGCAACCTCACTCTTACCAAAATCACATTTTTCAAGATTAAGCACAATGGAGGCTCCAATAGCTTCTTAAAAACAAGATCAAGCAACTGTACATGTTGTTCCCAAGTTTTGGTATACACAACCACATCATCCAAATAGACTTCACAGTTAGGCACGTCACCTAAAATCATAATCATCAAACACCGAAAGGTAGAAGGGCATTTTAAGACCAAAAGGCATTACCGTATATTGTAGGAAACAGTCAGGGGTAGCAAATGCCAAAATGTCAGATGCATGAGAGGTTAATGGAACTTGCTGATATCCCTAAAGTAAATCAAGCTTACTTACAAATCTAGCTGAACCCCATCTTATCCACACAATCCTCCATTCTAGGCATTGGGAAGGAACCAGAAACAATAACTGCATTTATTTTTCTGTAGTCAGTGCAGAAGCCGTATGTGCCATCTGGTTTTAGCACCAGAAAGCATGGGGAACACCAGGCACTAACACTAGGGATAGCAAGATGATTTTCTAACAAATACTTGGTTTCTTGATTTAGCAATGTACATTTCTGGGGATTGGTATGATATGGGTGTTGTCTAATGGGTGAATGAGAATCAACATCAATGTCATGCTGAAGGACAGTCGTACGAGTGGGAACGTCTGAAAATAATGTGAGGTATTTCTGAATGAGACTGCTGATGAAGAGTGCTCTGGGTGAAGGCTTAGACTCCAGGGGCTCATCGTCATTGGAGTTTCCTGATTCCATTTCCAACCCCAAAAGTGGGATCCTCGTGGAGGGACTCCTTCACCTTCATTGAAGGGTACATAAAGCGATCGGAATCCACGTCTGACCGGAGACTACTGTTGTCATAGTCCTCATCCATGCCATAATCCTCATAACTGTCCCGATATTCCGGTTACGTAAAACCCTGCAGATTTACCATTCTGAATTCCAGGAAGGGCAAGCACGATTCCACAGAGTCTGACCATGGATCTCCAGGCCCTCCCTAAATATCCCAGTGGCGCTCTCACCCTCTGCACTGGCATGGAGCATGCCCACTACTATGAAGAGTTCCTTCACATGGGCTGGACTGGGACGGTTACATCACTTCTTTGCCTTTTTCCAGAGGCAGTCTGCAAAGGTGAGTCATTGTATAAACACAGATGTTTAATGAACATGACAAAAATGAAACCAAAACACAAAGTACTGCTCAGTGATGAGACAAAAACACAACAAACAATAAGCAATTTGTGCACGTTGACACAGTGCATATAGGGTCAAACACCGACAAAGACCAACAACTAACCAGGACCTTAAATATACACATTAACAAGGGAGATAACCAGAGACAGGTATGACACATGGGTGGGGTGTGGCAATGAAGACACACACATGTGACGTCAAACAAACAGCGAGGAGTCTAGGAGGAGGGGGCCGTGCCATGACAGTGTATATTTATATATGTGACATCTGCTATAATCTTTGATGTGGGATCCAGTCAGGAGAGTGGAGGGGAGCAAGGTGACTCCCATGATGCTGTGTGCCTGTCACGTCTACAGACCAGAGCATTCCCCATTTCCCAGGCAACCTAGTAACTTCCGGGGTTTTGTCATTCTCTATGGTTCCCTGTCTCCTCCCCTTTGTCTCCCAACTGTTTCTAATTTATCCCTGATTATAGTCTTATAAAAAATAAAACCGTTCCTATGTATCTTGTTTGACAGTTATTGTTTCTCCTCGCTTATGGTTAGCTTTTGTTTCTCCTTGTGCCTTCGTTGATATGTGTTTGATAATATGTCTCTCTTGGTTGTTGGTTAGTTCTCGTCGGTCTTTGTTTCGCTTTGTTTTGGTTAGAGTGTGTTTGTCTTTCATTGTGTTTGTGATAAGAACCTGTGTTACACCTAGCTCCTTGCTCCTGTTTTGTTTGTTTACATCTCATTTGTGCTCTCCCTCTGTGTTTGCCGTCTACGCTGCCTTTCCCGTAAATGCTTACCCGGTATTGCTGTCTGTCTTTGATTTTGTTCAGTGTTTGTTTGTTTATTAAAACTAAGTGTTTCTTTATCCTATTTGTCACGATCGTTTTGGTTTTACTTGTTAGTTCCATTTCACGTAACACGCAAGGTGTCGGCACTTCACACGTGTGTTCCTGTTGTTTTTCTATCCTTTATATTTCATTTTGTTAAAATCATGCTATATGGAGCTGTCTTTAATCGTATTAGCTTTTCAAAGCTTCAAATGTGAAGTTTTACATTCATTTTTGTAGACATTTGTTAATCCCAGTTATCTCACTCTTTCTTGCATTATGCACTGGCTCACCGTATCACTGTATGTGACAGTTTCTCTTTCGAAAGCTTGCCTGAACGTTGGCATATTTTGACAGTTTTCAGTCTGTTCTGCCTTGCTTTCCTTTATGCAGTTTTCCATGCTTGGTTAAATATGTGGGTTCAGAGCTGGAAAAAATAATAACATACCCATTAAAGATGCTCCTACATGCTGCAGTGTGTCTTTCCATTTTTTATTTTTGTTCATTTATTTTTTTTGGCAACTAATAAGTTAAAAACAATTTGCAGACACTTCAATACTGAACAAAGCAGAATATCCCGATACATTTTTTGATAGTTTACATCAGTGTCCAGGATACATTCCAAGAACAGATCTTAAGCTTTACAGCATTTGGCAGGCGCTCTTATTCAAAGCAAATTACATTTTAAAGCAAATTCTAGCTGGTTATTCATTAATAGGTCTTTGTTATTGCTGTACATCAAAAAAGCTGTAATATCAATAATATTCAAGAATCTTTCTAAAAGAGCAAGAATTTGCCTCTCAAAAACAAGACATGCCTCTCTTGTCTGCATCAAAATTTATGTTTGTCTTAAAAGTCAAATCCTAAAACCTTAGCCGGTTACTTGTGCACAACCAGAATTTTTGATGCACTTTGTTCCTCACTGCACTAGTGCTCTGCATATGTAAAAATGAAGACCCAGAACATGCAAAGATGTCATCAAAATACAGAATAGTTGTTTTGAGGAATCTAAAATCTATGATTGTCAATATTTGTTTATCAAAGCATAATCACAGCTGCTAGCTAGTGTAACTAGTTAAGAGTGCATTTTGACCAATATCTACCTAAAGTAAGCTACTTTGAGTGGTTAACTACCTAACCTAGCTATTTCCTTTACTTAGCTATTTTGTCCTGACATGTTTGAATCAAAACGAAATGAAAATCTTTCCTGATTGTTTGCTGAATCAATTCTTGATGATTCAGGGTAGCTAGCCAACCTAGTGAATTTAGCCACCTGGTCAAAGTGTAAAAGCCATGATTATTAAGGTTGTCTGCCAGATTTAATAAAAAAAAGAAAGAAACAAGTTCACATGAAATGGGCCTTAATGAAGACATTGCTTTAGCCAAAGAAATCTAATCATTTCCAATGTACCATTACAGGAGGAGAAAAAACACCAAAATCTAGGTTGAAGTTTAAGGTAGCATGTTAACTAATCATCGGCATGTGAGTGACTATAACAGCTGATACCTGCTTGTAAAGTGTCCTTGAGTCTGAGAAAGGTGCCATATAAATGTTAATAATAATAATAATAATAATAATAATAATAATAGCTAGCAAGATTAAACAAAAAGCATCAGGGAGATGAGGAAGAAAATATGTTACTTGCAGGTTTGTCAGCATGGGGAGATTTACATGTGGGTTCTTATAATGCGCCACATAAAAAAGTGAACAGAGCTTGAATGATGTGATATTGTTAAGGGACTGAGGGGGCAAAACATTCAATTAATATTACAAATACAAGAAATTTTATACACATTTACCGTGTATATGTGAATGGTTTATACATTGAAAAAATGCATCAAAAACAAATAAGATGAACAGTTGCATAGCTCGATAGGCCTAATATATTAATGGACAGAACACAGGAGAACAACCTCTGCGCTTGAGAGGAAATAATATATTTTAACTTACACTAACTGTCAATCAAAAGGTCCAGTAATACACAGTCCAGAAGTACATTTTAGTAATGCTAAAACGAGACAGCCGTGTTTATGTCGTCACACCTGCTGTTTGTGACGTCACAGAAGCAGATATATAAAAAGGCTTAACTGGCGTCATGGCTACCATTTTGACAGAGTGCGCAAACTGGACAAACCAAACTACGAACTACAAGGATATTCAACAATTGTTATTTCACATTTTCCTGTGGATAAATTGGATTATTGTCAGATATAGATTTCTCCGATATCAAAAGTAGGCCTAACTATCCTCTTTAAGGCAAACTAGGAAATGTCTATATGAAAAGAATGCATAAAGGAAATAATTTCCATGTGTTATTTAGATTGAGATGTCGTGTGTTTATATACAAAGCGTATTATTTCTCTTGAAAAGTGCTGGGTTTTGGATTCGTTTCTGATGTCCCTTAAATTCGCATCCCATTTATCATGTATGGCTCGTGCGTTCACTTAAATCAGCGCTTGGTCTAAAAGGAAGAACGTCCACATTTATGGCGTTTGTATACTTGTCGGCATCGAAAAGTATCAGCAATGTAGTTTAAGATATATTTGTAATACAACTTTTGTATTTTGATTAAAATTCATTTTCGTTTCACGAAATATCAGTTGCGCTGCGTTTTGACATTGTGTGAAATTATAGGAGTTTTGAGATTATAATCATGAACGTTTTCAGATTCTGTCATTAGAAACACGATGACTAAAACATGCGTGTTACTTAAATTAACTAATAAATGAAGGAAAGATTGCTTATAGATGAAACATTAACATTTTTACTTTCAAAAAGTGGTGTGGATAAAAATAGCCATTTAGGAATGTTACAATGTCATTTTCAACCGTAGTGACATGTAGCATCCCCATCATAATTTACGCATATGTCCGTGAACAAATTAAAACTGTTACGTGTGTGCTGATCATCTTAAGAGAATATTGAATAGATTAAGAAAAGTGTCATGGCCCGAGTCCTGCAGGGCAAGGAGCAGAACTCACAGACCTCTCTCGTCCCAGACAAACATTTATTAGACACGAAAGATTAGTAATCAATGGTAACTGCACTCATATGTAACAAACCATTGCAGCGATGAATAAAGGGACAGGCAGAAACACACACGAGTACAACCAGTAAACAATGAACAATAACACTAACACGAACGTGTACACATGTACGATGACCGACATCGAACGAAACACACACAGTTTATAGAGGTATAATTTAATATTTATTTGTAAAGTATTAAAAGATTTAATATATTTTCTGGTTTTCCCCAGTGAGATCATCATGAGGGGAATAGGAAGTACAAAGAAGAACTTCTTCTCTGATTTGAAGAGCATCCCAGCTCCACAAAAAAGCCCTACAGAGGCAATGGCCAACCCAAATATTTCTCCTTTTCATTTTGTTAATTCGCAAAGAGGAGGAAGCAGCCACTATTTCCCAGAAATTTCTGGAGTCCCCCAGAGGAAGCCATATAAACCTCAAGTCTCTCAAAACCTGAGGAAATCTGGCACGGGCACAACATTAGCAGCACTGCTGAAGGCCACGGATGGAAAAAATGGTGGAAAGTCAACAGGCAGACTCCTGGGTGAAGGTCAGCGATGCAGCAAAGCTCAATTCCCTTCTCTTGTAGAGCCAGACACCAAAAGCAGTGCTGTGAGTGTGAAGGCTGATCACACTCCACCAGCTCCATCCATCTCAAGGCTACCCGCCCTCCACCCAAAACTGCCTGCTCTCAAACAAAAAAGCCCCAAGCCTGCTGTGACCCTGCATGTCCCCCACAAACATGTCAGGGAAGTCCCAGGAAAGGTGCAGGACAAGGACAGTCAGGTGAACACATTTTACAGCAGGCCAGAAGTGGGTGAGGTCCTTTATCAGGACCTGGAAAGCCTAACATCAGCCCGCCATTTTGCCTCCAAGGTTAAAGCTTCCCGGCACCAGCATGACCTGGGCTGCCACAAACCAATGCTCATCAGGAGGGCGACCTTACATAAGGTAGAGAGCAGAGCTACGTGCCCAGCTCCGCCTGCCCCCTCCCTTGTGCCACAGCGCAACCGTGTGCCCCGGGTGTGCAAGATTGAAGAGAAAACCAAGAGGCAGGACAAGTGCCAGTCTGGCCAGGCTGCCTCTACTTCCCCTGGAGCCAAAGAAACATATGTTGTGAAGATGTATTTCTCTCTGTTGTTAACAGGGAGAAGGAACTGTGGGCTTGACCAGGTGGGAGAACAGACAGGTGAGCATAGGGGACCTCGCGTCAATGGGTTAAAAAAAATGACTTCTTTTGACATTTATTTCACCCTCAAATACTAGAGTATTGAGTTAATTTTCTATTAGGTTCTGTGTATCATTTAGCATTTCATCTGCTAAACTAGAAACTGTATTAAATGATGGCACATCTAAGGATATTTGAGAATGGAGTCTGTAACGAAAACCGCAGCAAAAGAATCAAGAATGTACTAAAGAGATTACATATAACACTCCTAAATTAACCTTATATTTCATAATTAGTGAAGAAACAGTCATTGTAGGCAATAGTCCTGTTCAGATTTGTTTTATTTGTCTGTTGTGTCTCAGCACCTGCTCCAGTGCATGTGAAATGAATGGACTTCACCTGCTCTGTAGATGACCACGGTCAGTTGCTTTACAGCCTCTGTAAGCAACAGAAACCTTCAGGGCCATGTTTGCACATTTGCTCTCCAACCTGAGATTGTCTGACATCCAGCATTCCTGACACTTATTACTTCCTGAGAAAAAAAAATATTTAAATAAATGCAATTTTAAATGTATGCAGAGATGTTGGTCTGTGATATTTCTGGTTCAGTTATCTTGAGTGTGTCTCCATTTCCTGTAGGATGACTAAAGAGAGAACCTCCAGTACAAATGTAAAAATGGGAGTACGTTTGTTGTCTTTCTTCACAACTGCTTCCTCTCCAACATACACATACTTGGGTTCTTTTCTGTCTACTGGACAAATACAACACACATTACATTTACTTTGACTTAAAGCACAAAGTTCCACTTCTGACTCTTGGTCTCTTCTGATTCAGAAAACAACAGTTCTCTTCTGCTGATTGATAATCAGGGAAAGAAAAACTTTTCAGATATGTAATGAGTTATGTTTGACAAAGTCACAAATGACACCAAACATAATTAACCAATGCTGATTTTAAAGACTGCATAGACCTACCGATCAAGTTATGTAAATGACCACATTACTTCCAGTGAGTAAAACCATAAGAAAATAAGTAATTAAGTAATTAATAGATAACTGTATCCAAGCCCCATTTACCACATTAGTACTTAATACTGATTTTTGAAAAAATAAAATAAATATAAGTACAGTAGAAATTGTCCGATCTTGCAGCTGTGAAAGTCAAAGGCTGTCACTCTTTGCTGGTAGTGGAACTGATTTAGCATTATAGGAAAATTCATAGATATAGTAATCATACGTTCTCCATACGTAATCATATGTAAACCAAAGACATAAAATGGTGAGATACTTTTACTGACCACTAAAAGTATCTGATCATTTTATGGCTTTGGTTTACTCCGTTGTCAGTAAGTTATTGGATGGATGAAAAATATTCCTGTGTATTATTTTTTTTTGACATTGTCTTTTGTTGTTGCTTAAAGCTGTAGATGTCTGTACGGTAGAGTATGTACGGTTACACTGTGTAATTCCTTATTCAAGTTTTAAGGATACGTTGAAAGAGTCTGAATGAGTATTGCACAAACTACCTACCAGGAATGTGCATGTGTGTGTGATACCGTTCATCAATAAATGTATCATCTAGAGGTGTTCTTAACAGTGCCCTTTTCAGTTTAGATCCCCTGGTCTGAAATGATATCCATACATGAGCTGCTGCAGCAGATGGAGAAGGAAGACAGTCTGCTCCTTCTGCAACACCACTGTGGTCTATATTCAGAGTCATGACATCACACAGCATTACATTACTAATCAGACAGCTTATTCAGCTTAGACTTGTGAATGTACTCATCCAATATAACTGTACTGAAGGGCACTGTTTAGAAGAATCATACCAGGTCATTACAGGCTTTAAGTGTAATGTAGTGCCACAGGGAAAGGACATTTAATAAACAAACAATGAAGACAAATGGCACTCACATGCAACACCAACACGTAACAGGAACAAAACAGAGACAATAAGCACAAACATGAACATGGGCAATAACTGACAACTAAGCACACACCTACAACAGTTTAAATACAGAGAGACTTAACAAGACTAAAGCAGGTGCAGGTGTGTGCTAAACATGGGTGTGGTTACAAACGAGACAAACAATGAACTCCCACTGTACGTGGCGGACCGTACCACGTGACAGTGAGATGGGAACATTCCGTGACAGTTTTTAAATTGCTTTTAAATGTGAAGGATATTCCATATCAATACATAATACTTTATGGAGCATTAGAATTGGTCTTCACTGGCTTTGAGTGAAGTGAGACATTAACATCTAGGTTGATTCACAAATAGCACATAGAGCTTACTTATGTTTTATGTGTTGACTAATGTTACACTGAACTGATGCTGCCAGTACTTGATCTGCTCGTCATTCTTTTTGTAGACTGAAGATTGCGTTCATGGTTTGACACAGGTAATGCAAAGATGGAGAATAGAGTTAACCGTAATATTATGATACACCCATGATTAGCTGTTTGTTAAAACTGTTGATTTGAATGACAATCAAAAAAAAAAAAAGTATTTATATAGCACTTTTTACAACAGATGTCACAAAGCAGCTTTACAAATGTTCAAGTCCGAGCCCCCAGTGAGCAAGACAAGGGTGACAGTGGTGAGGAAAAACTCCCTAGAGCACGAGGAAGAAACCTTGTAAAGAAGAAAAGGCTCAAAGGGAGGGCCCATCCTCCTCTGGTCAACAATGGTCACCACAATAGTAACAATAAAAAAATAAATAAATAAATAAATAAATAAAATTTGTAAATAAGCAATTCATTAGTCCAGTTTTCTAAAAGTCCTAGTCTGGTCCCGATGGTGTGCACGTGTCCAAAACCCATCCCACAAGAGAACGTCCATCAAGGCCAACGGAGAAGTAGTTGGCCTGGGTGGAGGTGTGGTGGGCTACAGCAGGGGGCATCAGGGGTTGGTGGGGGTGAAATACCAAGGGCTAAAGTAAGTGATAGAAAAGATGTGGGGGGGCAAGGCAGCTGTGGTTCCTGTGGTAATCGGAGCACTAGGGGCTGTAACCGCAATACTGGTGAACCCCCAAAACTGGCTCCAGCAAGTACCAGGAACAACAACGGAGCTCTCTGTCCAGAAGAATGAAATCCTGGGAACAGCTAAGATACTAAGATATGCAGGTGTGATGAAGTACTATGACAAAAACGGGGGATGGTTAGAAACAAGGAGGCAGTCACAGTGAACATAGTCAACTAAGATGACTCCACCAGCATGTAGCAGGCCATACCAAGTGTGGGTAGGGGAGTGTACGTTACACAAAATTGAATGATTAATCAATATCAAGAAAGTTTCAAATGTGACATTAGGAGGCGAGGCAGGCTGCAGAGGTGAGCCGTCATTCAAACAAAAACATTTTATTTTGACACGAAGTAAAAAACAAAGGTAAAATACAATGCACACCACAGGGTTAAAAAAAGAGAAAACATAATCTAAACACAATAAGACAGCTGAGTATGGCAGCACACACTCGGTTAAAAACCCACAAGGAATGTCTAACACAAGGAATTTAATACACATGTTAACATCTCTAATGAGGGACAGGTGTAATATGCATCTGACTATCAAGGGTGGGGGCATGGCAATGTAGAGACACACACACACACACACACACACACAATGACGATATTAACATTAACAAAAGTAGTTCTCTCATGGCATCCTTTTTTACGACCAATAACCTCTTAAACGCATAACCACGTCGTAATTACGACCTCCAAACTAGTAATTAGGACTTTCTGAGCAGGGCTGGAAGGCTGCGTTAATTCAGTTCAGTTCAGTAAGCTTTATAGTATTGCCAATTATAGTCTAGTATTATAGTATAGCATTAGCTGCTTGTCAGAACCGCCAATAAAACACAGAGCTAGCTAGCTAACGTTAGCAAACTACCAGCTAAACAAGTTAGCTAGCTAGCAGTTAGCGAGCGCTAGCTAGCTCAATTCGCCAGAATAACCACCAAGTCATCTATACAACAAGCTGTTAGCTAGCGAACTAAGTTAACGTTAGCCAGCAGTTAACTAACTCCTGTTCAAACACTGGGTTTCTCTAGCTTAACCGGTTCATTGGAACCATCTATGAAAAACTGCCTCAAAATACACTAATTGACTAGCTAGCTAGCCAGCCGTCGCAGCAAACAACTTAACAATGTATAGTTTGTTCACCAAAGTTCTCTCAAATGGATTTTGGGGATCTTCTTGAATGTGTGGGCACCTGAAATGCTAATATATTAGATTACTAATATATGACTGATATTTCTTTTCCGTAGGCCTTATACATTCTGCAATCAATAATGACGACATTCAAACATTTATTGCAACATTTTAATAATTAAATATGATTTTCAGCGGATCTGAACAAACACAAGAACTGTAAGACCACACAGCACACGCTTCGCAGTGTTGATGTGCAAGCTTTTTTTTCTTTTTTTGTCTAGCCAACAGATGTCACTCTTCTCTGTTGTCGGATTTCAATGCTCCAATGCATCGAATCTTTTTCGACACAATCAGGAAGAAGCTCTTAAAGCTTCAATGGGGCTTCATCCACCCATCATTACAAAATACGTTAACACAAACGAAGGCTTTGAAACACAGATTCTAATAAACACACCCATTCAAATAAACATGCAATGAACAGCCAAAAACAGAGCATCAGACAGGGTTTAAATACATGAACTTAACCAGGTAAGAAAAAGGGGCAGGTGTGGAAAATCAAACGAGGGGCGGACAAACGAAACTATGCAATGGAACTGAAATATACAAGACAGGGAAAACACGGAACATGGAAGCTGGGAGGGACTGATCATAACACTCAGGATGCAACATGCCTTATTACAATTGTTTATAAAAAGTACACATAGTAATACATATGATGCAGAACACATGCCCCTGTGGATCTTACAACAATTCATTTTAACCTCTTTAATTTTAAGGGATAACATTGTATTAATTCAAGTAACATAGTTATGGTACATAATAACTGTGCACCAATAATCAGAAACATTTAACTACAAGTAGCTGACCTTAGACCTGCAATATGAATCCATTGCCTGGTCCTGGTAATCAGACAGTTGTTGTTTTATATTACACCATTCCCAAGGATTATCTGGGTTGCTTTCAAGAGATGTATACTAAATGTATAGTATAGTAGATGTATAGTAAATACATGAAAAAAAAAAATACCCTGCAAAATTGAACAATATTTCTTGCCAGTACCAGACTCAAGGTATAATGTAAGAGTACCAGCAATAACTGCAGGTGGTATCAGGTACAAACAGAAAATAAGTCTTCTGATGATGGGCATTTTTACAAGGGCATACAAAATCACTCAATACATTTTTCAGAAGCAACAAGGCTGATAATAATGAAGATAAGTGGATTTTTTAAAAGATGATTTGTAATCCGTGCCAGGTCCATTTCTATCTGAACTGACATTTGAGTGTGAAGACAAGCTTTTCAAGTTTTTCACATTAGCATAAGTGGGTAGGGACAGTTGTACACATAAGAGAGAAGCCCTGTGCATGTAGTATATTTTTTTAAACCTCAGATACACTACAGGTACATACAAGTATGCAAAATATACTTGCCCATACTTGTAAAGAATTTGTGAGACACAAAAAAAATTCTGATCTCTGTAATAGAAGTTGTTTAACCAATGAATGAACAACAGGGGTGAACAATTATTAATTGCTAAAATATTTGTGACTGTATACTTTTTTGTATTACATTATTATGTTTGTATTATATTATTTGTAATATATTGCTGAAAATGAATCATTATTTTATAGGAGCAAAAGTCTTATACAAGGGGAATAAAGCTGATATACATTTTTATTCTGAATGCATTTATTTATTAGTTTATTTTTTAACTAACAAATGTAATAGGAACCATTAACTTTAGAAGCCCCATTGTTAGTGAAGAGAACAATGAATTGCTGAAAATGAATTAGTATTTTATAGGAGCAAAAGACAGAATCTTCTGAAGGCATTTATTTATTAGTTAATTTTTAACAGCACTAAAGAACATTATGTTAAATGTTAATACCATATGAATCAGACTGAATTGGTTCACACAAATGGTGATTCTTATAGTGGATCATAAATGTATTACAAAGTGAAGTTGACATACTAGAATAAAAAAAATCAGGTGAATCCCAAAACAAGGTAGCCATAAGAAAACAAAGCTCAGCAAGAAAAAGCTGCAGGCCCCAATCCTACACATTTCTCAGAAGGTGGAGACACATCTCACAAGATGTGAGTTTTAATTTAACAAACCCAGAATTTAACGGTAAAAATCACAGCCTGCTTTTTGAACCGCATCAAGCAGTTTAGGTGGGCCCTCAAGATGGTGTGTTCAGTTAAGTGCATAATCTGGGTTTCCTGACCTGCTGTTTATTTACCGCAAGAGGAGCTCGACCAAAGCTAGCTCCCAACAACAAATTTGTCCCTCTACTGCCAGGAAAGTGATTCAAAGATAAAGAGGTAGAGCTTCTTCTTGCAAAAAATTAAGGCCCTCATCCAGTACAACACTTTTACACACGTACATACACAGTTAAAAACCATTCTGGACACTGGACATTCTACACTGAAAAAAATTATTGATGTTTATTACTCCTGTTTAAGAGCTCTGAATACCTGCAGCTCAGTGCTGCAGACCATATGACACCATATCAATAGCAGTGAACAGACTGCATACTTTATACTATAACCATACCTCACATACTTTATCTTCTATTCTGTTTACACATTTCTTTCACTCCTAACTCCCAATATCCTTTGTTATACCATACATTCATATAACTTTAGATTCTTGTATTTTCCTTTTTGTAATTTTTTGTGTCCAATTATAAAAGCATTTTGTTGCAAGTGTCTAACATGGGGAGGCAGCCGTTGTATAAATATAGATGTTTTAATGATCACAAGAAAAATGAAACCAAAAAAATAAGAATTACTCTGAGTGTTAGGACTAAAACACAATGAGCGATAATGGGTTTGTGCATGCAGCGGCAGCTAAAGACATATTGTACATAGGGTCAAAGACCAGCAAAGATCAATAACTACACAGGACCTTAAATGTACACGTTAACAAGGGAGACAACAAGACACAGGTATAACACATGGGAGCGGTGTGGCAACAAAGACACACACACACACACACACACACACACACACACACACACACACCCACGACATCAAACAAACATAGGGAGGCGTTTAGGAGGAGGGGCCGTGCCATGACAGAACACCATCCCCCCGCCCCCCCGATCGCGTGTTTCCCGGCGCACCAGCCTATCGGGCCACGGTCCCCAAACCAACACCAAATGGTGAGGTCAGAGGACTGACTGAACCACCATGGGCCAGCATGGAGAGGACAAGGAGAGGAAAACAGGGACCATGACAATGACCCAGAAATAGGCACAGTAACAGGAAGAGGAACAGTCAAAGGGACGCCAAGGGAACAACCTGGTACCATTGAAGGGGATAAGGACAGTGACTGGAACAGATACATGTGAAAGGGGACCAAACAAGCAGCAGGACTGGGGAGTCCAGGAGGAGGTGCTTGCAGCCACCGCTTTTTGGGCAGGTGAGCCAGAGTGCATGCCAGATGATGCACCTGCCTCGGGATAGAGTCCTGGTGATGCTTCCACCTTTCCTGTTTTCAGCTGATGCGAACATGTGGACTCTCACAGATTCACAGGGGTGAAGGCTTAGACTCCTGGGGCTCATCGTCATTGGAGTTTCCTGATTCCATTTCCAACCCCAAAAGTGGGACCCTCGTGGAGGGACTCCTTCAAATTCATTGAAGGATACATAAAGCGGTCAGAATCCACGTCGGCCCGAAGACTACTGTTGTCATAGACCTCATCCATGCCATAATCCCCATAAATGTCCCGATATTCCGATATTCCGGTTACGTAAAACCCTGCAGATTCGCCATCCTAAATTCCAGGAAGGGCAGGCAGGATTCCACAGAGTCTGACCGTGAATCTCCAGACCCTACCTAAATATCCCAGTGGAGCTCTCACCCTCTGCACTGGCATGGAGCATGCCCACTACTATGAAGAGTTCCTCCACATGGGCTGGACTGGGACAGTTACGTCACTTCTTTGCCTTTTTTTTCCAGAGGCAGGATGCAAAGGCGAGTGATTGTATAAACACAGATGTTTAATGAACATGACAACAATGAAACCAAAACACAAAGTACTACTCAGTGATGAGACAAAAACACAACAAGCAATAAGCAGTTTGTGCACGTTGACACAGTGCATATAGGGTCAAACACCGACAAAGACCAACAACTAACCAGGCCCTTAAATATACACATTAACAAGGGAGATAACCAGAGACAGGTATGACACATGGGTGGGGTGTGGCAATGAAGACACACACACGTGACGTCAAACACAGCGAGGAGCCTAGGAGGAGGGGGCCATGCCATGACAGTGTATATTTATATATGTGACATCTGCTATAATCTTTGACTTGGCATCCAGTCAGGAGAGTGGAGGGGAGCAAGGTGACTCCCATGATGCTGTGTGCCTGTCACGTCTACAGACCGGAGCATTCCCCGTTTCCCAGGCAACCTAGTAACTTCCGGGGTTTTGTCATTCTCTATGGTTCCCTGTCTCCTCCCCTTTGTCTCCAACTGTTTCTAATTTATCCCTGATTATAGTCTTATAAAAAAAAAAACGTTCCTACGTATCTTGTTTGACAGTTATTGTTTCTCGTCGCTTATGGTTAGCTTTCGTTTCTCCTTGTGCCTTCGTTGATATATGTTTGATAATATGTCTCTCTTGGTTGTTGGTTAGTTCTCGTCGGTCTTTGTTTCGCTTTGTTTTGGTTAGAGTGTGTTTGTCTTTCATTGTGTTTGTGATAAGAACCTGTGTTACACCTAGCTCCTTGCTCCTGTTTTGTTTGTTTACATCTCATTTGTGCTCTCCCTCTGTGTTTGCCGTCTACGCTGCCTTTCCCGTAAATGCTTACCCGGTATTGCTGTCTGTCTTTGATTTTGTTGAGTATTTGTTTGTTTATTAAAACTAAGTGTTTCTTTATCCTATTTGTCACGATCGTTTTGGTTTTACTTGTTAGTTCCATTTCACGTAACACGCAAGGTGTTGGCACTTCACACGTGTGTTCCTGTTGTTTTTCTATCCTTTATATTTCATTTTGTTAAAATCATGCTATATGGAGCTGTCTTTAATCATATTAGCTTTTCAAAGCTTCAAATGTGAAGTTTTACATTCATTTTTGTAGACATTTGTTAATCCCAGTTATCTCACTCTTTCTTGCATTATGCACTGGCTCACCGTAACACTGTATGTGACATTTTCTCTTTCGAAAGCTTGCCTGAACATTGGCATATTTTGACAGTTTTCAGTCTGTTCTGCCTTGCTTTCCTTTATGCAGTTTTCCATGCTTGGTTAAATATGTGGGTTCAGAGCTGGAATAAATACTAACATACCCATTAAAGATGCTCCTACATGCTGCAGTGTGTCTTTCCATTTTTTATTTTTGTTTATTTATTTTTTTTGGCAACTAATAAGTTAAAAACAATTTGCAGACACTTCAATACTGAATAAAGCAGAATATCCCGATACATTTTTTGATAGTTTACATCAGTGTCCAGGATACATTCCAAGAACAGATCTTAAGCTTTACAGCATTTGGCAGGTGCTCTTATTCAAAGCAAATTACATTTTAAAGCAAATTCTAGCTGGTTATTCATTAATAGGTCTTTGTTATTGCTGTACATCAAAAAAGCTGTAATACCAATAATATACAAGAATCTTTCTAAAAGAGCAAGAATTTGCCTCTCAAAAACAAGACATGCCTCTCTTGTCTGCATCAAAATTTCTGTTTGTCTTAAAAGTCAAATCCTAAAACCTTAGCCGGTTACTTGTGCACAACCAGAATTTTTGATGCACTTTGTTCCTCACTGCACTAGTGCTCTGCACATGTAAAAATAAAGACCCAGAACATGCAAAGATGTCATCAAAATATAGAATAGTTGTTTTGAGGAATCTAAAATCTATGATTGTCAATATTTGTTTATCACAGCATAATCACAGCTGCTAGCTAGTGTAACTAGTTAAGAGTGCATTTTGACCAATATCTACCTAAAGTAAGCTACTTTGAGTGGTTAACTACCTAACCTAGCTATTTCCTTTACTTAGCTATTTTGTCCTGACATGTTTGAATCAAAATGAAATGAAAATCTATCCTGATTGTTTGCTGAATCAATTCTTGATGATTCAGGGTAGCTAGCTAACCTAGTGAATTTAGCCACCTGGTCAAAGTGTAAAAGCCATGATTATTAAGGTTGTCTGCCAGATTTAATTAAAAAAAAGAAAGAAATAAGTTCACATGAAATGGGACTTAATGAAGACATTGCTTTAGCCAAAGAAATCTAATCATTTCCAGTGTACCATTACAGGAGGAGAAAAACACCAAAATCTAGGTTGAAGTTTACGGTAGCATGTTAACTAATCATCGGCATGTGAGTGACTATAACAGCTGATACCTGCCTGTAAAGTGTCCTTGAGTCTGAGAAAGGTGCTATATAAATGTTAATAATAATAATAATAATAATAATAATAATAATAATAATAATAATAATAATAATAGCTAGCAAGATTAAACAAAAAGCATCAGGGAGATGAGGAAGAAAATATGTTACTTGCAGGTTTGTCAGCATGGGGAGATTTACATGTGGGTTCTTATAATGCGCCACATAAAAAAGTGAACAGAGCTCGAATGATCTGATATTATTAAGGGACTGAGGGGGCAAAACATTCAATTAATATTAGAAATACAAGAAATTTTATACACATTTACCGTGTATATGTGAATGGTTTATACATTGAAAAAATGCATCAAAAACAAATAAGATGAACAGTTGCATAGCTGGATAGGCCTAATATATTAATGGACAGAACACCGGAGCTTTTTGCCGAAGCAACGTCTGCGCTTGAGAGGAAATAAGATATTTTAACTTACACTAACTATCAATCAAAAGGTCCAGTAATACACAGTCCAGAAGTACATTTTAGTAATGCTAAAACGAGACAGCCGTGTTTATGTCGTCACACCTGGTGTTTGTGTCGTCACAGAAAAAGGCTTAACTGGCGTCATGGTTACCATTTTGACAGAGTGTGCACACTGGACAAATCAAACTACGAACTACAAGGATATTCAACAATTGTTATTTCACATTTTCCTGTGGATAAATTGGATTATTGTCAGTTATAGATTTCTCCGATATCAAAGGTAGGCCTAACTATCCTCTTTAAGGCAAACTGGGAAACGTCTATATGAAAAGAATGCACAAAGGAAATAATTTCCATGTGTTATTTAGATTGAGACGTCGTGTGTTTATATACAAAGCGTATTATTTCTCTTGAAAAGTGCTGGGTTTTGGATTCGTTTCTGATTTCCCTTAAATTCGCAACCCTTTTATCATCGATGGCACGTGCGTTCACTTAAATCAGTGCTTGGTCTAAAAGGAAGAACATCCACATTTATGGCGTTTGTATACTTGTCGGCATCAAAAAGTATCAGCAATGTAGTTTAAGATATATTTGTAATACAACTTTTGTATTTTGATTAAAATTAATTTTCGTTTCACGAAATATCAGTTGTGCTGCGTTTTGACATTGTGTGAAATTATAGGCGTTTTAAGATTATAATCATGAAAGTTTTCAGATTCTGTCATTAGAAACACGGTGACTAAAACATGCGTGTTACTTAAATTAACTAATAAATGAAGGAAAGATTGCTTGTAGATGAAACATTAACATTTTTACTTTCAAAAAGTGGTGTGGATAAAAATAGCCATTTAGGAATGTTACAATCTCATTTTCAACCGTAGTGACATGTAGCATCCCCATCATAATTTACGCATATGTCCGTGAACAAATTAAAATTGTTACTTGTGTGCTGATCATTTTAAGAGAATATTGAATAGATTAAGAAAAGTGTCATGGCCCGAGTCCTGCAGGGCAAGGAGCAGAACTCACAGACCTCTCTCGTCCCAGACAAACATTTATTAGACACGAAAGATTAGTAATCAACGGTAACTGCACTCATATGTAACAAACCATTGAATATAGGGACAGGCAGAAACACACACAACGAGTACAACCAGTAAACAATGAACAATAACACTAACACGAACGTGTACACATGTACGATGACCGACATCGAACGAAACACACACAGTTTATAGAGGTATAATTTAATATTTATCTGTAAAGTATTAAAAGATTTAATATATTTTCTGGTTTTCCCCAGTGAGATCATCATGAGGGGAACAGGAAGTACAAAGAAGAACTTCTTCCCTGATGTGAAGACCATCCCAGCTCCACAAAAAAGCCCTACAGAGGCAATGGCCAACCCAAATATTTCTCCTTTTCATTTTGTTAATTCGCAAAGAGGAGGAAGCAGCCACTATTTCCCAGAAATTTCTGGAGTCCCCCAGAGGAAGCCATATAAACCTCAAGTCTCTCAAAACCTGAGAAAATCTGGCACGGGCACAACATTAGTGGCACTGCTGAAGGCCACCGATGGAAATAATGGTGGAAAGTCAATAGGCAGACTCCTGGATGAAGGTCAGCGATGCAGCAAATCTCGGTTCCCTTCTCTGGTTGTAGAGCCACACACCAAGAGCAGTGCTGTGAGTGTGAAGGCTGATCACACTCCACCAGCTCCATCCATCTCAAGGCTACCCGCCCTCCACCCAAAGCTGGCTGCTCTCAAACAGAAAAGCCCAAAGCCTGCTGTGACCCTGCATGTCCCCCACAAACATGTCAGGGAAGTCCCAGGAAGGGTGCAGGACAAGCACAGTGAGGTGAACTCCACATTTTACACCAGGCCAGAAGTGGGTGAGGTCCTCTACCAGGACCTGGAGAGGCTAACGTCAGCCCGTCAGTGTGCCTCCAAGGTCGAAGCTTCCCAGCACCAGTATGACCTGAGCTGCCACAAACCGCTGCTCATCAGGAGGGCGACCTTACATAAGGTAGAGAGCAGAGCTGCGCGCCCAGCTCCGCCTGCCCCCTCCCTGGTGCCACGTCGCAACCGTGTGCCCCGGCCATGCAAGACTGAGGATAAAAACAAGAGGCAGGACAAGTGCCAGGATGGCCAGGCTGCCTCTACTTCCCCTGGAGCCAAAGAAACATCTGTCGTGAAGATTTATTTCTCTCTGTTGTTAACAGGGAGAAGGAACTGTGGGCTTGACCAGTTGGGACAACAGACAGGTGAGCATAGGGGACCTCGCATCAATGGTTTAAAAAAAATGACTTCTTTTGACATTTATTTCACCATCGAATACTAGAGTATTGAGTCAGATTTGTTTTATTTGTCTGTTGTGTCTCAGCACCTGCACCAGTGCATGTGAAATGAATGGACTTCACCTGCTCTGTAGATGACCACGGTCAGTTGCCTACAGCCTTTGTAAGCAACAGAAACATTCAGGGCCATGTTTGCACATTTGCTCTCCAACCTGAGATTGTCTTACATCCAGCATTCCTGACACTTATTACTTCCTGAGAAAAAAAAAAAATCTTTAAATAAATGCAATTTTAAATGTATGCAGAGATGTTTTTCTGTGATATTTCTGTTTCAGTTATCTTGAGTGTGTGTAAAAATGGGTGTACGTTTGTTATCTTTCTTCAAAACTGTTTCCTCTCCAACATACATATACTTGTGTTCTTCTTTCTACTGGACAAATACAACACACATTACATTTACTTTGACTTAAAGCACAAAGTTACACATCTGACTCTTGGTCTCTTCTGATTCAGCAAACACCAGTTCTCTTCTGCTGGTTGATAATCAGGGAAAGAAAAACTTTATCAGATATGTAATGAGTTATGTTTTACAAAGTCACAAATGACACCAAACATAATTACCCAAAGCTGATTTTAAAGACTGCATAGACCTATAGAACATTATGTAAATGACCACATTACTTAAAATAAGTAATACAATTAGAAAAGAAGTAAGTTATAGATAACTGTCTCTAAGCCCCATTAACCACATTAATATTTTAATACTGGTTTTTGAAAAAGGGAAAAAAAAAATAGTACACTAGAAATTGCCAAATCTTGCAGCTGTGAAAGTCAAAGGCTGTCACTCTTTGGTGGTAGTGGAACTGATTTGGCATTATGGGAAAATTCATAGATATAGTAAACATATGTTCTCTGTATGAGTGAGCATTTAAACCCCATTAAAAGTAGGACTTCAATATAAATATATTTAAAAAAAAAACTGGCACAGTAGAGTTTTTTCAAATTTGATCTGATAAGCAAGTGCCTTCAATCTTTTTTTTTTTTTTTCAGTCTGATTTTTCAGCACTGGAGATATGTACAATATTGCACTAGTGCTAAGTGCTGTTTTAGCTGGCAGTCAAGCTGTATGATAAACCTCTGAGAAGCACTCTATAGGAAAATCATTTTGAGCAGTGCTTATTAAGCTACTTTAACATATTTTTAATAGTGTTGATGCAATATCCATTCAAAGTATACATACCAGCAATGTGTACTTTCATGCAGCAGCACATCTTCATACACTATACACATTTTATATATATAACATCAGTATTCTGAGCTCATGGTTCAAACTTTGTGAATGTTTTGCTTTTAATCAAATACACTTCATTTTGTATTTTTGTAGTAAAAGTACATGTCTAATCCAAAGATCTTCAAAAAACAGTTAGTCTGCATTTCTCTATGCTTAGAGAGCGTTAGTTTGAAGTGAGCAACCAAATGCCGCAATATCGTGCATATAGGCGCATTTAATTTGAATCTCGGCGACTTGACCATGAAGCGCTAACGCGCGGATAGCTTCACCGACGTCAACAGAGACCACTAGTTAGTTTGTGCAGTACTCATTCAGACTCTTCCTACGTACCCTAAATACTTGAATAAGGAAGTACACAGTGTAACTGTACATACTCTGTTCTGTTTTTGGTGGGCTTTCTTGTGACGTTCAGCTTTATGCTGAAACAAAAGACAATGCCAAAAAATATTACACAACAATCTTTCATCCATTCAATAACTTACCGACAAAGGAGTAAACCAAACGTAAAATGGTTCAATACTTGTACTGACTCTGCCTCACAGTTATTATTCAACTGAACGTTGGTACAATACTAGTCTGACACTGTTAGTTGAACTAACACACGATCGTATAAAATCACTGTCTTAGCCAGTTCAAAACACGTAGCCGAGTTGGACGTGTAAACACGTTCTGTCAGATCTACTGGTTCACAGTCCGAACTGCAGCCAAGATCTCCGTTTAACGAGTCACGACCAAGACATTCACGCCCTTTAATCAATCACGATCAAGACATTCAGGCGCTTTAATCAATCACGATCAAGACATTCACGCGCTTTAATCAATCACGACCAAGACATTCAGGCGCTTTAACGAAGCACGACCAAGACATTCACGCGCTTTAACGAAGCACGACCAAGACATTCACGCGCTTTAACGAAGCACGACCAAGACATTCACGCGCTTTAACGAAGCACGACCAAGACATTCACGCTTTAGCTCGGAATGCGCCTATAAGCGAAACATTACAGTATTTTCTCGCTTAATGTTCTCAAAAGAGAAACAGTCATTCATGTTTTTAAGAGCTTTGGTGTAGACAGGCACCTTTACTAACTTTATAAGTACAAAATATGGTTTATTAAAATGAGCAAATAATGCATAAAGTTTAAACCGTAATGTTACAGCACTAAAACAAACTCAAAAACGTGGGTGTAGTGAACAGTATCAGTCCAAAGTGGAAAAGAAGACAGAGACAGGAAAAATGTGTTCTGTAAGTGCATAGTGGGTCACAGACTAACTCAATCACTGTCATACAAAGAAACAGTGTCGAAATATCACTTAATAATATTACTAATAAATATTATAAATATTACTTCTTTAGTTACACTGACATGCAAACTATTGGTACAATACTAACCTCACACTGTCAGTCTAATTACGACATGATCGTGTAAACAGCACGGTCTTAGCCTGATAAAACAAATAGTCTACATCTAGTTGGACACCTAAACACTTACTGTTAGATCTACTGGCTCACAGTCCGAGACATTTGTGACACTTCCTGCAGTACGACGCCTGTTCTATTTGCGCAGTTTGTTTCTGCGTAGAGGACAAAATATAAATATATTAAGTATATAGTGCGTTTATTAGTACTTTTTATACAGTTCATGTAAACATATTGATTCGGACCAATTTCTCAGATGAGCCTAGAACGACTTTAGTTTGGTTATTCTGAATCAGACGACCTCAGTTCTATTGCTCTATTTCGCGTAAACGAAGACACCTACTGCAACAGAATAGCGGCTAAAAGCTTTACGTTTTCAGACATTAACCTTGTTAATATTCAATTCTGTTAATATTAAATTTAAGAACTTGTTCTTTGAGTAGTACAAGTTCATATAATTCATGATTGACAGCTCAGATTCAGATACTCACCGGCTTTCTTTTCTAAAGATATTTGCATTGCGCTTCTTAAAATGGAGCACAAAAATTTCACTTTCGCGTTAAACCGGACTGAACCGGTTTTGTCAAGGATAATTGTTTTTTAGGGGCCGGACTGCTGTGACCAGTCACAACACTTTATCCAACCTTCTGCGGGAGAGAGAAATCAGAGCTACAGTATAGAACTGTATTTAAATAACACAGAATAGCGTAGAACAGTGACAGTAAATTACCAGTAGATTTTGACTGTGGGAGAATTTTGTTTGTCATGGAGCTTATACAGCACAGCTGTTCTGAGCAGACGTTTACTTAGGTTTTCACACACACACTCACACACACACACACACACACACACACACACAGAGAGAGAGAGAGAGAGAGAGAGAGACAGGTTATTAGTTTGTGTGTAATACCTATTCTGTGCTCACAAACTCTATATAAAATGACTATTTATTGTCATTAAGTTTCGTTTCTAGCATACACTCCCCTGATATGACAGTTCAAACCATTTTGAGTGTTTGAATAAACCATTTTCAAATGGTATCTTGGGTCTCTCCTCTGCTGATCGCCATGTCCAGTTCACATGCCCAGTGATGTAGTGGTTTAAGACAGTATGTGAACGTTTAGTTTGTGCCCAGACATGTATCTGAGAAGAAGACGAGCTAAAAGACGTTAATCAGGCAGATCTGTTTACTAGTAGGTAACATCTAAGGTCAAGGTTATGATGGAGCTGTAGACATAAGTGAATGTTTTAAGGGACTTCAGACAAAAATTCTGAATAAAAGGTCAAAACACCACAAGGGACATAATCTGCATTAATCTGGTGTTGGCAAAAGTGCAAAATCAAACATCTGTTTTGTTAAAAAAAAAATTCACACAGTATTGACGTGTAACTCGCAGCATTCACGGATCTCCTTTGCTCGCATGCAAAATCTACATGTGCTCACTCATATTTGCTCTGCTCTCGCTTACATTTACTTTGCTCTGCTACAAAACTGCTTGCACGTGTTTAGATATATCCTGCTCTTACACAAACTTGCTCTTCTGCACACACAAACACATACTGTACTCTCGCGAATGTTTTTGTGTTCTTGCGCACAAGAACACAATTCTTTAATTTCATTATTATTAACTGTGAATGAAAAGGAAAGTCATTCATGATCATGATACAAATGTTATTATAAAACAGTTAGAACTTTAAAATAATTGCGGCACTTTCATATACATAATATTATGTGCCATTTCACAAAACAAATATGAATGTATTTAACACATATTGTTCTTATACTGTATAATATGTATGACTCGGGAATTTGCTCAAATAGATAAAGAAATAATATTATTTGAACTTACAGTAATATGCTCTGCTATATAAAGGAAAATTACCAATCTGCTACCATTTAGTGTTAGTAACCAACTTTGGTAGAGCACAAATTCACTCATTAGCCACATTATTTACCACTAATATCTGTAGCTCTGAAATTGACCACCTTGTGGTTTCCGTTACGTCTCCTTCCTGATCAGGTTTATCAGAGGCATGACAATGGTTTTACTGCTTGATAAAAGTCAGACACTTAAAGTCAAATTGCCACTGCTGGCGTTACTGCGTCAGTGAACTGTTCCACAAAGACGCATTAATGTAATTATGACATCACAACCTAAGGAAAGTGTAAGTTATTTAAAAGCGTTCCAACACACTAAATACCTACATGATTTTCTGAAGGAGGACAAGGTGATTTTCAAGGTATAGTCCGACCAGAATTATTGGATATTCTAATAGTTTTCAGCAATAGTATCAATATTACTTGCATGATTTATTATATCATTAAATTAAGTGCGCCGTTAATTATAGAAATATCTAAAATATTTTATATTATCCGTGTATCCCCTGGATTCAGGAACGATCGTGAAAGGCCAAATTAAATCAATAGAGAAACATGATGAGTTTTTCTCAACATGGGAAATTGTTGACCAGGAACAAAACGTGGACACTAAAAGAAATGACGCAGGTATGCAATTTTACTGCCAAGCTGAAAATATAATATTTGTCTGTCTGAACATCAATCCGATCTGTTTGCTCTTTTTTTAATCCAGACGATATCCGAGCTGCAGAAGGACAACTTTAACCTGCGCATGCGTATATGCTTCCTCAAGCATGAGGGCGGCTCGCAGAAGTGCAGCAGTTGTACAGAACAGATTTACAACGCGGCAGAGGAGCGTTTCCCAGTGGCGACGCAGCAAAACTTAGACGTGAGGAGACCCGAGTCTAGTTTTTGTAATCAGAGCCGGTTAATTGAGAGGACGAGACTGGGGACACTTGTTAATCACACTCCGCACCTAGATAAAGGGAGGGCGCTAAAAAATCTAAATACAGCTTGAAAAGGCAATAAATTGACCTTCTCAAATGCATAAATTATTCTGCCCAAGCCTCTTTATTCTCTTCCTTTTTAGAATAGTTTCAACTGCTACTACAGTAGCAGGACCAGACACGTGTCTTGAATTGAATTATTTCTTCATTTCACGTAATGCTCTTCATCCACCTGTCAGGAGCTGAGCAGGTGCAGAGAGGAACTGGAGAAGATGGAAGCGCTTTTCCATCAAGAGAAGACGCTCCGCCTACAGCTAGAGAACCAGCTACAAGCCTACACATTACAAGACCCGCCCTCTGAGGATCAGAGCCAATCAGAGGAAACCATTGAAGAGCTGCACAGGTCGGTACAGGCCTATATTTAATTCTGATAAGAAACATTGTTCATGGAAGATTTCCCAGTTAGAAACTCGGGCTGTTTCTCCAGGACAACCACATCAAAACAACAAAATTATTTGACATATTTCCATTTTAAATGCTAATTTCTGACCACTTAAGTTAAACCTTAGGGCCTTCATTAAACAATAATAATCCTTAGCTAGTAAATCGCTGTACTTTAATTATAGAAGAAATTATCCTTAGAAATGCTTTGTTTTTTATTCTTAGCAAAAGACAATTATATTATAGTACCTAGTCCTGAGCTGGCACACACCATTCTAATGTCACAGTGATTTCAGTGGAGTTTCTCCATGTAGTTCCATGTAATTGGAATGTAATTCCAAGATGAATCTGTGTGCAGAGAGTCCATCTCATAGCTCTAAATGAACATGTGAAATAAAATGTAGCCTAATCGAGTGTGTGTGTGATGGCTGTCAGGTACATAGAACAGCTGCAGGGGGAGCTCAAGGCTCAGAACACCATAATCAATCAGCTGAGGAACAGGAGCACCAATCAGAGCAGTGGACACCAGCCTGGCCACGCCCACAACTCCACACTCACCACCCTGAAAGAGGATGACATACGTGTGAGTGTGTATGTGTGTGCAGGTGCATGTTCCTGCATACATGTATGCTTATTAAACTGTTACTTTAAGACACTAAAACTTTAATGTTTTAATTCGGCTATGAGAATACATTAAAAATTATAAATTGTATACTATATAGGGAAATCCATTTGAACTAAATGTTTAGTATATTTGTACTCTATGTATTCTCTCTCTCTCTCTATTTAGGATCTGAAGAATTTGTTGGAGTTGAAAGACTCTGAGCTGCATGAGACCAAAATCAAACATGAGGCCAGTAAAAACGACCTCCAACAGGCCCTGAAGGACAAAGAGAAACAGATTCAGGTGGGTGTCTCCAAACACATGGCAACCTACAGGTAAAAACAGGCGTCCAAAAATATGCTCTTAATACAAAAGACCTATAGAGCTCACTAAGCATATTATCTGCACATTTATTATAAACATTTTCTTGTGGTTTAAAACAAAAGTGTGAAAAGAGAAAGGACTAAAACACAGGTCTGAAAGGGAACGACACCTTTACCAGACACACTCCTCAGCTTTATACAAAATGTCTGTGAAGCTTGGAGCCTCATTTAACCCCTGCCTGAACTCTGACCCCTGCAAGAGAAGGACTCTGCACCAATATTCCTCATCACACCAGACGGGGGCAGCAGGGAGTACCACTGCAGCAGGGGGTGTGTGCATTTATGAGGGTGATTGTTGTTGTGTGTGAGCAGGGGCTGCATGACATTCTGGAAGGTCACATCCAGGATCTAGCTGAGAAAGATGCTGCGCTAGCAGAGACCACATCAGAGCTGAATAATCTGGAATCTGATGTGGGCAAACTCATTCTACAGCTTGAGAACAGAAAGCAGCAGCTCCAGGTAGCAACCCGACGTTTCATTCAGTCAGACCAGGTGCAGGGCGGAGTTTAGTGTTTTTAACATACTAAAAATACACCTGATTCACAACTCATCTGATATAATGGACCAGTACTCTAAAGATTAAGACTAGGTTTAGTCTGGATGCAAAGAATGGTTCCTTAAGTTGAATTGACTCTATTGAATCTCACACTCTGAATTTGATGTTTATTTACTTTGTTCATGTTTATATTCAGACTAAGGAGCTAAACTAAGGTTTAGAAAGGGAAGTGATGCAACTAGTGCTGTCCTAGACAATAAAATGTATAATATAATTTACCCAACATAAGACATTTCTGATTATTTCAGTATAAGGGCTCTGATCCTTGTTTGGAGTCATTATTTCTAACTACTGGTTTCTCTGTGTTTATGATTGCACACACACATACAAGGAAGAGGATCCAATTGCAAGAGGTTTTATAGTGAAATCAAACAGATCAGAGGGGTCAGGCAGGTATTCGTAGTCCTGTTGATTCAAGGTCCATAACATGGGGCAGAGTCCAGGGGTGTCCAGGGGTCAGGCAGAAGTCGAAAACCAGAAAGACAAAACCATAACTGAACCACTTGGTATGCAAAATAAGGTTGGCAATACTTCATGACGTGAGTGTGAGGGAGGGGAGCTTAAGTAAGGGAGCAGTGATGAGAGAAACAATGATCAGGTGTGTGCTAGTATTCCAGTAAACCAGATTGGAGGCGTGTGTGGGAAGAGGTAGGCGTGGCAGTGCAGGGCTGAGCGTGATTCCTGGGGTTTGTAACACTCTGTCTCTCTGTGATGATCTTAGCTCATGTCTGGGCAGCTACAGGAGAGTGTGAGAGAAAGTCAGCTCCTGAAACAACGCCTGAGATACACAGAGGCCTTCACACATCCTACATACCAGATCCAAGGTACACTCTGCACTGTGGGACTGATGGGGTCTTTCATTTTTGTCAAACTACTCTTGCTAAGTTATTTTCAAAGTGAAAAACCAAATATAGATGTAACATATATCTATAACAACCTTGTAACCTGCTGCTAAAGATTTTTCTTATTTTAATACCCTGTACATAATTGTTTGCATTATAACTATTAAAAATGCTGTTGACAAAAATATAAGAAGCTCCTGATGTGGTTTTATCAGCAGTGGAGCAGCATATGTTGGAGATTCATGAACTGAAACCAACACTGCTGGAGACTATCAGGAGGACCCAGGACCTGTACAGACATCTGCAGGCCGCTGAGCGAGGTGCAAACACCAGTTCTACAACACGGGGACACAATCCAGAATTAGCCAAGCTATCCTCATTTACTAAAAATGTTCACTTGCGGAACCTGAAAAATCACGTCTTCCATTTCCACTTGAGAGTAGATGAAGATGGTGGTGAGTGTAATGATTTAATGAAGGTGTAACAAATGACTTCAGCAGAAAGATAATGACTTAATAGAATTTGTACAGTTACACCTGCAAGGTGTTTTAAGTGGCACCATTTAATGAAAGGTTGTCAGAAAACAGATGCACATTACAGAAATGACTGGAGGTGTGGAAGGTATACTTTTAATAACCTCTTTACCGTTACACATCGTTGTTTTGTTGTTTTGTGTTGTGTATTCATGTCACATTAATGCACTCTTGTTCATCTTGCTCTCGTAGCTTCAGTAAAGAAGGACCATTCTGGGAGGAACAGTGGCAGTGTGTGCAAGAGCAGCTTCAGATCAGTGATCAAAGCGTTGATCTGCTGCTCAGATCCTGCCCAGCCCTGCCTCTCCTCCAGGGCCCATGTTCATGGCCTCCACGTCCTGGTTCCACGTGAGAACTATGACACGCTGCTGGAACAGATGTGTGAGGGGAGGGGTCTGATCAGTCGCGCGAGTGAACTGATCCAGCAACGCCTGCAGACCCACGGCCGACATCACATGCAGGTCCACGTGAGCCCAAGCACGCGACACACAGATTCAATTGGTTAATCGTCACATTTCATGGATAATTTTCACTGAGCTGATTTTCCTATTTCAAATGGACCATTTGTCACTGACTGTGAGGATTATTGAAGGATAAAGAGGCCCAGCGGAGGGCGAGTGGGAAATATTAATCCTTCATGTCTGTTTCAGCCAGTGGACCAGAACCTGCTCAGAAGCCTCTTATACATCATCAATGTCACTCAGACAACTCTAGAAGAGGCCAGTAAACTGTTGACATCTTCATCAGATGTCTCTAAAGAACAGAACCACGACAGAGTAGGAGTTATTTACCACTTTTTGCATCTTTCATAAGTACCACACCAGTAAGAAGTGAAATTCATTTAGCTGTTAGCTAAGTCTATTTACTGGAAGAACTTCATATTGGACTAAATTATGTTTTTTTGATTGACACATACGAATAATATGATTATTTTGGATTTTTGCACATTTGTAAATTATTTATTTATTTATTTTTCTTTAGTTCTGCCATCATGAAAACCTCAAAATGCAGAACAAGCTGAAGAAACCAAAACTAGAGAAATCATATAAGATGAATAAGATGCTTTCAAAGGCTGTCAAAACACTACGGCGATTCAAACGTTGAGCAACACTGACATTAAAATGATCTCCTGTGATTATTTTCTCTGTGATGGTCATATTCCACCCCTCTATCATCCATCAGTCTGTGCACCATCATACATTCACTCTTTCATTGTTGTTGTTTTTAGTAATTAAAATAAAATAAGTGTTGAAATAAAACTACATTCTGAGTATAGATTTTTTTCAAACTTATTGATGATTCTTCATTATGATTTAATTTTTTTACACCCTTACATACTAATAATTAAAAATTGGACAATTCCATGCAACATTTATTTATTAGAATGAATTTTGAATGTCCAAAAATAATAGCATTCTGCAGCAGTCAAGACAAACTTGCAAAAAGTCAGCAAGTTTATTTCTTTTAAAGATCCTTAAGAGACTCAAAATTATGCAAGTACAACAAAACTGTGCAAGTATAAAAGCAATGTAAGAAAAATAAATAAATTTAGCTAAATCAAAATAAATTCAACAATACCTCTTGATAGTTTTTCCTCATGTGAAACGCTTCTACATCACTACATCAGGGTTTCATCAAGTTGTAGCTACTATAATGGTTTGCTAAATGAGTAGAAATTAAATAATTTTCACACATCAGGGACGTTTATTGCTACGCTAAATTCAGTATCATAAGTATCAAAGTGATCACAAGTCATAGTTATAAACCACAATGAGGAAATAGTCTTTTTTATCCCTCTTACAACTGGGTTTAGGCTACAATTTATTATGTAGTGATTTAGATACAGTAAAATAAACAAGTGATAATATCAGGAGGGAAGCTTAAGCCTGACCAAGTATGTCTGGTTTAGTAAATGTGACTGTGTAGACCCGTAATATATTATTATTATTATTATTGTTATTATTAATTTAATTACCATCAAAGCAATTGCTTGGCATGTTTAAAAAGTATCTAGAATGCTAGTAAAGCTCTTCATTTGCTTGCTCACGTCTTTGCACAAAACACGTGTTCTTTTCATTCATAAAATAACAAAATATGCAAGCAAATGGATGTTACTCCTGTAGCAGGGGTGAATAAGGGACAAGACCCTCCTTTCTTAGAGTCCACAGATTCTGTTTGAAGAATGAAGAGTTAATGTCTTTGAGTGACAGCAATCCTCACCAAGGTGTGAAGGGGGAAGGGGAGGCGAAGCTATCAAATGACTTCACAACCAATGTCCAAGCACGAGCGGCGTGATTGGCAGCTGTTTCAACAAATAGAGGACGCTTAGATGAATACGCAGACACCTCACCTGCCTTATTTGTTTACCCACTACGTGAGTTTGAAATATGCGCACTGCTTTGTGTTCTAAGCCAGATGAAGTGTAGCACATGCGAGTGATGCTGTTTGGCAAAACTGATACAGTAATCCATATTGTTTTTACTTAATTTGATTACCAATACTAAGGGACATCATGGAAAGGAACAGGCTTATTTTAGCTGAAGTTTATGTGGAGTTCTTTGGGTGCAGTTATAAGATGGAAGCTGAGAGACGGTTCAGTGGCTTCTAGCATGGATTAGCTTCAATGTTTGCATTGCAAAGGACTGGATATTTCCATTCACTGCTGAAAATATTCACAATCCTCCTACAAAATGTAAGTATACATGAGAAAGCATACTATTTCTTTACAGTATTACAGCACTATCCCAGCATAATCATTTAACATAATAACAATGAAGAATTTAATATTGTCTTTTAATAAGTGCATTGTACATTGAGCATTGTTGTGATGTTTTAGCAAAAAGAATATTGCACACTCAATGTATAGTGACTGATGACTTTGTGTGCATTTAGATGTCTAGGACACCTAGTAGAAAATGCTGTGCAGCTACTTGGTAATTTCATGTATATACTCAAGTGTTCAATTTATTAGACAAGACCCTGGTGAATCAGAATATGTAGAGCATGACTGAAAATGAATCTCCAGCATCAAAATACACATTCTAAACCCGCAAAATAAAAGTCATTTTGGTTTTTTTGACATGTTCTTCTGTATTAGAGGAGCTCAACTAGAAAATAAATGAGGGGTAAATAAGTCTGGATGTGAATGACTGTCATGTCCCAAGTGTTTACATCAATGTGACTCCTGAATCATTGTACTATGTGTACAATTTCTGATAACTAGTATTAAAGTGATCAAGTACAAATCATTTGAAAACTTAAATCACTTAAAACTGGAGGTGCATGTACAGGCTAAGTATCCACTTCCAGACTTATTCAAACATTGACCAACTCTGACATTAAAATGATCTCCTGTCATTATTTTCTCTACGATGTTCATATTCCACCCCTCTATCACCCATCAGTCTGTGCACCATCATACATTCACTCTTTCATTGTTGTTGTTCGTAGTAATTAAAATAAATAACTGTTGAAATAAAACTACATCTGGAATGTTAGTCTCTTCAGCCTTTATTGTCTATTATAAGTAGAGCTGGGTGATTAAAACTAGATGTCTTCAGACTCATGGATGATTCTCGATTATGATTATATATATATATATATATATATATATATATATATATATATATATATATATATATATATATATATCCTTATGTAATAATTTTAAGAAAATGTATTATTAATTTTTAGTTATATCCATTCAAAAATACCTTTATTGATGTTTTTTCCTCATGTGAAATGTCACTACACTGTGCATCACTACATCAGGATTACAGCTACTATAACAGTTTATTAATTAGAAGAAATTAAATCATTTTCACAAATCAGATGTTTATATACACAAACCACAACAAAGAAATAGTCTACTATTTCACCCTAAACACCCTCCTACTACTGGGTGCAGGCTACAATCTCTTATGTAGTGATTTAGATACAGTAAACTAAAATATGTAATAATAACACTAGGGAAGCTTAAAAGTGAAGGAACTGAACCAGTTAGGAAGACAAGCAAGACTGGTGTTAATAAGAAATGTTTTACCAGCCAAAGCATGTGCTTTTGTGAATATAAGGATGTGTATTTCACAGTGCAGGGTGAGGTAATAAAATGATATTGTACGCAGAAGAATATGGATGGTTGGCTTCAGCATAAAGCCTCAGAATGCCTCTTTGACAGGCCTCTAGGGGCCTCAGTTGAGGGATCCTTGGTTCAAGGATGGGACATCCCAGCCCAGCACCGGAAGAAAGAATATGGGCATCTGGTGCTATGAAAAAGGATCACCAGAAGAAGCAATATGGGCACCTGGCGGTAGGAAATAAGATCGCCTTTTTAAAAAAAATAGAAGTAGTTTAGGTTGAACATAATGATACCAAGAACCAGTTGGTGTAAGTATTGAATATCAATTTGCATATATTGAATAATGTATGATTTGAACATAATAGTGTAAACCTGGAAAAGTATTATAAATGTCACGGGACGCCCCCCCCCCTCCCCCCACACACAAGTCACATGGTACGGCCTGCCGCGTGCAGGGGGTTTAATGTTTGTAACCACGCCCTTTGTAATTGTATGCACCTGTATGGGGCTTAATGTCTTGTGTCTTTTGTCTATTTAAATCTCTGATAGTGTGTGTACTGTGTTGGTCATTGTTAGTCTGCTGTTAAATGTAAAATGCGTATGTAATCTTTGTTCAGTGTCACTAGAGTCTGTGTTTTGTTACGTGTATGAGTCATGTCTTTCCTTCATGTTGTATATGAGTGCCACTATTGTTGTTTGTGTCTTTTGTTAATAAACGTGTCACTTCATCGAGGGAATCTGTGCATCCTGCTCCACGCCCATCAGCACTCAGGCCAGCAGATTCGTTACAATAAAAAAATTTAAATGGTTATGTAAGTGTCCTTGAAGAAAATATATAAAGGTCATGCCCACCTGACACTGTTAGACATTCTCCGGACAATGCCTCGTTTGTAACATTGAATTTAGGAAAATCTATGAACACCATTAATTGGTGGCTGTACCACAGGGATCAATTGGATTGACTGGCAACGGACCCACGCCGTCAGCAGGACAAAGCACCAGCTGACGGACAACCCAAAGCTGCACTGTTCTGTGGGTCTGAATCCACACGCGCACTACCAAAGGTACTTAAATCCCTGTTAAAACATTCTGCATAGGTGGTATTCAGACCTGGTCCACAGAGATTTGTAGTCAGGTTTTGGGGGTCTTAAGGGTGCAGACTGGGAATTGAAGGAGTGAGAATTGTTTGCTAAAAATATAAAATAACAAAAAATGGAGTAACAGTTAGAAAATCAACCGGTAAAAGTGAAAATAGTTTCACAAAAACTTACTGTAAAGGGAAATAGTGAAAACAAAAAAACAGTTGAATAAAGAAAGATAAAGTAAAGAAAAATGTGCAGTGAATAAAGAGAATAAAGAGAAATAAATAGAGCTCCAGAGAAAAAAAGCGCTGAAGAGATGAATGTTAACAGGTATGTTTGTTCCAGTTGTTTCTGTATAAATGTGACCACAACAAGTGAAGTAAAGAAAATGTGCAGAATAAAGAGAATAAAAGAATAAAAGAGAATAAAGAAAATAAAATAATAAAAGAATAAAAAGAGAATAAAGAGATTAAAAGAATAAAGAGAAGAATAGTAGATCTCGTGAGTAAAGCAGCACTAAGAGAAAAGTGTTAAATGTTTTGTCTGTAAAAACTGTGTTTGTGTTGATGTGGCCATCGCGAGTTAACAGATTACCAACAATGACGTATTGTACGACGCATACCAGCATAACAGTTTTTTCTGGGTTATAATTAAGATTATTTTGGTTTGGTCGTTTAACAAAGGAAGTGAATGGATATGCAGACAGATCTGTCTAAATGTCATTAATAATATCTCATTATAAAATGCGTGCATGCAAAACATATAGACATTGTTTTAGTAATAAATATAAAGTAAATGATAGAGGTATCGTATATAAAACTGGTAACAGTTAAAGCAGTAGCGAGCATACATATGATGGACATTTTAAAATAGCAGCAATAGGAGAAGAGTAAAGTTAAAATATACAGGATAAGAAATTTAACCAGAGCGAGTGGCGGTTAATAGTATTTTTGGAACAGTGAATATCTAATTTACCCAAGTAAGTTCTGGCTAAATCAATATTCAATAATCAATAAGCAGTTAAATCTAACAAAATAACTTAGAATCAAGTGAATAGATTTGCGACTAAATAATCACATGGATAGCAATTTGTTAAATGAGATGCAGGGAGTGCAAATGCATTTTTGGCTTGAGAAAATATATAGAAACTCTGCAGGTGTGGCGTGTCGGAAATCGCTAGACTTAATACATGTTAAATTGTATCGGCTGACTAAGTGACATAAATTGGATGAATAAGGAATAAGGAGGATTTGGAAAAGGGCTCTGTTGGCTGCAGTTGTTGTTTAGCCAAGTGCCTGTAAGAGCAACAGTTGGAGTGGAGCGGTTGCCATGGGGACCGTTTGAACCACCGCCAGCGCTGGATGATGGGAGGCGGTGTGTAGGGTTAAAGATTTGAATAATGACAGACAAGAGACAGGTTTACTGGGATAGAGGGCTGGCTACGTCCATATTGGTGAACAGAATTCACTCATTGAGCTCAGAGAATTGGAGGCAGACACCTGTGCAGAAAGCTACAACTGTAAGAAAAAACGTATTACTGTGATGAATTCCACAGTGTGTCCTGATTGTTTTTATTGTACAGGAGGAAAAATGTGGGAAATTTCACAAGGAAATGTTGTAGGATTTGGATTATGGATTACACTGAACCTGTTATATTTCAACTTTTAACAATACCCATTATTTTGACAACTCCAATGGAACTTTTGTAGAACAAGACCTGGTTAATCATGCACGTCTCATGCAGAAATATGATGGTGTCGTAATTCCGGATGCTCATTGGGTATGTGGGGGTAAGAGTCATGTTGATTGTGTCATTTCCTATGGTTCCTATACCTGAAGCTGTACTTCCCACACAACGATGCTTATCATTGTGTTCAGCAACGTGAGGCACCGAAGGGTAGTTTGGATGATAAAGTATCCTTGATGCTATTGGAGTTCATAGGGGGGCTTCGGATTAATTTAAGGCTAAAAATCAAATTGCTGCAGGATCTGAATCTATTCTCTGGTGGTTTACTATAAACAAAACTATTGATTGGATAAATTACATATACTATAATCAGCATCATTTTATTAATTATACTGATGCACTAACAGCAGTGGCGGTGCAATTGGAAGCTATGTCATTAATGACCTGGCAAAATCGTATAGCTCTGGATAAGTTTTTGGCCGAGAGGGGAGGTGTATGTGTTCTGTTCGGAGAATCCTGCTGTAATTTTATTCCAAATAACAGTATTAACATAATTTATAAACTGAAGTAACTGTATAACCTAAGATATTTGTGTGATAATATAAGAAACCTTCGCCATGCCCAATGGATGTTGGCCACATAAGTAAGAAAAGAATGTTACAGGGCACGCAGTTAAATTCAATAGTTCATATTAGAAATAATAAAATAAAGTCACAACATTGTTAACATTTATATAAAACAATGACACATTAAATAGAGACAGCGGGACAATAGTTCATGACAAAGTCATGAAAGGGGGGAATGAGGTGATCAAATGTTTTGAGGCAAAGGAAAGGCCAAACGTTAATCTGTATTTTCATGAGGCGATCTGTGATCTAATTAAAATAGGCTTTGAAGCTCCCTGTCACACGTGCAGAGTGGTGCAAGACTGTCTGAAAGCATAAAGATGAATAATGTTTCTGGGGTATCTTAAGGTCAGAGACCTTTTTGAGTCTATATGTGCAAAACAGAGGCTCTGATGCAGGTGGTTTCAAGGCCTCTGTATAAGTCTAAGGCAGATCACACTGGATTGTTCCCATGAGAAATAAATTCATTAGTGTTGGAAAAGATCTCTGTTTTTAAAAGACTAGAAAGCTTCCATAAACTGTAAAATATGGTCTTTAGCACTTTTCTTATAGATGATTTCAGTCTTACATCAAATAGTGAATTCCACTACATGCACAATGCTACATTTTCAGGGTGGGTGTGGCCTGGGGCGATGGGAAGGTGGAGCCCAGTGTCATATCTTTTCATGGGGCCCAAAATCCCTGACGGCGCCCCTGAGTCAGCTTCAAAAGCTTCCACAACCAGCATTGCTCTAAGGGATTATTAAGAGTACACCACCCACTTTAATTAAGAGAACACCACCCATTTTAATTAAGAGTACACAACCCACTTTAATTAAGGGAACACCACCCACTTTAATGAAGAGTACACATAATTCAGCCTCTTTATAACTGAGTGAATCTTAGCTCAACCAGCTGGAGTTTTGGACACACTATTTTGTCATCGATAAGATTTTATTGGGGTCCATTTTCCTGTTGAAGAGACTCTTGGTCAGAGTCAGATGGCTCAAACATGGAGCTAAACCACACTGATCCTGCCAGCTGTTTCTCTCACGCAGCAAGCAGAATCAATGTGGTTTAGCCCAATGTCTGAGCCATCTCTCACTAACACTGGGATGTTTACATTGCCAGGGAGACACCACTATTAAACATTATGTGAACAATATGAATGTAAACATGTCACTAACATCTACACATGTGCACACAAACATATACCTGTAGGGCACTATGCTTGTTCTCATCCTAATACCTTTTCACTTATGAGGTCATACTGACCTCAGCATGCAGAAACAACAGGCGATGACCCAGGTGTTCATTAATGCAAACCACAGGCTTTATAAAGCTAGGAGCCCCTCCCCTCTTTCTGTCCACAAATATCACACACCACAAGGCAGAGGAGCACTGCTGGGCATATACAGTGCCTGGCCAAAAAAAAAGGTCACACACTCTAAAATTTCGTTGGACCGCCTTTAGCTTTGATTATGGCATGCATTCACTGTGGCATTGTTTCCACAAGCTTCTGCAATGTCACAACATTTATTTCTGGCCAGAGTTGCATTAATTTTTCCCCAAGATCTTGTATAGATGATGGGAGATTTGGGCTACTGCACAAAGTCTTCTCCAGCACATCCCAAAGATTCTCAGTGGGGTTCAGGTCTGGACTCTGTGGTGGCCAATCCATGTGTGAAAATGATGTCTCATGCTCCCTGAACCACTCTCTCACAATTTGAGCCCGACGAATCCTGGAATTGTCCGTGCCGTCAGGTAAGAAAAAATCCATTGATGGAATACCCTGGTCGTTCAGTATATTCAGGTAGTCAGCTGACCTTATTCTTTGGGCACATAACATTGCTGAACCTAGACCTGATCAACGGTAGCAACCCCAGATCATAGCATTGCCCCCACAGGTTTGTACAGTAAGCACTAGGCATGATGGGTGCATCACTTCAGCCGCCTCTCTTCTTACCCTGATGCGCCCATCACTCTGGAAGAGGGTAAATGTGGACTCATCAGACCACATTACCTTCTTCCATTGCTCCAGAGTCCGATCTTTATGCTCCCTACCAAATTGAAGCTATTTTTGCCAGTTAGCCTCACTGATAAGTGGTTTTCTTAAGGCTACACAGCTGTTTAGTCCCAATCCCTTGAGTTCCCTTCACACTTATATTCAGCTTTTCTATTGTAACACGCCTAGCTCTACATGATTAGGTAACATTGACATCATCTAACACATTCAGAATTAAGACTTTATGAATGAAAGACCCAGCAGGAATAAGCAAAATGCTTTTTGCTTATTGCTTGTCACACTGAATAATGTTGCATTGCTCTTCATTTAACACAATAAATCCAAGCAATGACTAAGAATTTGCACATTATTACAAACTAATACATTTTTATTTATTGTATTTTTTGAGTTGATGATTGTTCCATTAACTGCTCTGACCAGATGTAGCCATTTCATTATCATGAGCCCCCACCCTCTTCTTGTGCATATAATATAATCTCTGTTAATCCCCTCCTGTATAAACTGGTATTTTCAGAGACTTGCAAGTGTTTTTGGGAACTGTAGGCAGTGAGTGGAATTAGTTGAGGTTGCAGTTTCCTTGTACTTGGTTCTGCTGATGGTGTGAGGTGCTCTTTGTGCTTTGGGGGTGGAGCACCCTCTTCACACTAGGAGGGGCCACTGCTGTGCTGGTCTGGGTTTATGGACTCTTTAGACTTCTAATCTGAGACATCACATCATCCTGAGACATCAACTATAACCTTGAGTGGAACGTATTTTTCCTAATAATGTAGCATCTAATAAATACAGAAACCGAGCAACATCTGTAAACAGGAAGGAGTCTGAGAAAAAAAGGGATCTGGTAAACAAAGACAGCAAAGAAGGTTTTCACGTGTCATCAGGATCTCATGAGGATATTACCTGTGTAAGGTTGTGATTATATGAGGATATTACCTGTGAAAGGTTGTGATCATACACATATATGAGGATATTACCTGTGTAAGGTTGTGTTCATACACATATATGAGGATATTATCTGTGTAAGGTTGTGATCATATGAGGGTATTACCTGTGAAAGGTTGTGATCATACACAAATATGAGGATATTACCTGTGTAAGGATGTGATCATACACATATATGAGGATATTACCTGTGAAAGGTTGTGATCATACACATACATGAGGATATTACCTGTGAAAGGTTGTGATCATACACATATATGAGGATATTACCTGTGAAAGGTTGTGATCATACACATATATGAGGATATTACCTGTGTAAGGTTGTGATCATACACATATATGAGGATATTACCTGTGAAAGGTTGTGATCAAACACATATATGAGGATATTACCTGTGTAAGGTTGTGATCATACACATATATGAGGATATTACCTGTGTAAGGTTGTGATCATATGAGGGTATTACATGTGAAAGGTTGTGATCATACACATATATGAGGATACTACCTGTGTAATGATGTGATCATACACATATATGAGGATATTACCTGTGAAAGGTTGTGATCATACACATACATGAGGATATTACCTGTGAAAGGTTGTGATCATACACATATATGAGGATATTACCTGTGAAAGGTTGTGATCATACACATATATGAGGATATTACCTGTGTAAGGTTGTGTTCATACACATATATGAGGATATTATCTGTGTAAGGTTGTGATCATATGAGGGTATTACCTGTGAAAGGTTGTGATCATACACAAATATGAGGATATTACCTGTGTAAGGATGTGATCATACACATATATGAGGATATTACCTGTGTAAGGTTGTGATCATACACATATATGAGGATATTATTTGTGTAAGGTTGTAATTATACACATATGAGGATATTACCTGTGTAAGGTTGTGATATGAGGGTATTACCTGTGAAAGGTTGTGATCATACACATATATGAGGATATTATCTGTGTAAGGTTGTGATCATACATATATATGAGGATATTACCTGTGTAAGGTTGTGATCATACACATATATGAGGATATTACCTGTGAAAGGTTGTGATCATACACATATATGAGGATATTACCTGTGTAAGGTTGTGATCATATGAGGGTATTACCTGTGAAAGGTTGTGATCATAAACATATATGAGGATATTACCTGTGTAAGGTTGTCACCAAACACATATATGAGGATATTACCTGTGTAAGGTTGTGATCATACACATATATGAGGATATTTCCTGTGAAATGATTTGATCATACACATATATGAAGATATTCCCTGTGAAATGATGTGATCAAACACATATATGAGGATATTACCTGTGTAAGGATGTGATAATACACATATGTGAGGATATTACCTGTGTAAGGATGTGATCATACACATATATGAGGATATTACCTGTGTAAGGATGTGATCATACACATATGTGAGGATATTACCTGTGTAAGCGTTTCCTGTGCCAGCCATATGGTAAAGGGCACCTGCTGCTTCAGAGAGGAGACCAGTAATCTGACTGGGACCAATAGAATGACATTTATACTCAACAGAGAGGAGACCAGTAATTCACCACGTTCTGACTGGGACCAGTATAATGACATTTACACTCAACAGAGAGGAGACTAGTAATTCACCACGTTCTGACTGGGACCAGTATAATGACATTTACACTAAATTAACAAACGTGAGCTTGAGGATCTCAGTGACTGGAAACAGGTGAGTGAGACCCAAATCATTTTTCCCCAGTAAGTTCCTATAAATTCCTGCTGTAGATTATGACTAAAGCCTGTATGATTCCCTATCAAGTCTTCACACATGGACAGAACACAGACCTGCTTTTAAACTATTGGAACAAAACAAGCCTTAGTTAAGTATATTTATGAGTGATACTCCATTAAAGACCAAACTGCATTACATTTATAGCAGTGAAATATAATAATCATAATAAATTGTACACTAGATCATTTCCATGACACTTAATCTAACAATTATGACTGTGAGAAACCAAAAACCAAAAAACTACCTAAAATCCTCTTTAAAATAGATTACTATTAAATAAAATACCCATTATTTGAGGCATGTTAAAATAAAAATAAAAATATATAATATTCTTTATTAATATTATGTGATTTAGCCCTAAAGGGCGCACATTAAAGCCGCCTCTTATCAGATGTAAACGTAGAAAGTCTGATCAGATGTGA
>NC_137517.1:11897500-11977500 GCF_041902795.1 Electrophorus electricus | reverse complement strand
TAAAATAAATTCTGAAAATGTATTTGAAAAGAAAAGAGAAAATAAAGTATAAGAGTAGCATAGAATTTGTCTGAAAAAAACTGTGGTGTTCCCCGTGAGGATGCTCTCAATAGTGCAGGTGTAGAAGTTCCGCAGCACCTTGGAGGGCAGTCTGAACTCCAGGGTACCTGAACCTGTCAACTCTTTCCCCCATGGTTCCGGCGATCTGAACAGGTTGATAATGCCGCTCCTGCTTTTTGCTGCAGTCCACAATCAGCTCCTTTGTCTTGCGGACGTTGAGGAGTAGATTATTTTTGCTGGCACCAGTTCTCTAGGTGCTTAACCTACTCCAGTACTGAGGATGAGTGTGGATGAAACACAGTTGCCTACCCTTACTGATTGTGTTCTATCTGTTAGGAAGTTGGAGATCCAGTCTCACAGGGATGGATGTAGTCCCAGGTCCTCCAACTTGGTAGTGAGTATGGAGGGGATAATGGTGTTAAATGCTGAACTATAAGCATTTTAACATAGTTACCCCTCTCTTTGTCCAGGTGGGTCAGTGTGCTGCGGAGCATATTTGCAATTGCATCATCAGTGCAGCGGTTGTGACAGTATGCAAACTGCAATGGGTCAATGGCTGGCAGTGAAGAGGTGATGAAGTGACCTCCCTCTGAACCAGAGTTTCCAGTTTCAGCCTTTGTTTATATTTTGGTATGAGGAAGATGGCAGCATGGTCTGACATACCAAATAGTGGATGAGCTTGCGACTTGCATCTTTGTATTGGGTGTAGCAGTGGTCTAGTATCCTATTGCCTCTTGTGGGGCAGGTTATGTGCTGATAAATGTTTGGCAATGCATGTTTGAGGTTAGTGCTGTTAAAATCCCTAACCACAATAAGTGCAGTGTCCCGGTGATTTAACTGAAACTGTTTAAGAGCCTCAAGGAGTTGTCACAGTGCGATGTCCGTGTTAGCCTGAGCTGGAATGTACACGGTATTGCCGATGATCAGAGTGAACTCACGAGGAAGGTAAAAAGGACTGGGTGAGCAAGACCGGGCGAGAGTAACAACATTATCGTTATCACACCAGCCATTGTTTACCATCATGCACACATCACCGCCTCTCGACTTCCCCGATTCTGCTATTCTGTCCATGCGGCGCACCGAGAAAAACTCGGCCAGGTGGATGGCATGGCTCGGTACCGCTGGGTCTCAGTGAGGCAGAGGAGATTGCAGTCCCGAATGTCCCTCTGGAACTTTATCCTGGCCCAGAGGTTGTCGAGCTTGTTATCCAGAGACTGGACATTGGCTAGCAGGATGCTAGGTAAGGGAGCTCAGTGTGCCTGAGGCCTCAGCCTGTTCCTTACACCGGCTCCCTTTCCTCACGGCCATTTCTTTGTGTTGCGTCCTTTGTTTTCCCTTAGGATCTCACTCTGCCAACTTAGGTCTGAGGTTAGAAATGGTTTGAGGTGAGTATTTTGTAAACTGAAAGAAACAAGAGTGTTTCTGTCATAAGAGATGCGCATCATAGTAAAAAGAAAAGATAAGAAGGCAAGAATTTCGGAGAAAGTACAAAGTACGGTCGGAGGAGTGGTGACAGCAGTCGACCTCTCTGGCGTCATCTTTATCTTTTCACTAGATAAAATGATAAAACATGTAAACCCAGCAAAAGCACAGGATAATGTCATAACATCAGGAAACCGATATCAGGAGGAATGATGCAGTGAAGTTAATAAAGGCTCAACCAATAACTTTGTTCAATGTGCTTTGTGAGGTACTGGGCAGTGAACATGTGCAACATTTGCTTCGTGCTGAAGTGAGACGTTATCAAGGGGAAAAGTGCTCACAAGGCTCTTTGCACTGCATCTGAGCTACACGTGTTTATGCAAGAACAACAATCTCCCTTTGTGAGTGTATTTGGACACTCAGTATGGCAGGAAAAATTAGTCTATCTCGTTGATAGTTTCTCCTGTTTTGATGAGCTTAACATTGAACGCAGGGCCTCTCTGACACTTTTTGAAGTGTGTGACATAATCAGGGCCATCGGGAACCCCTTCACCTTTCACCTCATAGGAATGACTGAGGATCTGATCTGTGCTGAATAAGAGAAGCTGCTCCAGTTATCATCTGATGAGATACTGATGTCAGAATTCAAACAGATGTAATTGTAGAACTTCTGGATCCAAAGACAGAGTGAATTTTCAACCTTCTCATTAAAAGCTGTGCAGGTTTTGATGTTCTTCGCTAGTGGGGTTGATACTTTCTGTTGTGAGAATAACCTCTCTGCTCTCACCACAATCAAGACTGAGTACCATAACAAAATGGAGGCAGAGTCAGATCTGTGTTTGAAGACCACTGCCCTCATCCTGGACATCGTACAGCTTTACTCAGCTAAACTCCTCAACCCTCTTACTGAAATGGTAAGTGATCACCGTCTGTGTATCTGTGGGATGATTTATAGGAGACACTTGGTCTAAAATGTTTGAGAACTACTGATTTAGATAAACAAAATATCTCTATTCTCTTTATCTACCTGTCTCTACTGTTCTTTCTGAAATCCACACACAGACAAAACACAAAATGTGCTTATTCCTTATTACAACACACCACTATTAATTTAACTGCATTGAACAGACATGTTAAATTGATCGGTTAATTATGCATCAAGATGGTGATTTCTGTTCTCTCTCTTGTATAACACACACACACACACACACACACACACACACACACACACACACACACACACACACACACACACACGCACACACATACACACGCACGCTTTTAATTCAGAGCAAGTTCAAATTGCTTCTTTGTTAACTCCACCCCTGCCTAAGTTTGGAAACAGTCCCACAAGTCAACAGGCAAACAATAGATTAATAGTCAAACAGAATTACGATAATTTGATCAAAGACGCTACCAGACACGGATTCAGTTGGTAAAGTTGTGGAGGAGAGACAGAAGGGTGAGTTAAATTTTATAAAGGAGTTCCATATTCCCTTGGAGGAAACTGAACAAAACTGTTAGTTTGTGTAACAGAGATAAAGAAGCAGTGTGATGATATTGTGCAGAGATTAAGTGCAGGCAGTTCACACTGAGCAGTGGGGAGTGATGTCCACACAAACCCCAGAAGAGGAGAAAGCCCTGGATATACTGGTTCATCAGTGTCTCTTAGGATAAGAGGAGGAACTGATGTGTGTGGAGAAGAATGTCCATCTCCATCCCCTCAGCCTGTCTCTCCACAGTACCCTTCACCTGCTCTAGTCCTGCTGCATCTGCTGGGCCTCTCAGGCAGGACCACAGTCAAAAAGGCAAACAGTGTAAATAGACAAAGGTCAGCACTAGGAAGACCAAAGAGGGGAAACAAGTATGACAGGAAGTGCAGACGTGACACATACAAGAGGGGTCACATCACGGTCACTTTTACAGGAAGTGAGTTGTTATTCACGACTGTAAATCACTGTCCTACCACCAGCTGAGTTCCTGCGTCAGTGATACCTGATTGCTGTCCCATGGTGTGGGTGATAAGAGAATGTGGTTAGTTGTGATTGGTCAGTGATGGTAAACCACCTGGTCTTGGTGAAGATAAGACTGAAGTCAGGGTCTGGAGGTGGAGGGTTTAGGGGGAGAGTTGGAGTGGAGCTGGAGCAGAGCTGGTGGACTGAGCAGTGAGGTTTGGAGAAACCTCTACCTGGGGCTTTCTCTCTCTACTTCTCTCTCTCGCTCACTCTTTCTTTACCTCTCTCTTACTTTATATCCATCTATTGGGTAACATTCAGGTAGTATGACATAATGTAAATGCTTAAGTAACTTTATAAAGTTAGTTATACATATTCTCATCAATTAAACTGTGCTACACAATAGAATTTACTCTAATACCTTTGTAATTATAATTCAGTCAGATAAATGTATTATATTTTACACATCTTAAATGTTGGTCTACACCTGTTTCCATCGCTGGTTGTAGGTAAGCAGGGCAGGGGTAAGTGAACACTGTAACAAGTGAAAGAGTTATAATGTCAATGTGTGTAAGAGAGAAATATACACTTACAGTGTGTGTGTGTGTGTGTGTGTGTGTGTGTGTGTGTGTGTGTAAGAAAGAGAGAGAGAGAGAGAGAGAGAGAGAGAGAGAGAAGTGTGTGATAGGTTTTTTGTGGTGCATTTGTTGAGCACTGCCTGTACTCAGAGGAAAGGCAGCACAAAGACACTTAAGAAGCACTTTAGGATTAATGATTTGGTCAGCTAACACCTTGCATAGTGATTAGGGTACAGGATACAGAGGGGTTTAAGGAACACTCACAAATTAACAAAGTACCTTATGATGGAGATCATGATGTACTAACACCAGTGCAGTAATGTGTTTATGAATGAAAATACTCACACAGCTTTTCTGGATGCTGTAACCAATGGAAGCAGTCTCAGTAGACATTCCTCTGATGGGTCATATTTACTCAGGTCAAACTCATCCAGCTCCTCTTCTGAGTTCAGCAACACAAACACCAGAGCTGACCACTGAGCTGGAGAGAGACTGGCTCCATGGAGACAATGGTCACCTCCTCTGCTCAGGTATGTCTGGACTTCCAGTACTAGAGAATGATCCTTTAGTTCACTCAGACAGTGGAACAGATTGATGGATTTCTCTGGAGATGGATTCTCCCTGATCTTCTCCTTGATGTATTTGACTGTTTCCTCTTTGCTGTGAGAGCTTCTTTTCCTCTGTGTCAGTAGGCCTGATAAGAGAGTCTGATTGGACTCCAGTGAGAGACCCAGAAGGAAGCGGAGGAAAAGGTCCAGATGTTCGTTCTCACTCTGTAAGGCCTTGTCCACTGCATTCATAAGGAAGTCAGACATGGTTGATCTTTTAAAGAGACCTTTCTTTTGCTGTTTCAACACATTTTTCTTTTTGGAGATGAAGGAGAGAAATGCATATAAAGCAGCCAGAAACTCATGAATGCTCAGATGCACAAAGCTGAACACCTTCCCCAGGTGAAGCCCAGACTCCTCTCTGAAGATTTGGGTACGCACTCCTGAGTACAGTGACACTACTTTGACATCAATGCCACACTCTCTTAGGTCTTCCTCATAGAAGATCAGGTTGCCCTTTTCCAGCTGTTGGAAAGCCAGTTTTCCCAGTGCCAGAATTGACTTTTTAGTCTGTTGAGGATCAGTGTCAGTGTTTCCATGGTACTTTCTATCCTTGTGTTTGATCTGAAAGATCAGAAAGTGTGTGAACATTTGAGTCAGAGTCTTGGGGATCTCTCCACTCTCTGCTTCACCCAACATTCTCTCTAGAACAGTGGCTGCAATCCAACAGAAGACTGGAATGTGACACATGATGTAGAGGCTTCTTGATGACTTCATGTGTGTGATGATTTTGTTGGCCAGGCTCTGATCACTGATTCTCTTCCTGAAGTACTCCTCTTTCTGAGGGTCACTGAACCCTCGTACCTCTGTTACCTGATCAACACACTCAGGAGGGATCTGATTGGCTGCTGCAGGTCGAGAGGTTATCCAGAGGAGAGCAGAGGGAAGCAGATTCCCCTTGATGAGGTTTGTCAGCAGCACATCCACCGAGGTCGACTCTGTTACATTCCACAAGTTCTCATTGTTCTGGAAATCTAGAGGAAGTCAACACTCATCCAGACCATCAAAGATGAAAATGACTTTGTAAGCATCACAGTGTATTAATTGTAATTGTTTTGTTTCTGGGAAAAAGTGATGAAGTAGATCCATCAGACTGAACATTTTCTCCTTCATCAAATTCAGCTCCCTAAAAGGAAGTGGAAATATGAAGAGGACGTCCTGATTTGCTCTTCCTTCAGCCCAGTCCAGAATGAACTTCTGAACAGAGACCGTTTTCCCAATTCCAGCAACTCCTTTAGTCAGCACTCTTCTGATGGGTTTGTCTTTAAAGAGGTCATTGCATTTGATGGGTGTCTCCTGTGTTGCTGGTCTCCTGGATGCTGTCTCAATCTGTCTCACCTCGTGTTCATTATTGACCTCTCCACTCCCTCCCTCTGTGATGTAGAGCTCTGTGTAGATCTCATTCAGAAGAGTTGAGCTTCCTTGTTGGGAAATTCCTTCATTAATTCTTTTAAATGTATCCATTAGTTTGTGTTTGAGATTTCGTTGATATTCAGAGAATAGCTCTAATAAACAGAAGAACATGATCACAAATATTTTATTTTCTTGTTATCTTTGATGTTGAAGTAATTTATCAAAACGCTGAAACACTTTGCACAAACACAGAGGACAAAATTTAGTTATAGTGATACTGCCATCATAAAGCCATGATCCAGAGCTCTTACTGCTCTGTAGTGTGTTAGCAAGGTCTGTCTGGTTCATGTTCCCCATGACATGCAGTGTGATCTTCAGCGCTCCCTCTCTGGCACTGCTCTGATCCTCCTCATCCTCCACCTCTCTCTCAGAGCATGCTGGGTAATCTGGACTCAGCAGCTTCTTAAACTTCTTCAGCTCCTTCTTCACCAGAGAGACGACTTTGTGCTCCAGCTCCTGGTTAGGAATAAACAGCAACAGACAATCAAAAAAACACCACCATGTTACAGAGAGAGATCACTACATGATTTTGTTTCATGATGGAGAACATTCTGGCAGTGTTTGGGTAGTTACTTAAAAAAAAGTAATCCATTACTCATCACTTATCTAAAATTGTAATGGGATTACTGTACTCATTACTTAATGGAAAAAGTAATCTTATTACTTCTGTTACATCCTAAAACCCAAATATACTAGAAATCACCCCCACACTTACATACCTTGAATATGGACTCCAGTTGTTTTCTGTAGGTGAGTTCTGCTTTTTCTCTTTGTACACTGTGGACAAACACAACAGACTTTTATGGAGGAATATGTAGCACATTCATACCTGCACAACACATGATTATACAGACAAGTAGATAATATACAAGATTATATATTATCAACACTTGCGTTTCTGCATTTTATAACAGATCTGTGATGCTGCCTGGTGTGCAGCAGCAGAAAGGATGAAGATGCAGGTGTGAGTGTAGAAACTCAAAAAGGCTTTTAATAGAAAGTGAAAGTAAAGCAAATGTGCTAAACACACTCAGCCACAAGAAAACAAAGGTCAACAAACAAGAACAGGAAGACAGGAAACAGGAGAAGTATATACATGGAGGAATCTGGGAAGAGAACAATGCAGAGACTAAGGACAAGTGGCTGGAATGGCAGGTGGAGTTAGGTCAGTAGTGGCAGGAATGGTGGGTGGAGTTAGGCTGGAAAGTGGCAGGAATGGTGGGTGGAGTTAGGCTGGAAATTGGCAGGAATGGTGGGAGGAGTTAGGCTGGGGAGCGGCAGGAATGGTGGGAGGAGTTAGGCTGGGGAGTGGCAGGAATGGTGAGTGGAGATAGGCTGGAGAGTGGCAGGAATGGTAGGTGGAATTAGGCTGGAGAGAGGCAGGAATGGTGGGAGGAGTTAGGCTGGAAAGTGGCAGAAATGGTGGGAGGAGTTAGGCTGGAAAGTGGCCGGAATGGTGGGAGGAGTTAGGCTGGGGCTTTGGCAGGAATGGTGGGTGGAGTTAGGCTGGGGAGTGGCAGGAATGGTGGGAGGAGCAGGGAGAAGGACAACACACAGATACAACAATAAACAAAGGATGACAAGGGAAAGCAAAACAGACAAAAGGGCTCCTTTACAAGATGATTTGTTAGAAAATAAGTACATTTTATTTATAGAGCACATTTACCACAACAGCAATGATCAAAGTGCTGTGGAAAGTTAGGAAAAATGTCTTAACAAAAACCTGTGAAATGTAAAACAAAAGGAAATGTGCCATCAAACATAAACATGGACAGAGAAACGAAAATGTCAGGGTAAAAAGAAGTGTTTGAAATCTGCACAAGAGGGAGCAGAGCTGATATTCAGAGAAGGACTGTTCCACAGCCTCAGTGCTGCAGCTGAACAGACACAGTCACACTTCAGCTTCAGTCGAGACTGTAGAAAGACACAGTCACACTTCAGCTTCAGTCGAGACTGTAGAACAGACACAGTCACACTTCAGCTTCAGTCGAGACTGTAGAATAGACACAGTCACACTTCAGCTTCAGTCAAGACTGTGGAACAGACACAGTCACACTTCAGCTTCAGCCGAGATTTTAGAACAGGCAACAGCTGATCTGAACAACTCTGAGTGCCAGTGAGTAGATGACTTGTTCCTAAGCATGAACAAAGAATTTGATTTTGGGAAATTTCTCTGAACTTGTAAAAATTATTCCTAATAACAGAATTGATTTGCTGTTCAAATCTGAGATCTGGATCAAAGATAACACCAAGATTTTTATATTTCTAGGAATAATACAAGCAGATTAATCAACTGTTACACAAGTGTTAACCCCTCACTATCTATGTTTACATGTACACCCATGATCTTATATTAGTCTACAACTGTCTTACTTAGATATGATCATGTTAATATTACAGTCTGATTGTTATAGTGTGACATAGTGTCTTAGTTGACCTAAGCTTAGGCTGATTAAAGCATGTGTTCTAGAATAATATTAGCCAGACTATGTGCACATGTAAACACACACTGATCCACGGACTATTTTGTGCTACATTTCTGGCAAAGCCTGATAAACATATTATACATATATTGTACATACATTGTTCTATATATATATATATATATATATATATATATATATATATATATATATATATATATATATATATATATATATATATATATATATATATAGAGAGAGAGAGAGAGAGAGAGAGAGAGAGAGAGAGAGAGAGAGAGAGAGAGATATTTCCTTATGTACCCCTGTTTTTTTCCCTCAATTTGGACAGAGCACTCTCAAACCATTTCACTGCGAGTTATCTATGTACATGACAAATAAACCAAACTTGAAACTTAAACTGTAATCAAGAGAGTTTGTTTTTGTCTAGTCATTAAAAGAGGAGCTCAGCAATGTTCAGTAACAGCATTACTACTGTAGCTAAATCCAGCTCATCTACCTACAGCTTGATCCTGCCCCAACTCCTCTTCTTAAGTGTTCTTCTGCTATTTCTCCCATGTCTTCTCATTAATGCTTCCCTTCGGATTCTGTCCCTACAGCTCTCAAAACCTCAGCTTTAACTGCCATTCTTTATAAAACAGGACTAAATGCTGCACTACTTGATAATTACTGACCCATTTCCAGTCTCCCCTGTCTACTCAGGGTTCCAGCCTCTCAACTACAATCTTTCTTAAATACTCAGGATCTATTTGAACCTTTCCAATCTGACTTCCATACTATGCACAACACTGAGAGAGCCCTGTTACATGGTTTCAATGATCCCCTTCTCTCTACTGACTCTGGTGCCCTGTGTGTTCTCCTCCTTCTAGATCTTCTAGATAGAAGTGCTGTGTTTGACACAATTAAACCATAGCATACTTATCAGCTGCCTCTCAGACATTGGGATTACTAATACAGTTCTTGAATGGTTTATCTCCTATATCTCTAATAGATCACATTTTGTCACACTTGGTAAACACAAATCACACACTGTTACCGTTACCCAAGATGTTCTCTAGGGATCGGTGCCTGGTCCTCTCCTATTTAATCGATATGTTGCCCCTTGGTCAGATTATCCGCAGGCATGGTCTCCGTTTCCACTGTTATGCTGATGACACTCAGATTTATAGTAGCACCAAAGGTAACACTACCTTACCACTTCCTGCTTTACTCTCTTGTATCAAAGATCTCAAACAGTGGATGAACATAAACTTCCTAGAGTTAAATCCTTACAAAATAAAATTTTAGTTATTGGTTCTAAATCCATAATCGCTAAATTAACTGATTTTAAACTCAGTCTAGATGGGTCTTGGTCAAATCATCAACTGCATTTTGGAACTTTGGTGTACTCCTCACTCTTTCAACCCCACATCATGTCAATGGTTAAAAATGCCTTTTTTTTTACAGTCACAATATCAGTAGACTTGCTCTCCAGACAAGGTGCTGAAACTCTGGTTCATGCTTTCATCACATCCCATCTTGATTACTGCAACTCTCTCTTCATTTACACCCCAGAATTCTCTTAGATGTTAAAAAATGTCAGCCCAAAACACCCCGATTCTACATCAGTTACACTGGCTCCCTGTCCCTCAACACATTCAGTATAAACTCGTCTTGCTTACATTCAAAGCTCTGCATGGTCTTGCACCTCCCTACTTAGCTGAACTCCTACATCCATACTGCTCCACCCATACACTTAGGTCTTCTGATGCAGGTTGTCTCTCCATCCCTAAGTTAAGATTAGTCTCTGTAGGGGCAGATCTTTTAGTGTCATGGCCTCAAAACTATAGAACACTTTACTACAATCTCTCCATCTCTGGTCTTCAATTTCTGCTTTCAAATCGCTTAAAACATAAACATTTTAATGACCTTTCTTCTGTTAATAGTTGATAAATTAATGTGCTAAATGTGTTAATTCATGTCTCTTTCCATGTGTATTGCTATTGTAAAGCAACCTTGAATTTTAGAAATGCACTATTTAAATTTAAACTTATTATTATTTAATTATTACAGTACATACTGAATACAGTATACAGTCAGCTTTAGAATAACTGCCATTGTTTTTAAATAAAGAAGCTGAACTTTAGGGAAATATTCGTAAATGTACAGGTGTGTTTTGTATTCTTGGTAAACGTACACCTGTGTTGTGAGGCTGAATTAGACTGTGCATAAAGGAGACTGAAAATTAATATTTTAATAAACTATAACTATTTTTGCACATCTGTAACTGTACTGTCATAGCACAGACCCCTCCTCATAGATACCTCCCTATGCTTGTGACATTGTGTGTGTGTGTGTGTGTGTGTGTGTGTGTGTGTGTGTGTGTGTGTGTGTCTCCCATGTATCACACTTACAGGTTTATACTTTACAATATCTGGAAGATTCGACTGTTTCTCTCTAAAGAGGACACCCAGGTGCTCCTCCAGTCCCTCATTACCTTGAGACTGGGTGACTGTAACTCACTCCTGGCTGCTTCCTCCATGTGTGTCTCCAGGCCCTTACAGCTGATCCAGAATGCAGCAGTACGGCTGGTCTTAAACTTTCTGAAGTTTATACTTATGTTTCATTTCTGTATTGTGTATTGTTTCTCGGTCTCAGTAGAGACAATTGTTTCTGGCAGTATCAGAGATCAAGATTATTTAAGAATATTACCTACTGGTACTATCCAAGGGTTCTCTGAATGGACAACAAAGCACTTTTAAGAAGTCTGTCTGGATAAGGGCATCTACTAAATGCAATAAATATACGTTTATTCTGATATCTCAAGTAAATAAGTGCACAAACCTCTTCCCACTCAGGATATGCAGGCTGGATGAACCGATTTAATCTTCTAATTCAGTGTTCCTCACTCCCAGTGCTGGATAAACTGATTTAATCCCCCTAATGTAGTGCTCCTCACTCCAAGTGCTGGATGATCTGATTTAATCCTCTAATCCAGTCTTCCTCATTCCCAGTGCTGGGAACCTGCAGCACTGCAGTTTAGTGTTTTCCTGCTCCAACACACCTGATGCAACTCATGAAGAACTTCATAATGAGCTGAGTGAGTTTGATCAGGTGGGACTGGGAGTGAGGAACACTGTCCTAAACCAGGAGACTATCACCTCTCATCAGAACACTCTCCCTCTCTGAAGTATAAGTGGAGGACTCCATTTTACCTGAGCTCAGTAGAACAGTCACATTCCCTACGTCATCCTTACCTGAGCTCAGTAGAACAGTCACATTCCCTACATCATCCTTACCTGAGCTCAGTAGGATACACTCCCTCTCTGAACTGCATTGGAATCTTCATTGACTTGTCACTCTTCATGGATACACAGCTGGGTTCCGGGGAGTCTGATCTCTTACCCTGAATAGAACTAAAACACACAATTAAAAAAGATATTGTTTTAATGCCAAAATAGTGTTATACTGCCAAAGTCTAACTTAAAATAGTTTCACATTTTTGGTGTATTTTCTAAAGTAATCATCTCACAAATCCAGAGTTCATTTCCACAGTGACTTTACCCTTTGAGAACTCTCTGCTCACTGTGAGGATGCAGAAGTCTCTGTGTAATTGTGGATGACCAGTTATTGTTCTGGGCTCACGTTCCAAACCTGACTTGGTTATCCAGGTTTATTAGGCTTTTAAACTTTCTGAACTTTCTAAAGTTTATACTTATGTTTCATCCGTATTGTGTATTGTGTCTCAGTCTCAGCAGAGACAAATGTTTCTGGTAGTATTAGAGATCAAGATTATTTAAGAATATTACCTACTGGTACTATCCAAGGGTTTTGTGAATGGACTACAAAGCACTTTTAAGAAGTTTGTCTGGATAAGGGCATCTAAAAAATGCAAGAAATATACATGTATTCAGATATCCCAAGTAAATAAGTGCACAAACCTCTTCCCACTCAGGATATGCAGGCTGGATGATCTGATTTAATCCCCTAATCCAGTGTTCCTCATTCCCAAAGATGGATGAACTGATTTAATCCAGTGTTCCTCATTCCCAGTGCTGGGAACCTGCAGCACTGCACAGTTTAGTGTTTTCCTGCTCCAACACACCTGATACAGCTCATGAAGAACTTCATAATGAGCTGAATGAGTTTGATCAGGTGGGACTGGGAGTGAGGAACACTGTCTTAAACCAGGAGACCATCACCTCTCATCAGAACACTTTCCCTCTCTGAAGTGTATGTGGAGGACTCCATCTTATCTGAGCTCAGTAGAACAGCCACATTCCCTACATCATCCTTACCTGAGCTCAGTAGAACAGTTATATTCCCTACATCATCCTTAGCTGAGCTCAGTAGAACAGTCACATTCCCTACATCATCCTTACCTGAGCTCAGTAGAACACTCACATTCCCTACATCATCCTTACCTGAGCTCAGCAGAACAGTCACATTCCCTACATCATCCTTACCTGAGCTCAGTAGAACACTCACATTCCCTACATCATCCTTACCTGAGCTCAGTAGAACACTCACATTCCCTACATCATCCTTACCTGAGCTCAGTAGAACACTCACATTCCCTACATCATCCTTACCTGAGCTCAGTAGAACACTCACATTCCCTACATCATCCTTACCTGAGCTCAGTAGAACAGTCACATTCCCTACATCATCCTTACCTGAGCTCAGTAGAACAGGCACATTCCCTACATTATCCTTACCTGAGCTCAGTAGGATACACTCCCTCTCTGAACTTTAATGGAATGTCCATTGACTGGTCACTCTTCATGGATACACTGCTGGGTTCCGGGGAGTCTGATCTCTTACCCTGAATCAGACTAACATACACAATTAAAAAGATATTATTTTAAGGCCAAAATACTAATGTGTGTATAAATGGTGCAAATAAATTAATATGCATTTATGTCTATCATTGCGATTTTTATTTAATGTTTTTTAAAGAATTCGTACAAAGATGTTGAAAACACTAAATTCGTTATTATGTTTCTTGTTATTTACTAAGTGATCTTCAAGATGATCAGAGTTATACCAGAGAGCATCTTTACATTACTTTACATTGCATTACGCTGGTCTTAAACTTTCTGAAGATTATACTTATGTTTCATCTTTGTATTGTGCATTGTGTCTCGGTCTCAGTAGAGACAACTGTTTCTGGCAGTATCTGATTTAAGATTGTTACCTGCTGGTACTATTCAAGGGTTTTGTGAATGGATATCAAAGCACTTTTAAGAGGTCTGTGTGGCTAAGAACATCTACTAAATGCAATAAATATAGATTTATTCAGATATCCCAAGTAAATAAGTGCACAAACCTATGCACTGCAAGTATGTTTATTTATGTTCTCTCACCTGTCTCCTTTCTGTGTGTGCTGTTCCCCAGAGACACGTATTTTGGAGGTCATGTCTCCTCCTACAGATTATAGCTGTACACCTGCAAACACGCACATGCAGATTAATAATCAGAACACATATTCAATTACAATATTTACATTTACTGCATATGGCAGACACCCTTGTCCAGAGAGACTTACAGAAGTGATTTGTTGTGTCGCTACAAAAAACATAAATAAAGCACCTTTGTAAGTCGCTCAGGATAAGAGTGTCTGCTAAATTTTATAAATGCAAATGTAAACATCCTCATGTGAGCACAGAGAGGTTAGTGTCAAGATCACTACCAGGCTAAAGCCCTGGCTAAACTGCAAAAGAGGGCAGTAAAGATGTGTTTTTATAATAAGTGCATACTCAAAATCACTGTCACACAAATAAACAGCGCAGAACTTCATAAAAAAGCTAGATTTACATGCGCACCGTTGGTACAATACTAGTCTGACACTGTTAGTTGAACTAACACACGATCGTATAAAATCACTGTCTTAGCCAGTTCAAAACACGTAGCCGAGTTGGACGTGTAAACACGTTCTGTCAGATCTACTGGTTCACAGCCCGAAATGCAGCCAAGATCTCCGTTTATCGAGTCACGACCAAGACATTCACGCGCTTTAATCAATCACGAAAAAGACATTCACGCGCTTTAATCAATCACGACCAAGACATTCACGCGTTTTAACGAAGCACGACCAAGACATTCACGCTTCAGCTCGGAATGCACCTATAAGCGAGACATTACAGTATTTTCTCGCTTAATGTTCTCAAAAGAGAAACAGAGTCATTCATGTTTTTGAAGAGCTTTGGTGTAGACAGGCACCTTTACTAACTTTATAAGTACAAAATATAGTTTATTAAAATGAGCAAATAATGCATAAAGTTTAAAACGTAATCTTACAGCACTAAAACAAACTCAAAAACGTGGGTGTAGTGAACAGTATCAGTCCAAAGTGGAAAAGAAGACAGAGGCAGGAAAAATGTGTTCTGTAAGTGCATAGTGGGTCACAGACTAACTCAATCACTGTCATACAAAGAAACAGTGTCGAAATATCACTTAATAATATTACTAATAAATATTATAAATATTACTTCTTTAGTTACACTGACATGCACACTATTGGTACAATACTAACCTCACACTGTCAGTCTAATTACGACATGATCGTGTAAACAGCACGGTCTTAGCCTGATAAAACAACTAGTCTACATCTAGTTGGACACCTAAACACTTACTGTTAGATCTACTGGCTCACAGTCCGAGACATTTGTGACACTTCCTGCAGTACGACGCCTGTTCTATTTGCGCAGTTTGTTTCTGCGTAGAGGACAAAATATAAATATATTAAGTATATAGTGCGTTTATTAGTACTTTTTATACAGTTCATGTAAACATATTGATTCGGACCAATTTCTCAGATGAGCCTAGAACGACTTTAGTTTGGTTATTCTGAATCAGACGACCTCAGTTCTATTGCTGCATTTCGCGTAAACGAAGACACCTACTGCAACAGAATAGCGGCTAAAAGCTTTACGTTTTCAGACATTAACCTGTTAATATTAAATTCTGTTAATATTAAATTTAAGAACTTGTTCTTTGAGTAGTATAAGTTCATATAATTCTTGATTGACAGCTCAGATTCAGATACTCACCGGCTTTCTTTTCTAAAGATATTTGCATTCCGCTTCTTAAAATGGAGCACAAAAATTTCACTTTCGCGTTAAACCGGACTGAACCGGTTTTGTCAAGGATAATTGTTTTTTAGGGGCCGGACTGCTGTGACCAGTCACAACACTTTATCCAACCTTCTGCGGGAGAGAGAAATCAGAGCTACAGTATAGAACTGTATTTAAATAACACAGAATAGCGTAGAACAGTGACAGTAAATTAGCAGTGGATTTGGACTGTGGGAGAATTTTGTTTGTCATGGAGCTTATACAGCACAGCTGTTCTGAGCAGACGTTTACTTAGGTTTTCACACACACACACACACACACACACTCACACACACACACACACACACTCACACACACACAAACACACACACACACACACACACACACACACACTCACACACACACACACACACACACACACTCACTCACACACACACACACACACACACACACACACACACACACACACACACACACACACACAGAGAGAGAGACAGGTTATTAGTTTGTGTGTAATACCTATTCTGTGCTCACAAACTCTATATAAAATGACTATTTATTGTCATTACGTTTCGTTTCTAGCATACACTCCCCTGATATGACAGTTCAAACCATTTTGAGTGTTTGAATAAACCATTTTCAAATGGTATCTTGGGTCTCTCCTCTGCTGATCGCCATGTCCAGTTCACATGCCCAGTGATGTAGTGGTATAAGCCAGTATGTGAACGTTTAGTTTGTGCCCAGACATGTATCTGAGAAGAAGACGAGCCAAAAGACGTTAATCAGGCAGATCTGTTTACTAGTAGGTAACATCTAAGGTCAAGGTTATGATGGAGCTGTAGACATAAGTGAATGTTTTAAGGGACTTCAGACAAAAATTCTGAATAAAAGGTCAAAACACCACAAGGGACATAATCTGCATTAATCTGGTGTTGGCAAAAGTGCAAAATCAAACATCTGTTTTGTTAATTTTTTTTTCACACAGTATTGACGTGTAACTCGCAGCATTCACGGATCTCCTTTGCTCGCATGCAAAATCTACATGTGCTCACTCATATTTGCTCTGCTCTCGCTTACATTTACTTTGCTCTGCTACAAAACTGCTTGCACGTGTTTAGATATATCCTGCTCTTACACAAACTTGCTCTTCTGCACACACAAACACATACTGTACGCTCGCGAATGTTTTTGTGTTCTTGCGCACAAGAACACAATTCTTTAATTTCATTATTATTAACTGTGAATGAAAAGGAAAGTCATTCATGATCATGATACAAATGTTATTATAAAACAGTTAGAACTTTAAAATAATTGCGGCACTTTCATATACATAATATTATGTGCCATTTCACAAAACAAATATGAATGTATTTAACACATATTGTTCTTATACTGTATAATATGTATGACTCGGGAATTTGCTCAAATAGATAAAGAAAAAATATTATTTGAACTTACAGTAATATACTCTGCTATATAAAGGAAAATTACCAATCTGCTACCATTTAGTGTTAGTAACCAACTTTGGTAGAGTACAAATTCACTCATTAGCCACATTATTTACCACTAATATCTGTAGCTCTGAAATTGACCACCTTGTGGTTTCCGTTACGTCTCCTTCCTGATCAGGTTTATCAGAGGCATGACAATGGTTTTACTGCTTGATAAAAGTCAGACACTTAAAGTCAAATTGCCACTGCTGGCGTTACTGCGTCAGTGAACTGTTCCACTAAGACGCATGAATGTAATTATGACATCACAACCTAAGGAAAGTGTAAGTTATTTAAAAGCGTTCCAACACACTAAATACCTACATGCTTTTCTGAAGGAGGACAAGGTGATTTTCAAGGTATAGTCCGACCAGAATTATTGGATATTCTAATAGTTTTCAGCAATAGTATCAATATTACTTGCATTATTTATTATATCATTAAATTAAGTGCGCCGTTAATTATAGAAATATCTAAAATATTTTATATTATCCGTGTATCCCCTGGATTCAGGAACGATCGTGAAAGGCCAAATTAAATCAATAGAGAAACATGATGAGTTTTCCTCAACATGGGAAATTGTTGACCAGGAACAAAACGTGGACACTAAAAGAAATGACGCAGGTATGCAATTTTACTGCCAAGCTGAAAATATAATATTTGTCTGTCTGAACATCCATCCGATCTGTTTGCTCTTTTTTTTTTAATCCAGACGATATCCGAGCTGCAGAAGGACAACTATAACCTGCGCATGCGTATATGCTTCCTCAAGTATGAGGGCGGCTCGCAGAAGTGCAGCAGTTGTACAGAACAGATTTACAACGCGGCAGAGGAGCGTTTCCCAGTGGCGACGCAGCAAAACTTAGACGTGAGGAGACCCGAGTCTAGTTTTTGTAATCAGAGCCGGTTAATTGAGCGGACGAGACTGGGGACACTTGTTAATCACACTCCGCACCTAGATAAAGAGAGGGCGCTAAAAAATCTAAATACAACTTGAAAAGGCAATAAATTGACCTTCTCAAATGCATAAATTATTCTGCCCAAGCCTCTTTATTCTCTTCCTTTTTAGAATAGTTTTAACTGCTACTGCAGTAGCAGGACCAGACACGTCTCTTGAATTGAATTATTTCTTCATTTCACGTAATGCTCTTCATCCACCTGTCAGGAGCTGAGCAGGTGCAGAGAGGAACTGGAGAAGATGGAAGCGCTTTTCCATCAAGAGAAGACGCTCCGCCTACAGCTAGAGATCCAGCTACAAGCCTACACATTACAAGACCCGCCCTCTGAGGATCAGAGCCAATCAGAGGAAACCTTTGAAGATCTGCACAGGTCGGTACAGGCCTATATTTAATTCTGATAAGAAACATTGTTCATGGAAGATTTCCCAGTTAGAAACTCGGGCTGTTTCTCCAGGACAACCACATCAAAACAACAAAATTATTTGACATATTTCCATTTTAAATGCTAATTTCTGACCACTTAAGTTAAACCTTAGGGCCTTCATTAAACAATAATAATCCTTAGCTAGTAAATTGCTGTACTTTAATTATAGAAGAAATTATCCTTAGAAATGCTTTGTTTTTTATTCTTAGCAAAAGACAATTATATTATAGTACCTAGTCCTGAGCTGGCACACACCATTCTAATGTCACAGTGATTTCAGTGGAGTTTCTCCATGTAGTTCCATGTAATTGGAATGTAATTCCAAGATGAATCTGTGTGCAGAGAGTCCATCTCATAGTTCTAAATGAACATGTGAAATAAAATGTAGCCTAATCGAGTGTGTGTGTGATGGCTGTCAGGTACATAGAACAGCTGCAGGGGGAGCTCAAGGCTCAGAACACCATAATCAATCAGCGGAGGAACAGGAGCACCAATCAGAGCAGTGGACACCAGCCTGGCCACGCCCACAACTCCACACTCACCACCCTGAAAGAGGATGACATACGTGTGAGTGTGTATGTGTGTGCAGGTGCATGTTCCTGCATACATGTATGCTTATTAAACTGTTACTTTAAGACACTAAAACTTTAATGTTTTAATTAGGCTATGAGAATACATTAAAAATTATAAATTGTATACTATATAGGGAAATCCATCTGAACTAAATGTTTAGTATATTTGTACTCTATGTATTCTCTCTCTCTCTCTATTTAGGATCTGAAGAACTTGTTGGAGTTGAAAGACTCTGAGCTGCATGAGACCAAAATCAAACATGAGGCCAGTAAAAACGACCTCCAACAGGCCCTGAAGGACAAAGAGAAACAGATTCAGGTGGGTGTCTCCAAACACATGGCAACCTACAGGTAAAAACAGGCGTCCAAAAATATGCTCTTAATACAAAAGACCTATAGAGCTCACTAAGCATATTATCTGCACATTTATTATAAACATTTTCTTGTGGTTTAAAACAAAAGTGTGAAAAGAGAAAGGACTAAAACACAGGTCTGAAAGGGAACGACACCTTTACCAGACACACTCCACAGCTTTATACAAAATGTCTGTGAAGCTTGGAGCCTCATTTAACCCCTGCCTGAACTCTGACCCCTGCAAGAGAAGGACTCTGCACCAATATTCCTCATCACACCAGACGGGGGCAGCAGGGAGTAACACTGCAGCAGGGGGTGTGTGCATTTATGAGGGTGATTGTTGATGTGTGTGAGCAGGGGCTGCATGACATTCTGGAAGGTCACATCCAGGATCTAGCTGAGAAAGATGCTGCGCTAGCAGAGACCACATCAGAGCTGAATAATCTGGAATCTGATGTGGGCAAACTCATTCTACAGCTTGAGAACAGAAAGCAGCAGCTCCAGGTAGCAACCCGACGTTTCATTCAGTCAGACCAGGTGCAGGGCGGAGTTTAGTGTTTTTAACATACTAAAAATACACCTGATTCACAACTCATCTGATATAATGGACCAGTACTCTAAAGATTAAGACTAGGTTTAGTCTGGATGCAAAGAATGGTTCCTTAAGTTGAATTGACTCTATTGAATCTCACACTCTGAATTTGATGTTTATTTACTTTGTTCATGTTTATATTCAGACTAAGGAGCTAAACTAAGGTTTAGAAAGGGAAGTGATGCAACTAGTGCTGTCCTAGACAATAAAATGTATAATATAATTTACCCAACATAAGACATTTCTGATTATTTCAGTATAAGGGCTCTGATCCTTGTTTGGAGTCATTATTTCTAACTACTGGTTTCTCTGTGTTTATGATGGCACACACACATACAAGGAAGAGGATCCAATTGCAAGAGGTTTTATAGTGAAATCAAACAGATCAGAGGGGTCAGGCAGGTATTCGTAGTCCTGTTGATTCAAGGTCCATAACATGGGGCAGAGTCCAGGGGTGTCCAGGGGTCAGGCAGAAGTCGAAAACCAGAAAGACAAAACCATAACTGAACCACTTGGTATGCAAAATAAGGTTGGCAATACTTCATGACGTGAGTGTGAGGGAGGGGAGCTTAAGTAAGGGAGCAGTGATGAGAGAAACAATGATCAGGTGTGTGCTAGTATTCCAGTAAACCAGATTGGAGGCGTGTGTGGGAAGAGGTAGGCGTGGCAGTGCAGGGCTGAGCGTGATTCCTGGGGTTTGTAACACTCTGTCTCTCTGTGATGATCTTAGCTCATGTCTGGGCAGCTACAGGAGAGTGTGAGAGAAAGTCAGCTCCTGAAACAACGCCTGAGATACACAGAGGCCTTCACACATCCTACATACCAGATCCAAGGTACACTCTGCACTGTGGGACTGATGGGGTCTTTCATTTTTGTCAAACTACTCTTGCTAAGTTATTTTCAAAGTGAAAAACCAAATATAGATGTAACATATATCTATAACAACCTTGTAACCTGCTGCTAAAGATTTTTCTTATTTTAATACCCTGTACATAATTGTTTGCATTATAACTATCAAAAATGCTGTTGACAAATATATAAGAAGCTCCTGATGTGGTTTTATCAGCAGTGGAGCAGCATATGTTGGAGATTCATGAACTGAAACCAACACTGCTGGAGACTATCAGGAGGACCCAGGACCTGTACAGACATCTGCAGGCCGCTGAGCGAGGTGCAAACACCAGTTCTACAACACGGGGACACAATCCAGAATTAGCCAAGCTATCCTCATTTACTAAAAATGTTCACTTGCGGAACCTGAAAAATCACGTCTTCCATTTCCACTTGAGAGTAGATGAAGATGGTGGTGAGTGTAATGATTTAATGAAGGTGTAACAAATGACTTCAGCAGAAAGATAATGACTTAATAGAATTTGTACAGTTACACCTGCAAGGTGTTTTAAGTGGCACCATTTAATGAAAGGTTGTCAGAAAACAGATGCACATTACAGAAATGACTGGAGGTGTGGAAGGTATACTTTTAATAACCTCTTTACCGTTACACATCGTTGTTTTGTTGTTTTGTGTTGTGTATTCATGTCACATTAATGCACTCTTGTTCATCTTGCTCTCGTAGCTTCAGTAAAGAAGGACCATTCTGGGAGGAACAGTGGCAGTGTGTGCAAGAGCAGCTTCAGATCAGTGATCAAAGCGTTGATCTGCTGCTCAGATCCTGCCCAGCCCTGCCTCTCCTCCAGGGCCCATGTTCATGGCCTCCACGTCCTGGTTCCACGTGAGAACTATGACACGCTGCTGGAACAGATGTGTGAGGGGAGGGGTCTGATCAGTCGCGCGAGTGAACTGATCCAGCAACGCCTGCAGACCCACGGCCGACATCACATGCAGGTCCACGTGAGCCCAAGCACGCGACACACAGATTCAATTGGTTAATCGTCACATTTCATGGATAATTTTCACTGAGCTGATTTTCCTATTTCAAATGGACCATTTGTCACTGACTGTGAGGATTATTGAAGGATAAAGAGGCCCAGCGGAGGGCGAGTGGGAAATATTCATCCTTCATGTCTGTTTCAGCCAGTGGACCAGAACCTGCTCAGAAGCCTCTTATACATCATCAATGTCACTCAGACAACTCTAGAAGAGGCCAGTAAACTGTTGACATCTTTATCAGATGTCTCTAAAGAACAGAACCACGACAGAGTAGGAGTTATTTACCACTTTTTGCATCTTTCATAAGTACCACACCAGTAAGAAGTGAAATTCATTTAGCTGTTAGCTAAGTCTATTTACTGGAAGAACTTCATATTGGACTAAATTATGTTTTTTTGATTGACACATACGAATAATATGATTATTTTGGATTTTTGCACATTTGTAAATTATTTATTTATTTATTTTTCTTTAGTTCTGCCATCATGAAAACCTCAAAATGCAGAACAAGCTGAAGAAACCAAAACTAGAGAAATCATATAAGATGAATAAGATGCTTTCAAAGGCTGTCAAAACACTACGGCGATTCAAACGTTGAGCAACACTGACATTAAAATGATCTCCTGTGATTATTTTCTCTGTGATGGTCATATTCCACCCCTCTATCATCCATCAGTCTGTGCACCATCATACATTCACTCTTTCATTGTTGTTGTTTTTAGTAATTAAAATAAAATAAGTGTTGAAATAAAACTACATTCTGAGTATAGATTTTTTTCAAACTTATTGATGATTCTTCATTATGATTTAATTTTTTTACACCCTTACATACTAATAATTAAAAATTGGACAATTCCATGCAACATTTATTTATTAGAATGAATTTTGAATGTCCAAAAATAATAGCATTCTGCAGCAGTCAAGACAAACTTGCAAAAAGTCAGCAAGTTTATTTCTTTTAAAGATCCTTAAGAGACTCAAAATTATGCAAGTACAACAAAACTGTGCAAGTATAAAAGCAATGTAGGAAAAATAAATAAATTTAGCTAAATCAAAATAAATTCAACAATACCTCTTGATAGTTTTTCCTCATGTGAAACGCTTCTACATCACTAAATCAGGGTTTTGCAGTCTCAAAGTTATAGCTACTATAATAGTTTGCTAAATGAGTAGAAATTAAATAATTTTCACACATCAGGGACGTTTATTGCTACGCTAAATTCAGTATCATAAGTATCAAAGTGATCACAAGTCATAGTTATAAACCACAATGAGGAAATAGTCTTTTTTATCCCTCTTACAACTGGGTTTAGGCTACAATTTATTATGTAGTGATTTAGATACAGTAAAATAAACAAGTGATAATATCAGGAGGGAAGCTTAAGCCTGACCAAGTATGTCTGGTTTAGTAAATGTGACTGTGTAGACCCGTAATATATTATTATTATTATTGTTGTTATTATTAATTTAATTACCATCAAAGCAATTGCTTGGCATATTTAAAAAGTATCTAGAATGCTAGTAAAGCTCTTCATTTGCTTGCTCACGTCTTTGCACAAAACACGTGTTCTTTTCATTCATAAAATAACAAAATATGCAAGCAAATGGATGTTACTCCTGTAGCAGGGGTGAATAAGGGACAAGACCCTCCTTTCTTAGAGTCCACAGATTCTGTTTGAAGAATGAAGAGTTAATGTCTTTGAGTGACAGCAATCCTCACCAAGGTGTGAAGGGGGAAGGGGAGGCGAAGCTATCAAATGACTTCACAACCAATGTCCAAGCACGAGCGGCGTGATTGGCAGCTGTTTCAACAAATAGAGGACGCTTAGATGAATACGCAGACACCTCACCTGCCTTATTTGTTTACCCACTACGTGAGTTTGAAATATGCGCACTGCTTTGTGTTCTAAGCCAGATGAAGTGTAGCACATGCGAGTGAAGCTGTTTGGCAAAACTGATACAGTAATCCATATTGTTTTTACTTAATTTGATTACCAATACTAAGGGACATCATGGAAAGGAACAGGCTTATTTTAGCTGAAGTTTATGTGGAGTTCTTTGGGTGCAGTTATAAGATGGAAGCTGAGAGACGGTTCAGTGGCTTCTAGCATGGATTAGCTTCAATGTTTGCATTGCAAAGGACTGGATATTTCCATTCACTGCTGAAAATATTCACAATCCTCCTACAAAATGTAAGTATACATGAGAAAGCATACTATTTCTTTACAGTATTACAGCACTATCCCAGCATAATCATTTAACATAATAACAATGAAGAATTTAATATTGTCTTTTAATAAGTGCATTGTACATTGAGCATTGTTGTGATGTTTTAGCAAAAAGAATATTGCACACTCAATGTATAGTGACTGATGACTTTGTGTGCATTTAGATGTCTAGGACACCTAGTAGAAAATATTGTGCAGCTACTTGGTCATTTCATGTATATACTCAAGTGTTCAATTTATTAGACAAGACCCTGGTGAATCAGGATATGTCGAGCATGACTGAAAATGAATCTCCAGCATCAAAATACACATTATAAACCCCCAAAATAAAAGTCATTTTGTTTTGTTTTTTGACATGTTCTTCTGTATTAGAGGAGCTCAAATAGAACCTAAATGAGGGATAAATAAGTCTGGATGTGAATGACTGTCATGTCCCAAGTCTTTACATCAATGTGACTCCTGAATCATTGTACTAGGTGTACAATTTCTGATAACTAGTATTAAAGTGAACAAGTACAAATCGTTTTAAAACTTAAATCACTTAAAACTGGAGGTGCATGTACAGGCTAAGCATCGACTTCTAGACTTATTCAAACATTGACCAACACTGACATTAAAATGATCTCCTGTGATTATTTTCTCTACGATGTTCATATTCCACCCCTCTATCACCCATCAGTCTGTGCACCATCATACATTCACTCTTTCATTGTTGTTGTTCCTAGTAATTAAAATAAATAACTGTTGAAATAAAACTACATCTGGAATGTTAGTCTCTTCAGCCTTTATTGTCTACTATAAGTAGAGCTGGGTGATTAAAACTAGATGTCACAGGTAATATCCTTTCACAGGTAATATCCTCATATATGTGTATGATCGCATCCTTACACAGGTAATATCCTCATATATGTGTAAGATCACAACCTTACACAGGTAATATCCTTATATGTGTATGATCACAACCTTTCACAGGTAATATCCTCATATATGTGTATGATCACAACCTTTCACAGGTAATATCCTCATATATGTGTATGATCACAACCTTACACAGTTAATAGGTGTGCCGAAATCAAATCATATGAAAACAACAGTAGAACTCGGGGATATGTTTAATAGTGAAAGTAAGAGTATTTCCACGTGCACAATATGAAGGGATCTCAGGGGATTGGGACTAAACAGCTGTTTAGCCTTAAGAAAACCACTCGTCAGTCAGGCTAACCGGCAAAAATGGCTTCAATTTGCTAGGGAGCAAAAAGATCGGACTCTGGAGCAATGGAAGAAGGTAATGTGGTCTGATGAGTCCACATTTACTCTCTTCCAGAGTGATGGGCGCATCAGGGTAAGAAAAGAGATGGCTGAAGTGATGCACCCATCATGCCTAGTGCTTACTGTACAAACCTGTGGGGGCAATGCTATGATCTGGGGTTGCTGCCGTTGGTCAGGTCTAGGATCAGCAATGTTATGTGCCCAAAGAATAAGGTCAGCTGACTACCTGAATATACTGAACGACCAGGGTATTCCATCAATGGATTTTTTCTTCCCTGACGGCACGGCAATTCCAAGATGACAATTCCAGGATTAATCAGGCTCAAATTGTGAGAGAGTGGTTCAGGGAGCATGAGACATCATTTTCACACATGGATTGGCCACCACAGAGTCCAGACCTGAACCCCACTGAGAATCTTTGGGATGTGCTGGAGAAGACTTTGTGCAGTAGTCCAAATCTCCCATCATCTATACAAGATCTTGGGGAAAAATTAATGCAACTCTGGACAGAAATAAATGTTGTGACATTGCAGAAGCTTGTGGACACAATGCCACAGTGAATGCATGCCATAATCAAAGCTAAAGGCGGTCCAACGAAATTTTAGAGTGTGTGACCTTTTTTTTGGCCAGGCACTGTATATGCCCAGCAGTGCTCGTCTGCCTTGTGGTGTGTGATATTTGTGGACAGAAAGAGGGGAGGGGCTCCTAGCTTTATAAAGCCTGTGGTTTGCATTAATGAACACCTGGGTCATCGCCTGTTGTTTCTGCATGCTGAGGTCAGTATGACCTCATAAGTGAAAAGGTATTAGGATGAGAACAAGCATAGTGCCCTACAGGTATATGTTTGTGTGCACATGTGTAGATGTTAGTGACATGTTTACATTCATATTGTTCACATAATGTTTAATAGTGGTGTCTCCCTGGCAATGTAAACATCCCAGTGTTAGTGAGAGATGGCTCAGACATTGGGCTAAACCACATTGATCCTGCTTGCTGCGTGAGAGAAACAGCTGGCAGGATCAGTGTGGTTTAGCTCCATGTTTGAGCCATCTGACTCTGACCAAGAGTCTCTTCAACAGGAAAATGGACCCCAATAAAATCTTATCGATGACAAAATAGTGTGTCCAAAACTCCAGCTGGTTGAGCTAAGATTCACTCAGTTATAAAGAGGCTGAATTATGTGTACTCTTCATTAAAGTGGGTGGTGTTCCCTTAATTAAAGTGGGTTGTGTACTCTTAATTAAAATGGGTGGTGTTCTCTTAATTAAAGTGGGTGGTGTACTCTTAATAATCCCTTAGAGCAATGCTGGTTGTGGAAGCTTTTGAAGCTGACTCAGGGGCGCCGTCAGGGATTTTGGTCCCCATGAAAAGATATGACACTGGGCTCCACCTTCCCATCATCCCAGGCCACACCCACCCTGAAAATGTAGCATTGTGCATGTAGTGGAATTCACTATTTGATGTAAGACTGAAATCATCTATAAGAAAAGTGCTAAAGACCATATTTTACAGTTTATGGAAGCTTTCTAGTCTTTTAAAAACAGAGATCTTTTCCAACACTAATGAATTTATTTCTCATGGGAACAATCCAGTGTGATCTGCCTTAGACTTATACAGAGGCCTTGAAACCACCTGCATCAGAGCCTCTGTTTTGCACATATAGACTCAAAAAGGTCTCTGACCTTAAGATACCCCAGAAACATTATTCATCTTTATGCTTTCAGACAGTCTTGCACCACTCTGCACGTGTGACAGGGAGCTTCAAAGCCTATTTTAATTAGATCACAGATCGTCTCATGAAAATACAGATTAACGTTTGGCCTTTCCTTTGCCTCAAAACATTTGATCACCTCATTCCCCCCTTTCACGATTTTGTCATGAACTATTGTCCCGCTGTCTCTATTTAATGTGTCATTGTTTTATATAAATGTTAACAATGTTGTGACTTTAGTTTATTATTTCTAATATGAACTATTGAATTTAACTGCGTGCCCTGTAACATTCTTTTCTTACTTATGTGGCCAACATCCATTGGGCATGGCGAAGGTTTCTTATATTATCACACAAATATCTTAGGTTATACAGTTACTTCAGTTTATAAATTATGTTAATACTGTTATTTGGAATAAAATTACAGCAGGATTCTCCGAACAGAACACATACACCTCCCCTCTCGGCCAAAAACTTATCCAGAGCTATACGATTTTGCCAGGTCATTAATGACATAGCTTCCAATTGCACCGCCACTGCTGTTAGTGCATCAGTATAATTAATAAAATGATGCTGATTATAGTATATGTAATTTATCCAATCAATAGTTTTGTTTATAGTAAACCACCAGAGAATTGATTCAGATCCCGCAGCAATTTGATTTCTAGCCTTAAATTAATCCGAAGCCCCCCTATGAACTCCAATAGCATCAATGATACTTTATCATCCAAACTACCCTTCGGTGCCTCACGTTGCTGAACACAATGATAAGCATCGTTGTGTGGGAAGTACAGCTTCAGGTACAGGAACCATAGGAAATGACACAATCAACATGACTCTTACCCCCACATACCCAATGAGCATCCGGAATTACGACACCATCATATTTCTGCATGAGACGTGCATGATTAACCAGGTCTTGTTCTACAAAAGTTCCATTGGAGTTGTCAAAATAATGGGTATTGTTAAAAGTTGAAATATAACAGGTTCAGTGTAATCCATAATCCAAATCCTACAACATTTCCTTGTGAAATTTCCCACATTTTTCCTCCTGTACAATAAAAACAATCAGGACACACTGTGGAATTCATCACAGTAATACTTTTTTTCTTACAGTTGTAGCTTTCTGCACAGGTGTCTGCCTCCAATTCTCTGAGCTCAATGAGTTAATTCTGTTCACCAATATGGACGTAGCCAGCCCTCTATCCCAGTAAACCTGTCTCTTGTCTGTCATTATTCAAATCTTTAACCCTACACACCGCCTCCCATCATCCAGCGCTGGCGGTGGTTCAAACGGTCCCCATGGCAACCGCTCCACTCCAACTGTTGCTCTTACAGGCACTTGGCTAAACAACAACTGCAGCCAACAGAGCCCTTTTCCAAATCCTCCTTATTCCTTATTCATCCAATTTATGTCACTTAGTCAGCCGATACAATTTAACATGTATTAAGTCTAGCGATTTCCGACACGCCACACCTGCAGAGTTTCTATATATTTTCTCAAGCCAAAAATGCATTTGCACTCCCTGCATCTCATTTAACAAATTGCTATCCATGTGATTATTTTAGTCGCAAATCTATTCACTTGATTCTAAGTTATTTTGTTAGATTTAACTGCTTATTGATTATTGAATATTGATTTAGCCAGAACTTACTTGGGTAAATTAGATATTCAGTGTTCCAAAAATACTATTAACCGCCACTCGCTCTGGTTAAATTTCTTATCCTGTATATTTTAACTTTACTCTTCTCCTATTGCTGCTATTTTAAAATGTCCATCATATGTATGCTCGCTACTGCTTTAACTGTTACCAGTTTTATATACGATACCTCTATCATTTACTTTATATTTATTACTAAAACAATGTCTATATGTTTTGCATGCACGCATTTTATAATGAGATATTATTAATGACGTTTAGACAGATCTGTCTGCATATCCATTCACTTCCTTTGTTAAACGACCAAACCAAAATAATCTTAATTATAACCCAGAAAAAACTGTTATGCTGGTATGCGTCGTACAATACGTCATTGTTGATAATCTGTTAACTCGCGATGGCCACATCAACACAAACACAGTTTTTACAGACAAAACATTTAACACTTTTCTCTTAGTGCTGCTTTACTCACGAGATCTACTATTCTTCTCTTTATTCTTTTAATCTCTTTATTCTCTTTTTATTCTTTTATTATTTTATTCTCATTATTCTCTTTTATTCTTTTATTCTCTTTATTCTGCACATTTTCTTTACTTCACTTGTTGTGGTCACATTTATACAGAAACAACTGGAACAAACATACCTGTTAACATTCATCTCTTCAGCGCTTTTTTTCTCTGGAGCTCTATTTATTTCTCTTTATTCTCTTTATTCACTGCACATTTTTCTTTACTTTATCTTTCTTTATTCAACTGTTTTTTTTTTCTTCACTATTTCCCTTTACAGTAAGTTTTTGTGAAACTATTTTCACTTTTACCGGTTGATTTTCTAACTGTTACTCCATTTTTTGTTATTTTATATTTTTAGCAAACAATTCTCACTCCTTCAATTCCCAGTCTGCACCCTTAAGACCCCCAAAACCTGACTACAAAGCTCTGTGGACCAGGTCTGAATACCACCTATGCAGAATGTTTTAACAGGGATTTAAGTACCTTTGGTAGTGCGCGTGTGGATTCAGACCCACAGAACAGTGCAGCTTTGGGTTGTCCGTCAGCTGGTGCTTTGTCCTGCTGACGGCGTGGGTCCGTTGCCAGTCAATCCAATTGATCCCTGTGGTACAGCCACCAATTAATGGTGTTCATAGATTTTCCTAAATTCAATGTTACAAACGAGGCATTGTCCGGAGAATGTCTAACAGTGTCAGGTGGGCATGACCTTTATATATTTTCTTCAAGGACACTTACATAACCATTTAAATTTTTTTATTGTAACGAATCTGCTGGCCTGAGTGCTGATGGGCGTGGAGCAGGATGCACAGAGTCCCTCGATGAAGTGACGCGTTTATTAACAAAAGACACAAACAACAATAGTGGCACTCATATACAACATGAAGGAAAGACATGACTCATACACGTAACAAAACACAGACTCTAGTAACATTGAACGAAGATTACATACGCATTTTACATTTAACAGCAGACTAACAATGACCAACACAGTACACACACTGTCAGAGATTTAAATAGACAAAAGAGACAAGACATTAAGCCCCATACAGGTGCATACAATTACAAAGGGCGTGGTTACAAACATTAAACCCCCTGCACACGGCAGGCCGTACCATGTGACTTGTGTGTGTGTGGGGGGGGGCGTCCCGTGACATTTATAATACTTTTCCAGGTTTACACTATTATGTTCAAATCATACATTATTCAATATATGCAAATTGATATTCAATACTTACACCAACTGGTTCTTGGTATCATTATGTTCAACCTAAACTACTTCTATTTTTTTTAAAAAGGCGATCTTATTTCCTACCGCCAGGTGCCCATATTGCTTCTTCTGGTGATCCTTTTTCATAGCACCAGATGCCCATATTCTTTCTTCCGGTGCTGGGCTGGGATGTCCCATCCTTGAACCAAGGATCCCTCAACTGAGGCCCCTAGAGGCCTGTCAAAGAGGCCTTCTGAGGCTTTATGCTGAAGCCAACCATCCATATTCTTCTGCGTACAATATCATTTTATTACCTCACCCTGCACTGTGAAATACACATCCTTATATTCACAAAAGCACATGCTTTGGCTGGTAAAACATTTCTTATTAACACCAGTCTTGCTTGTCTTCCTAACTGGTTCAGTTCCTTCACTTTTAAGCTTCCCTAGTGTTATTATTACATATTTTAGTTTACTGTATCTAAATCACTACATAAGAGATTGTAGCCTGCACCCAGTAGTAGGAGGGTGTTTAGGGTGAAATAGTAGACTGTTTCTTTGTTGTGGTTTGTGTATATAAACATCTGATTTGTGAAAATGATTTAATTTATTCTAATTAATAAACTGTTATAGTAGCTATAATCCTGATGTAATGATGCACAATGTAGTGACAGTTCACATGAGCAAAAAACATCAATAAAGGTATTTTTGAATGGATATAACTAAAAATTAATAATACATTTTCTTAGAATTATTACATAAGGATATATATATATATATATATATATATATATATATATATATATATATATATAATCATAATCGAGAATCATCCATGAGTCTGAAGACATCTAGTTTTAATCACCCAGCTCTACTTATAATAGACAATAAAGGCTGAAGAGACTAACATTCCAGATGTAGTTTTATTTCAACAGTTATTTATTTTAATTACTACGAACAACAACAATGAAAGAGTGAATGTATGATGGTGCACAGACTGATGGGTGATAGAGGGGTGGAATATGAACATCGTAGAGAAAATAATGACAGGAGATCATTTTAATGTCAGAGTTGGTCAATGTTTGAATAAGTCTGGAAGTGGATACTTAGCCTGTACATGCACCTCCAGTTTTAAGTGATTTAAGTTTTCAAATGATTTGTACTTGATCACTTTAATACTAGTTATCAGAAATTGTACACATAGTACAATGATTCAGGAGTCACATTGATGTAAACACTTGGGACATGACAGTCATTCACATCCAGACTTATTTACCCCTCATATATTTTCTAGTTGAGCTCCTCTAATACAGAAGAACATGTCAAAAAAACCAAAATGACTTTTATTTTGCGGGTTTAGAATGTGTATTTTGATGCTGGAGATTCATTTTCAGTCATGCTCTACATATTCTGATCCACCAGGGTCTTGTCTAATAAATTGAACACTTGAGTATATACATGAAATTACCAAGTAGCTGCACAGCATTTTCTACTAGGTGTCCTAGACATCTAAATGCACACAAAGTCATCAGTCACTATACATTGAGTGTGCAATATTCTTTTTGCTAAAACATCACAACAATGCTCAATGTACAATGCACTTATTAAAAGACAATATTAAATTCTTCATCTAAGCGTCCTCTATTTGTTGAAACAGCTGCCAATCACGCCGCTCGTGCTTGGACATTGGTTGTGAAGTCATTTGATAGCTTCGCCTCCCCTTCCCCCTTCACACCTTGGTGAGGATTGCTGTCACTCAAAGACATTAACTCTTCATTCTTCAAACAGAAACTGTGGACTCTAAGAAAGGAGGGTCTTGTCCCTTATTCACCCCTGCTACAGGAGTAACATCCATTTGCTTGCATATTTTGTTATTTTATGAATGAAAAGAACACGTGTTTTGTGCAAAGACGTGAGCAAGCAAATGAAGAGCTTTACTAGCATTCTAGATACTTTTTAAACATGCCAAGCAGTTGCTTTGATGGTAATTAAATTAATAATAATAATAATAATAATAATAATAATAATAATAATAATAATAACAATAATAATAATAATAATATATTACGGGTCTACACAGTCACATTTACTAAACCAGACATACTTGGTCAGGCTTAAGCTTCCCTCCTGATATTATCACTTGTTTATTTTACTGTATCTAAATCACTACATAATAAATTGTAGCCTAAACCCAGTTGTAAGAGGGATAAAAAAGACTATTTCCTCATTGTGGTTTCTAACTATGACTTGTGATCACTTTGATACTTATGATACTGAATTTAGCGTAGCAATAAACGTCCCTGATGTGTGAAAATTATTTAATTTCTACTCATTTAGCAAACCATTATAGTAGCTACAACTTGATGAAACCCTGATGTAGTGATGTAGAAGCGTTTCACATGAGGAAAAACTATCAAGAGGTATTGTTGAATTTATTTTGATTTAGCTAAATTTATTTATTTTTCTTACATTGCTTTTATACTTGCACAGTTTTGTTGTACTTGCATAATTTTGAGTCTCTTAAGGATCTTTAAAAGAAATAAACTTGCTGACTTTTTGCAAGTTTGTCTTGACTGCTGCAGAATGCTATTATTTTTGGACATTCAAAATTCATTCTAATAAATAAATGTTGCATGGAATTGTCCAATTTTTAATTATTAGTATGTAAGGGTGTAAAAAAATTAAATCATAATGAAGAATCATCAATAAGTTTGAAAAAAATCTATACTCAGAATGTAGTTTTATTTCAACACTTATTTTATTTTAATTACTAAAAACAACAACAATGAAAGAGTGAATGTATGATGGTGCACAGACTGATGGATGATAGAGGGGTGGAATATGACCATCACAGAGAAAATAATCACAGGAGATCATTTTAATGTCAGTGTTGCTCAATGTTTGAATCGCCGTAGTGTTTTGAAAGCATCTTATTCATCTTATATGATTTCTCCACTTTTGGTTTCTTCAGCTTGTTCTTCATTTTGAGGTTTTGAGGATGGCAGAACTAAAGAAAAATAAATAAATAAATAATTTACAAATGTGCAAAAATCCAAAATAATCATATTATTCGTATGTGTCAATCAAAAAAACATAATTTAGTCCAATATGAAGTTCTTCCAGTAAATAGACTTAGCTAACAGCTAAATGAATTTCACTTCTTACTGGTGTGGTACTTATGAAAGATGCAAAAAGTGGTAAATAACTCCTACTCTGTCGTGGTTCTGTTCTTTAGAGACATCTGATGAAGATGTCAACAGTTTACTGGCCTCTTCTAGAGTTGTCTGAGTGACATTGATGATGTTTAAGAGGCTTCTGAGCAGGTTCTGGTCCACTGACTGAAACAGACATGAAGGATGAATATTCCCCACTCGCCCTCCGCTGGGCCTCTTTATCCTTCAATAATCCTCACAGTCAGTGACAAATGGTCCATTTGAAATAGGAAAATCAGCTCAGTGAAAATTATCCATGAAATGTGACGATTAACCAATTGAATCTGTGTGTCGCGTGCTTGGGCTCACGTGGACCTGCATGTGATGTCGGCCTTGGGTCTGCAGGCGATGCTGGATCAGTTCGCTTGCATGACTGATCAGACCCCTCCCCTCACACATCTGTTCCAGCAGCGTGTCATAGATCTCACGTGGAACCAGGACGTGGAGGCCATGAACATGGGCCCTGGAGGAGAGGCAGGGCTGGGCAGGATCTGAGCAGCAGACCGACGCTTTGATCACTGATCTGAAGCTGCTCTTGCACACACTGCCACTGTCCCTCCCAGAATGGTCCTTCTTTACTGAAGCTACGAGAGCAAGATGAACAAGAGTGCATTAATGTGACATGATTACACAGCACAAAACAACAAAACAACGATGAGCAACGGTAAAGAGGTTATTAAAAGTATACCTTCCACACCTCCAGTCATTTCTGTAATGTGCATCTGTTTTCTGACAACCTTTCATTAAATGGTGCCACTTAAAACACCTTGCAGGTGTAACTGTACAAATTCTATTAAGTCATTATCTTTCTGCTGAAGTCATTTGTTACACCTTCATTAAATCATTACACTCACCACCATCTTCATCTACTCTCAAGTGGAAATGGAAGACATGATTTTTCAGGTTCCGCAAGAGAACATTTTTAGTAAATGAGGATAGCTTGGCTAATTCTGGATTGTGTCCTCGTGTTGTAGAACTGGTGTGTGCACCTCGCTCAGCGCCCTGCAGATGTCTGTACAGGTCCTGGGTCCTCCTGATGGTCCCCAGCAGTGTTGGTTTCAGTTGATGAATCTCCAACATATGCTTCTCCACTGCTGATAAAACCACATCAGGAGCTTCTTATATTTTTGTCAACAGCATTTTTAATAGTTATAATGCAAACAATTATGTACAGGGTATTAAAATAAGAAAAATCTTTAGCAGCAGGTTACAAGGTTGTTATAGATATATGTTACATCTATATTTGGTTTTTCACTTTGAAAATAACTTAGCAAGAGTAGTTTGACAAAAATGAAAGACCCCATCAGTCCCACAGTGCAGAGTGTACCTTGGATCTGGTATGTAGGATGTGTAAAGGCCTCTGTGTATCTCAGGCGTTGTTTCAGGAGCTGACTTTCTCTCACACTCTCCTGTAGCTGCCCAGACATGAGCTAAGATCATCACAGAGAGACAGAGTGTTACAAACCCCAGGAATCACGCTCAGCCCTGCACTGCCACGCCTACCTCTTCCCACACATGCCTCCAATCTGGTTTACTGGAATACTAGCACACACCTGATCATTGTTTCTCTCATCACTGCTCCCTTACTTAAGCTCCCCTCCCTCACACTCACGTCATGAAGTATTGCCAACCTTATTTTGCATACCAAGTGGTTCAGTTATGGTTTTGTCTTTCTGGTTTTCGACTTCTGCCTGACCCCTGGACACCCCTGGACTCTGCCCCATGTTATGGACCTTGAATCAACAGGACTACGAATACCTGCCTGACCCCTCTGATCTGTTTGATTTCACTATAAAACCTCTTGCAATTGGATCCTCTTCCTTGTATGTGTGTGTGCAATCATAAACACAGAGAAACCAGTAGTTAGAAATAATGACTCCAAACAAGGATCAGAGCCCTTATACTGAAATAATCAGAAATGTCTTATGTTGGGTAAATGATATTATACATTTTATTGTCTAGGACAGCACTAGTTGCATCACTTCCCTTTCTAAACCTTAGTTTAGCTCCTTAGTCTGAGTATAAACATGAACAAAGTAAATAAACATCAAATTCAGAGTGTGAGATTCAATAGAGTCAATTCAACTTAAGGAACCATTCTTTGCATCCAGACTAAACCTAGTCTTAATCTTTAGAGTACCGGTCCATTATATCAGATGAGTTGTGAATCAGGTGTATTTTTAGTATGTTAAAAACACTAAACTCCGCCCTGCACCTGGTCTGACTGAATGAAACGTCGGGTTGCTACCTGGAACTGCTGCTTTCTGTTCTCAAGCTGTAGAGTGAGTTTGCTCACATCAGCCTCCAGATTCTTCAGCTCTGACCTGCTCTCTGCTAGCGCAGCATCTTTCTCAGCTAGATCCTGGATGTAACCTTCCAGAATGTCATGCAGCCCCTGCTCACACACATCAACAATCACCCTCATAAATGCACACACCCCCTGCTGCAGTGTTACTCCCTGCTGCCCCCCCCTGGTGTGATGAGGAATATTGGTGCAGAGTCCTTCTCTTGCAGGGGTCAGAGTTCAGGCAGGGGTTAAATGAGGCTCTATAGGTCTTTTGTATTAAGAGCATATTTTTGGACGCCTGTTTTTACCTGTAGGTTGCCATGTGTTTGGAGACACCCACCTGAATCTGTTTCTCTTTGTCCATCAGGACCTGTTGGAGGTCGTTTTTACTGGCCTCATGATTGATTTTGGTCTCCTGCAGCTCAAAGTCTTTCAACTCCAACAAGTTCTTCAGATCCTAAATAGCGAGAGAGAGAATACATAGAGTACAAATATACTAAACATTTAGTACAAATGGATTTCCCTATATAGTATACAATTTATAATTTTTAATGTATTCTCATAGCCTAATTAAAACATTAAAGTTTTTAGTGTCTTAAAGTAACAGTTTAATAAGCATACATGTATGCAGGAACATGCACCTGCACACACATACACACTCACACGTATGTCATCCTCTCTCAGGGTGGTGAGTGTGGAGTTGTGGGCGTGGCCAGGCTGGTGTCCACTGCTCTGATTGGTGCTCCTGTTCCTCAGCTGATTGATTATGGTGTTCTGAGCCTTGAGCTCCCCCTGCAGCTGTTCTATGTACCTGACAGCCATCACACACACACTCGATTAGGCTACATTTTATTTCACATGTTCATTTAGAGCTATGAGATGGACTCTCTGCACACAGATTCATCTTGGAATTACATTCCAATTACATGGAACTACATGGAGAAACTCCACTGAAATCACTGTGACATTAGAATGGTGTGTGCCAGCTCAGGACTAGGTACTATAATATAATTGTCTTTTGCTAAGAATAAAAAACAAAGCATTTCTAAGGATAATTTCTTCTATAATTAAAGTACAGCGATTTACTAGCTAAGGATTATTATTGTTTAATGAAGGCCCTAAGGTTTAACTTAAGTGGTCAGAAATTAGCATTTAAAATGGAAATATGTCAAATAATTTTGTTGTTTTGATGTGGTTGTCCTGGAGAAACAGCCCGAGTTTCTAACTGGGAAATCTTCCATGAACAATGTTTCTTATCAGAATTAAATATAGGCCTGTACCGACCTGTGCAGCTCTTCAAAAGTTTCCTTTGATTGGCTCTGATCCTCAGAGGGCGGGTCTTGTAATGTATAGGCTTGTAGCTGGTTCTCTAGCTGTAGGCGGAGCGTCTTCTCTTGATGGAAAAGCGCTTCCATCTTCTCCAGTTCCTCTCTGCACCTGCTCAGCTCCTGACAGGTGGATGAAGAGCATTACGTGAAATGAAGAAATAATTCAATTCAAGACACGTGTCTGGTCCTGCTACTGCAGTAGCAGTTAAAACTATTCTAAAAAGGAAGAGAATAAAGAGGCTTGGGCAGAATAATTTATGCATTTGAGAAGGTCAATTTATTGCCTTTTCAAGTTGTATTTAGATTTTTTAGCGCCCTCCATTTATCTAGGTGCGGAGTGTGATTAACAAGTGTCCCCAGTCTCGTCCGCTCAATTAACCGGCTCTGATTACAAAAACTAGACTCGGGTCTCCTCACGTCTAAGTTTTGCTGCGTCGCCACTGGGAAACGCTCCTCTGCCGCGTTGTAAATCTGTTCTGTACAACTGCTGCACTTCTGCGAGCCGCCCTCATACTTGAGGAAGCATATACGCATGCGCAGGTTAAAGTTGTCCTTCTGCAGCTCGGATATCGTCTGGATTAAAAAAAAGAGCAAACAGATCGGATGGATGTTCAGACAGACAAATATTATATTTTCAGCTTGGCAGTAAAATTGCATACCTGCGTCATTTCTTTTAGTGTCCACGTTTTGTTCCTGGTCAACAATTTCCCATGTTGAGGAAAACTCATCATGTTTCTCTATTGATTTAATTTGGCCTTTCACGATCGTTCCTGAATCCAGGGGATACACGGATAATATAAAATATTTTAGATATTTCTATAATTAACGGCGCACTTAATTTAATGATATAATAAATAATGCAAGTAATATTGATACTATTGCTGAAAACTATTAGAATATCCAATAATTCTGGTCGGACTATACCTTGAAAATCACCTTGTCCTCCTTCAGAAAAGCATGTAGGTATTTAGTGTGTTGGAACGCTTTTAAATAACTTACACTTTCCTTAGGTTGTGATGTCATAATTACATTAATGCGTCTTAGTGGAACAGTTCGCTGACGCAGTAACGCCAGCAGTGGCAATTTGACTTTAAGTGTCTGCCTTTTATCAAGCAGTAAAACCATTGTCATGCCTCTGATAAACATGATCATGAAGGAGACGTAACGGAAACCACAAGGTGGTCAATTTCAGAGCTACAGATATTAGTGGTAAATAATGTGGCTAATGACTGAATTTGTACTCTACCAAAGTTGGTTACTAACACTAAATGATAGCAGATTGGTAATTTTCCTTTATATAGCAGAGCATATTACTGTAAGTTCAAATCATATTATTTCTTTATCTATTTGAGCAAATTCCCGAGTCATACATATTATACAGTATAAGAACAATATGTGTTAAATACATTCATATTTTTGTTTTGTGAAATGGCACATAATATTATGTATATGAATGTGCCGCAATTATTTTAAAGTTCTAACTGTTTTATAATAACATTTGTATCATGATCATGAATGACTTTCCTTTTCATTCACAGTTAATAATAATGAAATTAAAGAATTGTGTTCTTGTGCGCAAGAACACAAAAACATTCGCGAGCGTACAGTATGTGTTTGTGTGTGCAGAAGAGCAAGTTTGTGTAAGAGCAGGATATATCTAAACACGTGCAAGCAGTTTTGTAGCAGAGCAAAGTAAATGTAAGCGAGAGCAGAGCAAATATGAGTGAGCACATGTAGATTTTGCATGCGAGCAAAGGAGATCCGTGAATGCTGCGAGTTACACGTCAATACTGTGTGAAAAAAACAAAAAACAAAACAGATGTTTGATTTTGCGCTTTTGCCAATTAATGCAGATTATGTCCCTTGTCGTGTTTTGACCTTTTATTCAGAATTTTTGTCTGAAGTCCCTTAAAACATTCACTTATGTCTACAGCTCCATCATAACCTTGACCTTAGATGTTACCTACTAGTAAATAGATCTGCCTGATTAACGTGTTTGGCTCGTCTTCTTCTCAGATACATGTCTTGGCACAAACTAAACGTTCACATACTGTCTTATACCACTACATCACTGGGCATATGCTCTGGACATGGCGATCAGCAGAGGAGAGACCCAAGATACCATTTTAAAATGGTTAATTCAAACACTCAAAATGGTTTGAACTGTCATCTCAGGCGAGTGTATGCTAGAAACGAAACTTAATGACAAAAAATAGTCATTTTATATAGAGTTTGTGAGCACAGAATAGGTATTACACACAAACTAATAACCTGTCTCTCTCTCTGTGTGTGTGTGTGTGTGTGTGTGTGTGTGTGTGTGTGTGTGTGTGTGTGTGTGTGTGTGAGTGTGTGTGTGAAAACCTAAGTAAACGTCTGCTCAGAACAGCTGTGCTGTATAAGCTCCATGACAAACAAAATTCTCCCACAGTCAAAATCCATTGGTAATTTACTGTCACTGTTCTACGCTATTCTGTGTTATTTAAATACAGTTCTATACTGTAGCTCTGATTTCTCTCTCCCGCAGAAGGTTGGATAAAGTGTTGTGACTGGTCACAGCAGTCCGGCCCCTAAAAAACAATTATCCTTGACAAAACCGGTTCAGTCCGGTTTAACGCGAAAGTGAAATTTTTGTGCTCCATTTTAAGAAGCGGAATGCAAATATCTTTAGAAAACAAAGCCGTTGAGTATCTGAATCTGAGCTGTCAATCAAGAATTATATGAACTTATACTACTCAAAGAACAAGTTCTTAAATTTAATATTAACAGAATTGAATATTAACGAGGTTAATGTCTGAAAACGTAAAGCTTTTAGCCGCTATTCTGTTGCAGTAGGTGTCTTCGTTTACGCGAAATAGAGCAATAGAACTGAGGTCGTCTGATTCAGAATAACCAAACTAAAGTCGTTCTAGGCTCATCTAAGAAATTGTTCCGAATCAACATGTTTACATGAACTGTATAAAAAGTACTAATAAACGCACTATATACTTCATATATTTCTATTTTGTCCTCTCCGCAGAAACAAACTGCGCAAATAGAACAGGCGTCGTACTGCAGGAAGTGTCACAAATGTCTCGGACTGTGAGCCAGTAGATCTAACAGTAAGTGTTTAGGTGTCCAACTAGATGTAGACTAGTTGTTTTATCAGGCTAAGACCGTGCTGTTTACACGATCATGTCGTAATTAGACTGACAGTGTGAGGTTAGTATTGTACCAATAGTGTGCATGTCAGTGTAACTAAAGAAGTAATATTTATAATATTTATTAGTAATATTATTAAGTGATATTTCGACACTGTTTCTTTGTATGACAGTGATTGAGTTAGTCTGTGACCCACTATGCACTTATAGAACACATTTTTCCTGCCTCTGTCTTCTTTTCCACTTTGGAGTGATACTGTTCACTACACCCACGTTTTTGAGTTTGTTTTAGTGCTGTAAGATTACAGTTTAAACTTTATGCATTATTTGCTCATTTTAATAAACTATATTTTGTACTTATAAAGTTAGTAAAGGTGCCTGTCTACACCAAAGCTCTTCAAAAACATGAATGACTGTTTCTCTTTTGAGAACATTAAGCGAGAAAATACTGTAATGTCTCGCTTATAGGCGCATTCCGAGCTAAAGCGTGAATGTCTTGGTCGTGCTTCGTTAAAGCGCGTGAATGTCTTGATCGTGATTGATTAAAGCGCGTGAATGTCTTGGTCGTGACTCGTTAAACGGAGATCTTGGCTGCAGTTCGGACTGTGAACCAGTAGATCTGACAGAACATGTTTACACGTCCAACTCGGCTACGTGTTTTGAACTGGCTAAGACAGTGATTTTATACGATCGTGTGTTAGTTCAACTAACAGTGTCAGACTAGTATTGTACCAACGGTGCGCATGTAAATCTAGCTAATAATTTATGAAGTTCTGCGCTGTTTATTTGTGTGACAGTGATTTGGAGTATGCACTTATTATAAAAACACATCTTTACTGCCCTCTTTTGCAGTTTAGCCAGGGCTTTAGCCTGGTAGTGATCTTGACACTAACCTCTCTGTGCTCACATGAGGATGTTTACATTTGCATTTATAAAATTTAGCAGACACTCTTATCCTGAGCGACTTACAAAGGTGCTTTATTTATGTTTTTTGTAGCGACACAACAAATCACTTCTGTAAGTCTCTCTGGACAAGGGTGTCTGCCATATGCAGTAAATGTAAATATTGTAATTGAATATGTGTTCTGATTATTAATCTGCATGTGCGTGTTTGCAGGTGTACAGCTATAATCTGTAGGAGGAGACATGACCTCCAAAATACGTGTCTCTGGGGAACAGCACACACAGAAAAGAGACAGGTGAGAGAACATAAATAAACATACTTGCAGTGCATAGGTTTGTGCACTTATTTACTTGGGATATCTGAATAAATCTATATTTATTGCATTTAGTAGATGTTCTTAGCCACACAGACCTCTTAAAAGTGCTTTGATATCCATTCACAAAACCCTTGAATAGTACCAGCAGGTAACAATCTTAAATCAGATACTGCCAGAAACAGTTGTCTCTACTGAGACAGAGACACAATGCATAATACAAAGATGAAAGATAAGTATAAACTTCAGAAAGTTTAAGACCAGCTTAATGTAATGTAAAGTTGCTCTCTGGTATAACTCTGGTCAACTTGAAGATCACTTAGTAAATAACAAGAAACATAATAATGAATTTAGTGTTTTCAACATCTTTGTACGAATTCTTTAAAAAACATTCAATAAAAATCGCAACGATAGACATAAATACATATTAATTTATATTTGCACCATTTATACACACATTAGTATTTTGGCCTTAAAATAATATCTTTTTAATTGTGTATGTTTGTCTGATTCAGGGTAAGAGATCAGACTCCCCGGAACCCAGCAGTGTATCCATGAAGAGTGACCAGTCAATGGACATTCCATTACAGTTCAGAGAGGGAGTGTATCCTACTGAACTCAGGTAAGGATGACGTAGGGAATGTGACTGTTCTACTGAGCTCAGGTAAGAGTGAGTCCTCCGCTTACACTTCAGAGAGGGAGTGTATCCTTCTGAGCTCAGGTAAAGATGATGTAGGGAATTTGACTGTTCTCCAGAGCTCAGGTAAGATGGAGTCCTCTACTTACACTTCAGAGAGGGAACGTGTTCTGATGAGAGGTGATGGTCTTGATAGACCATCGATAGAGATAAATACATATTAATTTATATTTGCACCATTTATACACACATTAGTATTTTGGCATTAAAACAATATGTTTTTAATTGTGTATGTTAGTCTGATACAGGGTAAGAGATCAGACTCCCCGGAACCCAGCTGTGTGTCCATGAAGAGTGACAAGTCGATGGACCCTAAACGTCAGTTCAGAGAGGGAGTGTGTCCTACTGAGCTCAGGTAAGGATGATGTAGGGAATGTGATTGTTCTACTGAGCTCAGGTAAGGATGATGTAGGGAATGTGACTGTTCTACTGAGCTGAGGTAAGCATGATGTAGGGAATGTGACTGTTCTACTGAGCTCAGGTAAGGATGATGTAGGGAATGTGACTGTTCTACTGAGCTCAGGTTAGGATGATGTAGGGAATGTGACTGTTCTCCTGAGCTCAGGTAAGATGGAGTCCTCCACTTACACTTCAGAGAGGGAGAGTGTTCTGATGAGAGTTGATGATCTCCTGGTTTAGGACAGTGTTCCTCACTCCCAATCCCACCTGATCAAACTCACTCAGCTCATTATGAAGCCCTTCATGAGCTCCATCAGTTCATCCATAGTTTTAGTTTTGAGGCCATGACACTAAAATATCTGCCCCTACAGAGACCAATCTTAACTTATGGATAGAGAGAAGACCTGCATCAGAAGACCTAAGTGTATGGGTGGAGCAGTATGGATGTAGGAGTTCAGCTAATTAGGGAGGTGCAAGACCATGCAGAGCTTTGAATGTAAGCAGGACGAGTTTATACTGAATGTGTTGAGGGACAGGGAGCCAGTGTAACTGATGTAGAATTGGGGTGTTGTGGGCTGACATTTTTTAACATCTAAGAGAATTCTGGGATGTAAATGAAGAGAGAGTTGCAGTAATCAAGATGGGATGTGATGAAAGCATGAACCAGAGTTTCAGCACCTTGTCTGGAGAGCATGGGCCTAAGTCTACTGATATTGTGACTGTAAAAAAAAAGGCATTTTTAACCATTGACATGATGTGGGGTTGAAAGAGTAAGGAGTACACCAAAGTTCCAAAATGCAGTTGATGATTTGACCAAGACCCATCTAGACTGAGTTTAAAATCAGTTAATTTAGCGATTATGGATTTAGAACCAATAACTAAAATTTTATTTTGTAAGGATTTAACTCTAGGAAGTTTATGTTCATCCACTGTTTGAGATCTTTGATACAAGAGAGTAAAGCAGGAAGTGGTAAGGTAGTGTTACCTTTGGTGTTACTATAAATCTGAGTGTCATCAGCATAACAGTGGAAACGGAGACCATGCCTGCGGATAATCTGACCAAGGGGCAACATATCGATTAAATAGGAGAGGACCAGGCACCGATCCCTAGAGAACATCTTGGGTAACGATAACAGTGTGTGATTTGTGTTTACCAAGTGTGACAAAATGTGATCTATTAGAGATATAGGAGATAAACCATTCTTGAACTATATTAGTAATCCCAATGTCTGAGAGGCAGCTGATAAGTATGTTATGGTTTAATTGTGTCAAACACAGCACTTCTATCTAGAAGATCTAGAAGGAGGAGAACACACAGGGCACCAGAGTCAGTAGAGAGAAGGGGATCATTGAAACCATGCAACAGGGCTCTCTCAGTGTTGTGCATAGTATGGAAGTCAGATTGGAAAGGTTCAAATAGATCCTGAGTATTTAAGAAAGATTGCAGTTGAGAGGCTGGAACCCTGATTAGACAGGGGAGACTGGAAATGGGTCAGTAATTATCAAGTAGTGCAGCATTTAGTCCTGTTTTATAAAGAATGGCAGTTAAAGCTGAGGTTTTGAGAGCTGTAGGGACAGAATCCGAAGGGAAGCATTAATGAGAAGACATGGGAGAAATAGCAGAAGAACACTTAAGAAGAGGAGTTGGGGCAGGATCAAGCTGTAGGTAGATGAGCTGGATTTAGTTACAGTAGTAATGCTGTTACCGAACATTGCTGAGCTCCTCTTTTAATGACAAGACAAAAACAAACTCTCTTGATTACAGTTTAAGTTTCAAGTTTGGTTTATTTGTCATGTACATAGATAACTCGCAGTGAAATGGTTTGAGAGTGCTCTGTCCAAACTGAGGGAAAAAAACAGGGGTACATAAGGAAATATCTCTCTCTCTCTTTCTCTCTCTCTCGATCTCTCTCTCTCTCTCTCTCTCTCGCTCTCTCTCTCTCTCTCTCTCTCTCTCTCTCTCTCTCTCTATATATATATATATATATATATATATATATATATATATATATATATATATATATAAAAAACAATGTATGTACAATATATGTATAATATGTTTATCAGGCTTTGCCAGAAATGTAGCACAAATGTTTAGTCCGTGGATCAGTGTGTGTTTACATGTGCACATAGTCTGGCTAATATTATTCTAGAACACGTGTTTTAATCAGCCTAAGCTTAGGTCAACTAAGACACTATGTCACACTATAACAATCAGACTGTAATATTAACATGATCATATCTAAGTAAGACAGTTGTAGACTAATATAAGATCATGGGTGTACATGTAAACATAGATAGTGAGGGGTTAACACTTGTGTAACAGTTGATTAATCTGCTTGTATTATTCCTAGAAATACAAAAATCTTGGTGTTATCTTTGATCCAGAGCTCAGATTTGATCAGCAAATCAATTCTGTTATTAGGAATAATTTTTACAAGTTCAGAGAAATTTCCCAAAATCAAATTCTTTGTTCATGCTTAGGAACAAGTCATCTACTCACTGGCACTCAGAGTTGTTCAGATCAGCTGTTGGCTGTTCTAAAATCTCGGCTGAAGCTGAAGTGTGACTGTGTCTGTTCCACAGTCTTGACTGAAGCTGAAGTGTGACTGTGTCTGTTCTACATTCTCGACTGAAGCTGAAGTGTGACTGTGTCTGTTCTACAGTCTCGACTGAAGCTGAAGTGTGACTGTGTCTGTTCCACAGTCTCGACTGAAGCTGAAGTGTGACTGTGTCTGTTCCACAGTCTCGACTGAAGCTGAAGTGTGACTGTGTCTGTTCAGTTGCAGCACTGAGGCTGTGGAACAGTCCTTCTCTGAATATCAGCTCTGCTCCCTCTTGTGCAGATTTCAAACACTTCTTTTTACTCTGACATTTTCATTTCTCTGTCCATGTTTATGTTTGATGGCACATTTCCTTTTGTTTTACATTTCACAGGTTTTTGTTAAGATATTTTTCCTAACTTTCCACAGCACTTTGATCATTGCTGTTGTGGTAAATGTGCTCTATAAATAAAATGTACTTATTTTCTAACAAATCATCTTGTAAAGGAGCCCTTTTGTCTGTTTTGCTTTCCCGTGTCGTCCTTTGTTTATTGTTGCATCTGTGTGTTGTCCTTCTCCCTGCTCCTCCCACCATTCCTGCCACTCCCCAGCCTAACTCCACCCACCATTCCTGCCAAAGCCCCAGCCTAACTCCTCCCACCATTCCGGCCACTTTCCAGCCTAACTCCTCCCACCATTCCTGCCACTGCCCAGCCTAACTCCACCCACCATTCCTGCCACTCCCCAGCCTAATTCCACCTACCATTCCTGCCACTCTCCAGCCTAACTCCACCCACCATTCCTGCCACTCCCCAGCCTAACTCCTCCCACCATTCCTGCCACTCCCCAGCCTAACTCCTCCCACCATTCCTGCCACTCCCCAGCCTAACTCCTCCCACCATTCCTGCCACTTTTCAGCCTAACTCCACCCACCATTCCTGCCACTTTCTGACCTAACTCCACCTGCCATTTCAGCCACTTGTCCTTAGTCTCTGCATTGTTCTCTTCCCAGATTCCTCCATGTATATACTTCTCCTGTTTCCTGTCTTCCTGTTCTTGTTTGTTGACCTTTGTTTTCTTGTGGCTGAGTGTGTTTAGCACATTTGCTTTACTTTCACTTTCTATTAAATGCCTTTTTGAGTTTCTACACTCACACCTGCATCCTGATCCTTTCTGCTGCCGCACACCAGGCAGCATCACAGATCTATTATGAAATGCAGAAACACAAGTGTTGATAATATATAATCTTGTATAATATCTACTTGTCTGTATAATCATGTGTTGTGCAGGTATGAATGTGCTACATATTCCTCCATAAAGGTCTGTTGTGTTTGTCCACAGTGTACAAAGAGAAAAAGCAGAACTCACCTACAGAAAATAATTGGAGTCCATATTCAAGGTATGTAAGTGTGGGGGTGATTTCTAGTATATTTGGGTTTTAGGATGTAACAGAAGTAATAAGATTACTTTTTCCATTAAGTAATGAGTACAGTAATCCCATTACAATTTTAGATAAGTGATGAGTAATGCATTACTTTTTTTAAGTAACTACCCAAACACTGCCAGAATGTTCTCCATCATGAAACAAAATCATGTAGTGATCTCTCTCTGTAACATGGTGGTGTTTTTTTGATTGTCTGTTGCTGTTTATTCCTAACCAGGAGCTGGAGCACAAAGTCGTCTCTCCGGTGAAGAAGGAGCTGAAGAAGTTTAAGAAGCTGCTGAGTCCAGATTACCCAGCATGCTCTGAGAGAGAGATGGAGGATGAGGAGGATCAGAGCAGTGCCAGAGAGGGGGCGCTGAAGATCACACTGCATGTGCTGGGGAACATGAACCAGATAGACCTCGCTAACACACTACAGACCAGTAAGAGCTCTGGATCATGGCTTTATGATGACAGTATCACTATAACTAAATTTTGTCCTCTGTGTTTGTGCAAAGTGTTTCATGGTTTTGATAAATGGTTTTGATAAACTTCAACATCAAAGATAACAAGAAAATAAAATATTTGTGATCATGTTCTTCTGTTTATTAGAGCTATTCTCTGAATATCAACGAAATCTCAAACACAAACTAATGGATACATTTAAAAGAATTAATGAAGGAATTTCCCAACAAGGAAGCTCAACTCTTCTGAATGAGATCTACACAGAGCTCTACATCACAGAGGGAGGGAGTGGGGAGGTCAATAATGAACACGAGGTGAGACAGATTGAGACAGCATCCAGGAGACCAGCAACACAGGAGACACCCATCAAATGCAATGACCTCTTTAAAGACAAACCCATCAGAAGAGTGCTGACTAAAGGAGTTGCTGGAATTGGGAAAACGGTCTCTGTTCAGAAGTTCATTCTGGACTGGGCTGAAGGAAGAGCAAATCAGGACGTCCTCTTCATATTTCCACTTCCTTTTAGGGAGCTGAATTTGATGAAGGAGAAAATGTTCAGTCTGATGGATCTGCTTCATCACTTTTTCCCAGAAACAAAACAATTACAATTAATACACTGTGATGCTTACAAAGTCATTTTCATCTTTGATGGTCTGGATGAGTGTCGACTTCCTCTAGATTTCCAGAACAATGAGAACTTGTGGAATGTAACAGAGTCGACCTCGGTGTATGTGCTGCTGACAAACCTCATCAAGGGGAATCTGCTTCCCTCTGCTCTCTTCTGGATAACCTCTCGACCTGCAGCAGCCAATCAGATCCCTCCTGAGTGTGTTGATCAGGTAACAGAGGTACGAGGGTTCAGTGACCCTCAGAAAGAGGAGTACTTCAGGAAGAGAATCAGTGATCAGAGCCTGGCCAACAAAATCATCACACACATGAAGTCATCAAGAAGCCTCTACATCATGTGTCACATTCCAGTCTTCTGTTGGATTGCAGCCACTGTTCTAGAGAGAATGTTGGGTGAAGCAGAGAGTGGAGAGATCCCCAAGACTCTGACTCAAATGTTCACACACTTTCTGATCTTTCAGATCAAACACAAGGATAGAAAGTACCATGGAAACACTGACACTGATCCTCAACAGACTAAAAAGACAATTCTGGCACTGGGAAAACTGGCTTTCCAACAGCTGGAAAAGGGCAACCTGATCTTCTATGAGGAAGACCTAAGAGAGTGTGGCATTGATGTCAAAGTAGTGTCACTGTACTCAGGAGTGTGTACCCAAATCTTCAGAGAGGAGTCTGGGCTTCACCTGGGGAAGGTGTTCAGCTTTGTGCATCTGAGCATTCAGGAGTTTCTGGCTGCTTTATATGCATATCTCTCCTTCATCTCCAAAAAGAAAAAAAATGTGTTGAAACAGCAAAAGAAAGGTCTCTTTAAAGATCAACCATGTCTGACTTCCTTATGAATGCAGTGGACAAGGCCTTACAGAGTGAGAATGAACATCTGGACCTTTTCCTCCGCTTCCTTCTGGGTCTCTCACTGGAGTCCAATCAGACTCTCTTACAAGGCCTACTGACACAGAGGAAAAGAAGCTCTCACAGCAAAGAGGAAACAGTCAACTACATCAAGGAGAAGATCAGGGAGAATCCCTCTCCAGAGAAATCCATCAATCTGTTCCACTGTCTGAATGAACTAAAGGATCATTCTCTAGTACAGGAAGTCCAGACATACCTAAGCAGAGGAGGTGACCATTGTCTCCATGGAGCCAGTCTCTCTCCAGCTCAGTGGTCAGCTCTGGTGTTTGTGTTGCTGAACTCAGAAGAGGAGCTGGATGAGTTTGACCTGAGTAAATATGACCCATCAGAGGAATGTCTACTGAGACTGCTTCCAGTGGTCACAGCATCCAGAAAAGCTGTGTGAGTATTTTCATTCATAAACACATTACTGCACTGGTGTTAGTACATCATGATCTCCATCATAAGGTACTTTTGTTAATTTGTAAGTGTTTCCTAAACCCCTTTGTAACTAATGTATCATGTACCCTAATTACTATTTAAGGTGTTAGCTGAACCACTCATTAATCCTAAAGAATTTACACACACACACACACACACACACACACACACACACACACACACACACACACACAACCATCTCTCTTTTACCCACATTAACATTCTCTTTCACATTTTCACAGCCAGTTATGGAAACAGATGCAGGCCAAGATGTAACATGTGTAAAACATAATAAATTTACCTGAATTAATTATAATTACAAAGATATTAGAGTAAATTCTGTTGTGTAGCCCAGTGTAGGTGAGAATGTGTAACTAACTTTAGAAAATTACTCATCTGAGTTGTATTTCTGAGCTGGTGTATGCAAAGTAGTCTTGTTTTTTTTTTCCACTTTTCCTGAACATGTTTCTGTTTCTGTGTGTCTGCCCTTTTTACCAAAGTCTGCTGTTTGGTCTTCCTAGTGCTGACCTTTGCCTGTTAACACTGTTTGCTTTTTGGACTGTGGACTGGTTGTTGTTCCTCGTATTTAAATGAGACTTTTTCCCATTTTATACAAACCAGCGCTGGACTCTGCTCCTGCCCTCCCGCTGACAGTGAGAACAAAGATGAGCACAGCAGTGGGGGAAGATGAGAACAAAACTACATAGACCAGAGTTTGGACTACAACTCAGAATAATGGGTTCAGTCTTCTGTATATGACCCATAATAGTCCACATATTCAAACCAGCTGATGGACAAACCTGAAAACATAAATACCTGTTGTGATGGTGGCGGCACAGAGGAAGCGAAAGGCAAGGTTGAGCCAAAGTGCTCTTTATTCTGCATTGTCAATACGTGAAAAACCACAACAAATTATCAACGATACTCAGTCCTAACACTCTGTGTAGCGATGTACAGGGTGGAAGTGAGTAGTCCGGCGTTCCACTAATGTGCAGCGCTTTCTCTCAGGATCTGTGAGTTTAAATAGAGAGAGAGAACACGGGACAGGTGAAGGTGATTAGTAGGCAGGGGACTGGGAACAAGGCAGGGATGTAGTGCGCTCCCTAGCAGGAGTGGGCGTGTCCCTCCTTCTGGATGCCCGGCCAACCGTGACACCTGGCAAATATAAGCAATCCCTTAAAACTGTTTAAAAAAAGAAATGACAGGTCTTCTCTCTGACTAGTCACTGTTGTGTCTGAAAATAATCATAGTTTACTAAGCAAGTCTTTACTAAATAAATAAATCTTTATTTATTTATCTTTGATCCATGTTTATTCAGTGAATACATGGTAATATTTTACATTTCCCTTGTTCAAGATTATTGAAACTGATATTGAAGGCCTTGCATAGTGTGTCTCTAAAAGAGCAACTTTGTTAAAGAGTAGCTTCTCGTCTTCTATTAATATGAGCTCCTGGCTGCACCCACAAACGCTGCTCTCTCAGGCTCAAGTGGTGATCTTCAGCTGGGTCCTGCCTGAGACACCCAGCAGATGCAGCAGGACTAGAGCAGGTGAAGGGTACTGTGGAGAGACAGGCTGAGGGGATGGAGATGGACATTCTTCTCCACACACATCAGTTCCTCCTCTTATCCTAAGAGACACTGATGAGCCAGTATATCCAGGGCTTTCTCCTCTTCTGGGGTTTGTGTGGATATCACTCCCCACTGCTCAGTGTGAACTGCCTGCACTTAATCTCTGCACAATATCATCACACTGCTTCTTTCTCTGTTACACAAACTAACAGTTTTGTTCAGTTTCCTCCACAGGAATATGGAACTCCATGATTATAAAATTGTATTCACCCTTCTGTGATGTTTAACAGGTTAAGGAGGATGCGGGGACGAGGCACGTTAAACATAACATACATTTTAATCATAAGCACAACTCAACACACACAAACACACTACATAGGTCAAACACCGACAACCTTGACGATACGACACGAGACTTATATACACTCATGACAATTACACACAACAAGGATCAGGTGCACAACACAAGAGGGCGTGGCAATACGGACAGACACGCACACGCACACATTTGAGGGGTTAGGGGCTGTACCATGACACTTCTGTCTGTCCTCCAATACTTTAGTGTCTGAATCAGTGGCTGTTTATACTGTTAGTGTCTTTGATCAGTTTATAGTAATTCAGTTTGCACTGTCAATGTATTGTTTGCCTGTTGACTTGTGGGACTGTTTCCAAACTTAGTGAGCAGTGGAGCTAACAAAGAAGCAGTTTTAATTTGTTTATTTTCTTGTTAACAGTGCTCTGAATTAACACACCTCACACACAGTGTGTCACCCCCCCCCCCCCCCCCCCCAACACCACACATTGTAACTTTTTGTGTGTGTGGTTGTGTGGGGGTGAGGCAGTGTGATTGTGATTATGTGTTTGCATTTGTGTAAGCATGTGTGTGCGCACATGCTCATTAGCATAGGGTGTGTGTGCGTGTACTGATCTGTAAATGTGAGGGGTTTTTCTCCTTCTCTCTGCAGGCTGGATAACTGCAGTATTACAGATGAAGGCTGTGCTGCTCTGGCTTCAGCTCTGAGGTCAAACCCCTCATCACACCTGAGAGAGCTGAATCTGAACTTCAATAAACCAGGTGACTCAGGAGTGAAGCAGCTCTCTGCTCTACTGGAGGATCCACACTGTAAACTGGAGAAACTACAGTGAGTTACTGATTTACTGTCTCTTTATATATACACACACACACACACACACAAGCACACATACATACACATACAGTCAAACCCAATATCCTCGCACACATATGTGCACACTCAATATCATCAGTCAGTATCCTCAAACACACACGCACAAATACACACTGTCATTAAGCTCTCTCTCTCCCTCTCTCTCTCACACACACAAACACACAGTCAGTATCCTCTCACGTGTACACATTCAGTATCCACACACACACACACATGCACACACAAACATGGAGTCAATATCCCCACACACACAAATACATACACACAGATATAATTGCTATTACCCTCTTCCTCTTTCTGACACACACATTCCATCACTGTATTAATTAGATTCACATTTACTCACTCACACACTCACTCACTCATTCTCTCTATATACACACACACCATCACTGCATCACTATCACAACATGTGTATGTATACTGATCTGTAAGTGTGAGGAATTTCTCCTTCTCTCTACAGGCTGTATAACTGCAGTATTACAGATCAAGGTTGTGCTGCTCTGGCTTCAGCTCTGAGGTCAAACCCCTCATCACACCTGAGAGAGCTGAATCTGAACCACAATAAACCAGGAGACTCAGGAGTGAAGCAGCTCTCTGCTCTACTGGAGGATCCACACTGTAAACTGGAGAAACTACAGTGAGTTACTGACTTTCTCTCTCTCACATACACACAGGCACACACAGACACACACACAGTCAATATCCTCTCACTCTCACACGCAAGCACACACACACACACAGCATGAGAGGATGTTGTCAGTATCCTCTCACACACGCTGTCAGTATCCTCACACACACACACACACACACACACACACACACACACACACACACACACACACACTCAATATCATCACACTCACAGTCAGTATCCTCATGCACACGCGCGCGCACACACACATACCATCAGAATCCTCTCACACACACACACACAGTCATTATCCTCTCTCACTGACACACACACACACACACACCTTTCCGTAACACCCCTCCCCATACACAAACAACAAAACATGCCCAAAACGTCAACATCTGGAAAGAGCATCTGCCACTACATTTTCTGAACCCTTTTTATGTTTGATGTCAATATTAAACACTTGTTTAATCAGAGACCAACGCATTAAGCGTTGATTGGCATTAGCCATATTCTGCAAGAACACGAGCGGATTGTGATCAGTGTATATGGTAATGGGGCCCGGACGACCACCAAGGTACACCTCAAAATGTTGTAACACTAGGAGGAGCGCAAGGGCCTCCTTCTCAGTAGTGCTATAGGCCAGCTGATGTTTCACAAACTTTCTAGAAAAATTACAAATAGGGTGATCTAGACCTTGTGAGTCCTCTTGCAGGAGGACAGCACTGGCTCCACTACCACTGGCATCTACCTCAAGTGTAAAAGGACGAGTAAAATCAGCGGTTGCTAGAACAGGAGTGCTGAATCAGCTTTCACTGAGTCAAATGCATCTTGACAGGGTTGTGACCATTCAAAAAGGGTGGTGTCACAAAGCAAATTTGTGAGGGGTTAAACAACATCAGAGAAGTTCCTACAAAAGCAACGATAAAAACCTGCCATGCCCAAAAAGCGTCGGAGTTGTCTTTTCATCTCTGGGGCAGGAAAAGACTTGATTGCTTGTACTTTGGCATCAATAGGACGCACACTACCACAACCCACCAGTTTCCCCAAGTAGGCAACCTCACTCTTACCAAAATCACATTTTTCAAGATTAAGCACAATGGAGGCATCCAATAGCTTCTTAAAAACAAGATCAAGCAACTGTACATGTTGTTCCCAAGTTTTGGTATACACAACCACATCATCCAAACAGACTTCACAGTTAGGCACGTCATCTAAAATCATAATCATCAAACGCTGAAAGGTAGAAGGGCATTTTAAGACTGAAAGGCATTACCGTCTATTGTAGAAAACAGTCAGGGGTAGCAAATGCCAAAATGTCAGATGCATGAGAGGTTAATGGAGCTTGCTAATATCCCTAAAGTAAATCAAGCTTACTTACAAATCTAGCTGAACCCCACCTTATCCACACAATCCTCCATTCTAGGCATTGGGAAGGAACCAGAAACAATAACTGCATTAATTTTTCTGTAGTCAGTGTAGAAGCGGTATGTGCCATCTGGTTTTAGCACCAGAAAGCATGGGGAACACCAGGCACTAACACTAGGGATAGCAAGATGATTTTCTAACAAATACTTGGTTTCTTGATTTAGCAATGTACATTTCTGGGGATTGGTGTGATATGGGTGTTGTCTAATGGGTGAATGAGAATCAACATCAATGTCATGCTGAAGGACAGTTGTATGAGTGGAAACGTCTGAAAATAATGTGAGGTATTTCTGAATGAGACTGCTGATGAGAGTGCTCTGGGTGAAGGCTTAGACTCAAGGGGCTCATCGTCATTGGAGTTTCCTGATTCCATTTCCAACCCCAAAAGTGGGATCCTCGTGGAGGGACTCCTTCAGCTTCATTGAAGAGTACATAAAGCGATCGGAATCCACGTCTGACCGGAGACTACTGTTGTCATAGTTCTCACATTAACAAGGGAGATAACCAGAGACAGGTATGATATGACACATGGGTGGGGTGTGGCAATGAAGACACACACACGTGACGTCAAACAAACAGCGAGGAGTCTAGGAGGAGGGGGCCATGCCATGACAGTGTATATTTATATATGTGACATCTGCTCTGATCTTTGACGTGGGATCCAGTCAGGAGAGTGGAGGGGAGCAAGGTGACTCCCATGATGCTGTGTGCCTGTCACGTCTACAGACCGGAGCATTCCCCGTTTCCCAGGCAACCTAGTAACTTCTGGGGTTTTGTCATTCTCTATGGTTGCCTGTCTCCTCCCCTTTGTCTCCAACTGTTTCTGATGTATCCCTGATTATAGTCTTATAAAAAAAAAAAACGTTCCTATGTATCTTGTTTGACAGTTATTGTTTCTCCTCGCTTATGGTTAGCTTTTGTTTCTCCTTGTGCCTTCGTTGATATGTGTTTGATAATATGTCTCTCTTGGTTGTTGGTTAGTTCTCGTCGGTCTTTGTTTCGCTTTGTTTTGGTTAGAGTGTGTTTGTCTTTCATTGTGTTTGTGATAAGAACCTGTGTTACACCTAGCTCCTTGCTCCTGTTTTGTTTGTTTATATCTCATTTGTGCTCTCCCTCTGTGTTTGCCGTCTACGCTGCCTTTCCCGTAAATGCTTACCCGGTATTGCTGTCTGTCTTTGATTTTGTTCAGTGTTTGTTTGTTTATTAAAACTAAGTGTTTCTTTATCCTATTTGTCACGATCGTTTTGGTTTTACTTGTTAGTTCCATTTCACGTAACACGCAAGGTGTCGGCACTTCACACGTGTGTTCCTGTTGTTTTTCTATCCTTTATATTTCATTTTGTTAAAATCATGCTATATGGAGCTGTCTTTAATCGTATTAGCTTTTCAAAGCTTCAAATGTGAAGTTTTACATTCATTTTTGTAGACATTTGTTAATCCCAGTTATCTCACTCTTTCTTGCATTATGCACTGGCTCAACGTATCACTGTATGTGACAGTTTCTCTTTCGAAAGCTTGCCTGAATGTTGGCATATTTTGAAAGTTTTCAGTCTGTTCTGCCTTGCTTTCCTTTATGCAGTTTTCCATGCTTGGTTAAATATGTGGGTTCAGAGCTGGAATAAATAATAACATACCCATTAAAGATGCTCCTACATGCTGCAGTGTGTCTTTCCATTTTTTATTTTTGTTTATTTATTTTTTTGGCAACTAATAAGTTAAAAACAATTTGCAGACACTTCAATACTGAACAAAGCAGAATATCCTGATAAATTTTTTGATAGTTTACATCAGTGTCCAGGATACATTCCAAGAACAGATCTTAAGATTTACAGCATTTGGCAGGCGCTCTTATTCAAAGCAAATTACATTTTAAAGCAAATTCTAGCTGGTTATTCAATAATAGGTCTTTGTTATTGCTGTACATCAAAAAAGCTGTAATACCAATAATATACAAGAATCTTTCTAAAAGAGCAAGAATTTGCCTCTCAAAAACAAGACATGCCTCTCTTGTCTGCATCAAAATTTCTGTTTGTCTTAAAAGTCAAATCCTAAAACCTTAGCCGGTTACTTATGCACAACCAGAATTTTTGATGCACTTTGTTCCTCACTGCACTAGTGCTCTGCATATGTAAAAATGAAGACCCAGAACATGCAAAGATGTCAACAAAATATAGAATAGTTGTTTTGAGGAATCTAAAATCTATGATTGTCAATATTTGTTTATCACAGCATAATCACAGCTGCTAGCTAGTGTAACTAGTTAAGAGTGCATTTTGACCAATATCTACCTAAAGTAAGCTACTTTGAGTGGTTAACTACCTAATCTAGCTATATACTTTACTTAGCTATTTATCCTGACATGTTAGATTTTCATTTCGTTTTGATTCAATCCTGATTGTTTGCTGAATCAATTCTTGATGATTCAGGGTAGCTAGCTAACCTAGTGAATTTAGCCACCTGGTCAAAGTGTAAAAGCCATGATTATTAAGGTTGTCTGCCAGATTTAATTAAAAAAAAGAAAGAAACAAGTTCACATGAAATGGGCCTTAATGAAGACATTGCTTTAGCCAAAGAAATCTAATCATTTCCAATGTACCATTGCAGGAGGAGAAAAAACAACAAAATCTAGGTTGAAGTTTAAGGTAACATGTTAACTAATCATCGGCATGTGAGTGACTATAACAGCTGATACCTGCTTGTAAAGTGTCCTTGAGTCTGAGAAAGGTGCTATATAAATGTTAATAATAATAATAATAATAATAATAATAATAATAATACTAATAAAAATATTAGCTAGCAAGATTAAAAAAAAGCATCAGGGAGATGAGGAAGAAAATATGTTACTTGCAGGTTTGTCAGCATGGGGAGATTTACATTTGGGTTCTTATAATGCTCCACATAAAAAAGTGTACAGAGCTCGAATGATGTGATATTGTTAAGGGACTGAGGGGGCAAAACATTCAATTAATATGACAAATTCAAGAAATTTTATACACATTTACGGTGTTTATGTGAATGGTTTATACATTGAAAAAATGCATCAAAAACAAATAAGATGAACAGTTGCATAGCTGGAAAGGCCTAATATATTAATGGACAGAACACCGGAGCTTTTTGCCGAAGCAACGTCTGCGCTTGAGAGGAAATAAGATATTTTAACTTACACTAACTATCAATCAAAAGGTCCAGTAATACACAGTCCAGAAGTACATTTTAGTAATGGTAAAACGAGACAGCCGTGTTTATGTCGTCACACCTGCTGTTTGTGACGTCACAGAAGCAGATATATAAAAAGGCTTAACTGGCGTCATGGTTACCATTTTGACAGTGTGTGCAAACTGGACAAACCAAACTACGAACTACAAGGATATTCAACAATTGTTATTTCACATTTTCCTGTGGATAAATTGGATTATTGTCAGTTATAGATTTCTCCGATATCAAAGGTAGGCCTAACTATTCTCTTTAAGGCAAACTGGGAAACGTCTATATGAAAAGAATGCATAAAGAAAATAATTTCCATGTGTTATTTAGATTGAGACGTCGTGTGTTTATATACAAAGCGTATTATTTCTCTTGAAAAGTGCTGGGTTTTGGATTCGTTTCTGATGTCCCTTAAATTCGCATCCCTTTTATCATCGATGGCACGTGCGTTCACTTAAATCAGCGCTTGGTCTAAAAGGAAGAACGTCCACATTTATGTCGTTTGTATACTTGTCGGCGTCGAAAAGTATCAGCAATGTAGTTTAAGATATATTTGTAATACAACTTTTGTATTTTGATTAAAATTAATTTTCGTTTCACGAAATATCAGTTGCGCTGCGACATTGTGTGAAATTATAGGAGTATTCAGATTATAATCATGAACGTTTTCAGATTCTGTCATTAGAAACGCGATGACTAAAACATGTGTGTTACTTAAATTAATTAATAAATGAAGGAAAGATTGCTTGTAGATGAAACATTAACATTTTTACTTTCAAAAAGTGTTGGGGATAAAAATAGCCATTTAGGAATGTTACAATCTGATTTTCATCCGTAGTGACATGTAGCATCCTCATCATAATTTACGCATATGCCCGTGAACAAATTAAAATTGTTACTTTTGTTCTGATCATTTTAAGAGAATATTGAATAGATTAAGAAAAGTGTCACGGCCCGCGTCCTGCAGGGCAAGGAGCAGGACTCACAGACCTCTCTCGTCCCAGAAAAACATTTATTAGACACAAAAGAATAGTAATCAACGGTAACTGCACTCATATGTAACAAACCATTGCAGCGTGAACATGGGGACAGGCAGAAACACACATAACGAGTACAACCAGTAAACAATGAACAATAAAACTAACACGAACGTGTACACATGTACGATGACCGACATCGAACGAAACACACAGTTTAGAGGTATAATTTAATATTTATTTGTAAAGTATTTAAAGATTTTATATATTTTCTGGTTTTCCACAGTGAGATCATCATGAGGGGAACAGGAAGTACAAACAAGAACTTCTTCCCTGATGTGAAGACCATCCCAGCTCCACAAAAAAGCCCTACAGAGGCAATGGCCAACCCAAAAATTTCTCCTTTTCATTTCGTTAATTCACACAGAGGAGGAAGCAGCATCTATTTCCCAGACATTTCTGGAGTGCCCCAGAGGAAGCAATATAAACCTCAAAACCTGAGAAAATCTGGCATGGGCACAACATTATCTGCAGTGCTGAAGGCCACGGATGTAAAAAATGGTGGAAAGTCAACAGGCAGACTCCTGGATGAAGGTCAGCGATGCAGCAAATCTCGGTTCCCTTCTCTGGTTGTAGAGCCACACACCAAGAGCAGTGCTGTGAGTGTGAAGGCTGATCACACTCCACCAGCTCCATCCATCTCAAGGCTACCCGCCCTCCACCCAAAGCTGGCTGCTCTCAAACAAAAAAGCCCCAAGCCTGCTGTGACCCTGCATGTCCCACACAAACATGTCAGGGAAGTCCCAGGAAAGGTGCAGGACAAGCACAGTGAGGTGAACTCCACATTTTACACCAGGCCAGAAGTGGGTGAAGTCCTCTACCAGGACCTGGAGAGGCTAACGTCAGCCCGTCAGTGTGCCTCCAAGGTCGAAGCTTCCCAGCACCAGTATGACCTGAGCTGCCACAAACCGCTGCTCATCAGGAGGGCGACCTTACATAAGGTAGAGAGCAGAGCTGCGCGCCCAGCTCCGCCTGCCCCCTCCCTGGTGCCACGTCGCAACCGTGTGCCCCGGCCATGCAAGACTGAGGATAAAAACAAGAGGCAGGACAAGTGCCAGGATGGCCAGGCTGCCTCTACTTCCCCTGGAGCCAAAGAAACATCTGTCGTGAAGATTTATTTCTCTCTGTTGTTAACAGGGAGAAGGAACTGTGGGCTTGACCAGTTGGGACAACAGACAGGTGAGCATAGGGGACCTCGCATCAATGGTTTAAAAAAAATGACTTCTTTTGACATTTATTTCACCATCGAATACTAGAGTATTGAGTCAGATTTGTTTTATTTGTCTGTTGTGTCTCAGCACCTGCACCAGTGCATGTGAAATGAATGGACTTCACCTGCTCTGTAGATGACCACGGTCAGTTGCCTACAGCCTTTGTAAGCAACAGAAACATTCAGGGCCATGTTTGCACATTTGCTCTCCAACCTGAGATTGTCTTACATCCAGCATTCCTGACACTTATTACTTCCTGAGAAAAAAAAAAAATCTTTAAATAAATGCAATTTTAAATGTATGCAGAGATGTTTTTCTGTGATATTTCTGTTTCAGTTATCTTGAGTGTGTGTAAAAATGGGTGTACGTTTGTTATCTTTCTTCAAAACTGTTTCCTCTCCAACATACATATACTTGTGTTCTTCTTTCTACTGGACAAATACAACACACATTACATTTACTTTGACTTAAAGCACAAAGTTACACATCTGACTCTTGGTCTCTTCTGATTCAGCAAACACCAGTTCTCTTCTGCTGGTTGATAATCAGGGAAAGAAAAACTTTATCAGATATGTAATGAGTTATGTTTAACAAAGTCACAAATGACACCAAACATAATTACCCAAAGCTGATTTTAAAGACTGCATAGACCTATAGAACATTATGTAAATGACCACATTACTTAAAATAAGTAATACAATTAGAAAAGAAGTAAGTTATAGATAACTGTCTCTAAGTCCCATTAACCAAATTAGTATTTTAATACTGGTTTTTGAAAAAGGGAAAAAAAAAATAGTACACTAGAAATTGCCAAATCTTGCAGCTGTGAAAGTCAAAGGCTGTCACTCTTTGGTGGTAGTGGAACTGATTTGGCATTATGGGAAAATTCATAGATATAGTAATCATATGTTCTCTGTATGAGTGAGCATTTAAACCCCATTAAAAGTAGGACTTCAATATAAATATATTTAAAAAAAAAACTGGCACAGTAGAGTTTTTTCAAATTTGATCTGATAAGCAAGTGCCTTCAATCTTTTTTTTTTTTTTTTCCAGTCTGATTTTTCAGCACTGGAGATATGTACAATATTGCACTAGTGCTAAGTGCTGTTTTAGCTGGCAGTCAAGCTGTATGATAAACCTCTGAGAAGCACTCTATAGGAAAATCATTTTGAGCAGTGCTTATTAAGCTACTTTAACATATTTTTAATAGTGTTGATGCAATATCCATTCAAAGTATACATACCAGCAATGTGTACTTTCATGCAGCAGCACATCTTCATACACTATACACATTATATATACATAACATCAGTATTCTGAGCTCATGGTTCAAACTTTGTGAATGTTTTGCTTTTAATCAAATACACTTCATTTTGTATTTTTGTAGTAAAAGTACGTGTCTAATCCAAAGCTCTTCAAAAAACAGTTAGTCTGCATTTCTCTATGCTTAGAGAGCGTTAGTTTGAAGTGAGCAACCAAATGCCGCAATATCGTGCATATAGGCGCATTCAATTTGAATCTCGGCGACTTGACCATGAAGCGCTAACGCGCGGATAGCTTCACCGACGTCAACAGAGACCACTAGTTAGTTTGTGCAGTACTCATTCAGACTCTTCCTACGTACCCTAAATACTTGAATAAGGAAGTACACAGTGTAACTGTACATACTCTGTTCTGTTTTTGGTGGGCTTTCTTGTGACGTTCAGCTTTATGCTGAAACAAAAGACAATGCCAAAAAATATTACACAACAATCTTTCATCCATTCAATAACTTACCGACAAAGGAGTAAACCAAACGTAAAATGGTTCAATACTTGTACTGACTCTGCCTCACAGTTATTATTCAACTGAACGTTGGTACAATACTAGTCTGACACTGTTAGTTGAACTAACACACGATCGTATAAAATCACTGTCTTAGCCAGTTCAAAACACGTAGCCGAGTTGGACGTGTAAACACGTTCTGTCAGATCTACTAGTTCACAGTCCGGACTGCAGCCAAGATCTCCGTTTAACGAGTCACGACCAAGACATTCAAGCGCTTTAATCAATCACGACCAAAACATTCAGGCGCTTTAATCAATCACGATCAAGACATTCACGCGCTTTAATCAATCACGACCAAGACATTCAGGCGCTTTAACGAAGCACGACCAAGACATTCACGCGCTTTAACGAAGCACGACCAAGACATTCACGCGCTTTAACGAAGCACGACCAAGACATTCACGCGCTTTAACGAAGCACGACCAAGACATTCACGCTTTAGCTCGGAATGCGCCTATAAGCGAAACATTACAGTATTTTCTCGCTTAATGTTCTCAAAAGAGAAACAGTCATTCATGTTTTTAAGAGCTTTGGTGTAGACAGGCACCTTTACTAACTTTATAAGTACAAAATATGGTTTATTAAAATGAGCAAATAATGCATAAAGTTTAAACCGTAATCTTACAGCACTAAAACAAACTCAAAAACGTGGGTGTAGTGAACAGTATCAGTCCAAAGTGGAAAAGAAGACAGAGGCAGGAAAAATGTGTTCTGTAAGTGCATAGTGGGTCACAGACTAACTCAATCACTGTCATACAAAGAAACTGTCGAAATATCACTTAATAATATTACTAATAAATATTATAAATATTACTTCTTTAGTTACACTGACATGCACACTATTGGTACAATACTAACCTCACACTGTCAGTCTAATTACGACATGATCGTGTAAACAGCACGGTCTTAGCCTGATAAAACAACTAGTCTACATCTAGTTGGACACCTAAACACTTACTGTTAGATCTACTGGCTCACAGTCCGAGACATTTGTGACACTTCCTGCAGTACGACGCCTGTTCTATTTGCGCAGTTTGTTTCTGCGTAGAGGACAAAATATAAATATATTAAGTATATAGTGCGTTTATTAGTACTTTTTATACAGTTCATGTAAACATATTGATTCGGACCAATTTCTCAGATGAGCCTAGAACGACTTTAGTTTGGTTATTCTGAATCAGACGACCTCAGTTCTATTGCTGTATTTCGCGTAAACGAAGACACCTACTGCAACAGAATAGCGGCTAAAAGCTTTACGTTTTCAGACATTAACCTTGTTAATATTCAATTCTGTTAATATTAAATTTAAGAACTTGTTCTTTGAGTAGTATAAGTTCATATAATTCTTGATTGACAGCTCAGATTCAGATACTCACCGGCTTTCTTTTCTAAAGATATTTGCATTGCGCTTCTTAAAATGGAGCACAAAAATTTCACTTTCGCGTTAAACCGGACTGAACCGGTTTTGTCAAGGATAATTGTTTTTTAGGGGCCGGACTGCTGTGACCAGTCACAACACTTTATCAAACCTTCTGCGGGAGAGAGAAATCAGAGCTACAGTATAGAACTGTATTTAAATAACACAGAATAGCGTAGAACAGTGACAGTAAATTACCAGTAGATTTTGACTGTGGGAGAATTTTGTTTGTCATGGAGCTTATACAGCACAGCTGTTCTGAGCAGACGTTTACTTAGGTTTTCACACACACACTCACACACACACACACACACACACACACACACACACACACACACACACACACACACACACACACACACACAGAGAGAGAGAGAGAGACAGGTTATTAGTTTGTGTGTAATACCTATTCTGTGCTCACAAACTCTATATAAAATGACTATTTATTGTCATTAAGTTTCGTTTCTAGCATACACTCCCCTGATATGACAGTTCAAACCATTTTGAGTGTTTGAATAAACCATTTTCAAATGGTATCTTGGGTCTCTCCTCTGCTGATCGCCATGTCCAGTTCACATGCCCAGTGATGTAGTGGTTTAAGACAGTATGTGAACGTTTAGTTTGTGCCCAGACATGTATCTGAGAAGAAGACGAGCTAAAAGACGTTAATCAGGCAGATCTGTTTACTAGTAGGTAACATCTAAGGTCAAGGTTATGATGGAGCTGTAGACATAAGTGAATGTTTTAAGGGACTTCAGACAAAAATTCTGAATAAAAGGTCAAAACACCACAAGGGACATAATCTGCATTAATCTGGTGTTGGCAAAAGTGCAAAATCAAACATCTGTTTTGTTAAAAAAAAAATTCACACAGTATTGACGTGTAACTCGCAGCATTCACGGATCTCCTTTGCTCGCATGCAAAATCTACATGTGCTCACTCATATTTGCTCTGCTCTCGCTTACATTTACTTTGCTCTGCTACAAAACTGCTTGCACGTGTTTAGATATATCCTGCTCTTACACAAACTTGCTCTTCTGCACACACAAACACATACTGTACTCTCGCGAATGTTTTTTGTGTTCTTGCGCACAAGAACACAATTCTTTAATTTCATTATTATTAAATGTGAATGAAAAGGAAAGTCATTCATGATCATGATACAAATGTTATTATAAAACAGTTAGAACTTTAAAATAATTGCGGCACTTTCATATACATAATATTATGTGCCATTTCACAAAACAAATATGAATGTATTTAACACATATTGTTCTTATACTGTATAATATGTATGACTCGGGAATTTGCTCAAATAGATAAAGAAATAATATTATTTGAACTTACAGTAATATGCTCTGCTATATAAAGGAAAATTACCAATCTGCTACCATTTAGTGTTAGTAACCAACTTTGGTAGAGCACAAATTCACTCATTAGCCACATTATTTACCACTAATATCTGTAGTTCTGAAATTGACCACCTTGTGGTTTCCGTTACGTCTCCTTCCTGATCAGGTTTATCAGAGGCATGACAATGGTTTTACTGCTTGATAAAAGTCAGACACTTAAAGTCAAATTGCCACTGCTGGCGTTACTGCGTCAGTGAACTGTTCCACTAAGACGCATGAATGTAATTATGACATCACAACCTAAGGAAAGTGTAAGTTATTTAAAAGCGTTCCAACACACTAAATACCTACATGCTTTTCTGAAGGAGGACAAGGTGATTTTCAAGGTATAGTCCGACCAGAATTATTGGATATTCTAATAGTTTTCAGCAATAGTATCAATATTACTTGCATGATTTATTATATCATTAAATTAAGTGCGCCGTTAATTATAGAAATATCTAAAATATTTTATATTATCCGTGTATCCCCTGGATTCAGGAACGATCGTGAAAGGCCAAATTAAATCAATAGAGAAGCATGATGAGTTTTTCTCAACATGGGAAATTGTTGACCAGGAACAAAACGTGGACACTAAAAGAAATGACGCAGGTATGCAATTTTACTGCCAAGCTGAAAATATAATATTTGTCTGTCTGAACATCAATCCGATCTGTTTGCTCTTTTTTTTTTAATCCAGACGATATCCGAGCTGCAGAAGGACAACTTTAACCTGCGCATGCGTATATGCTTCCTCAAGCATGAGGGCGGCTCGCAGAAGTGCAGCAGTTGTACAGAACAGATTTACAACGCGGCAGAGGAGCGTTTCCCAGTGGCGACGCAGCAAAACTTAGACGTGAGGAGACCCGAGTCTAGTTTTTGTAATCAGAGTCGGTTAATTGAGAGGACGAGACTGGGGACACTTGTTAATCACACTCCGCACCTAGATAAAGGGAGGGCGCTAAAAAATCTAAATACAACTTGAAAAGGCAATAAATTGACCTTCTCAAATGCATAAATTATTCTGCCCAAGCCTCTTTATTCTCTTCCTTTTTAGAATAGTTTTAACTGCTACTGCAGTAGCAGGACCAGACACGTGTCTTGAATTGAATTATTTCTTCATTTCACGTAATGCTCTTCATCCACCTGTCAGGAGCTGAGCAGGTGCAGAGAGGAACTGGAGAAGATGGAAGCGCTTTTCCATCAAGAGAAGACGCTCCGCCTACAGCTAGAGAACCAGCTACAAGCCTACACATTACAAGACCCGCCCTCTGAGGATCAGAGCCAATCAGAGGAAACCATTGAAGAGCTGCACAGGTCGGTACAGGCCTATATTTAATTCTGATAAGAAACATTGTTCATGGAAGATTTCCCAGTTAGAAACTCGGGCTGTTTCTCCAGGACAACCACATCAAAACAACAAAATTATTTGACATATTTCCATTTTAAATGCTAATTTCTGACCACTTAAGTTAAACCTTAGGGCCTTCATTAAACAATAATAATCCTTAGCTAGTAAATTGCTGTACTTTAATTATAGAAGAAATTATCCTTAGAAATGCTTTGTTTTTTATTCTTAGCAAAAGACAATTATATTATAGTACCTAGTCCTGAGCTGGCACACACCATTCTAATGTCACAGTGATTTCAGTGGAGTTTCTCCATGTAGTTCCATGTAATTGGAATGTAATTCCAAGATGAATCTGTGTGCAGAGAGTCCATCTCATAGCTCTAAATGAACATGTGAAATAAAATGTAGCCTAATCGAGTGTGTGTGTGATGGCTGTCAGGTACATAGAACAGCTGCAGGGGGAGCTCAAGGCTCAGAACACCATAATCAATCAGCTGAGGAACAGGAGCACCAATCAGAGCAGTGGACACCAGCCTGGCCACGCCCACAACTCCACACTCACCACCCTGAAAGAGGATGACATACGTGTGAGTGTGTATGTGTGTGCAGGTGCATGTTCCTGCATACATGTATGCTTATTAAACTGTTACTTTAAGACACTAAAACTTTAATGTTTTAATTCGGCTATGAGAATACATTAAAAATTATAAATTGTATACTATATAGGGAAATCCATTTGAACTAAATGTTTAGTATATTTGTACTCTATGTATTCTCTCTCTCTCTCTATTTAGGATCTGAAGAACTTGTTGGAGTTGAAAGACTCTGAGCTGCATGAGACCAAAATCAAACATGAGGCCAGTAAAAACGACCTCCAACAGGCCCTGAAGGACAAAGAGAAACAGATTCAGGTGGGTGTCTCCAAACATATGGCAACCTACAGGTAAAAACAGGCGTCCAAAAATATGCTCTTAATACAAAAGACCTATAGAGCTCACTAAGCATATTATCTGCACATTTATTATAAACATTTTCTTGTGGTTTAAAACAAAAGTGTGAAAAGAGAAAGGACTAAAACACAGGTCTGAAAGGGAACGACACCTTTACCAGACACACTCCACAGCTTTATACAAAATGTCTGTGAAGCTTGGAGCCTCATTTAACCCCTGCCTGAACTCTGACCCCTGCAAGAGAAGGACTCTGCACCAATATTCCTCATCACACCAGACGGGGGCAGCAGGGAGTAACACTGCAGCAGGGGGTGTGTGCATTTATGAGGGTGATTGTTGTTGTGTGTGAGCAGGGGCTGCATGACATTCTGGAAGGTCACATCCAGGATCTAGCTGAGAAAGATGCTGCGCTAGCAGAGACCACATCAGAGCTGAATAATCTGGAATCTGATGTGGGCAAACTCATTCTACAGCTTGAGAACAGAAAGCAGCAGCTCCAGGTAGCAACCCGACGTTTCATTCAGTCAGACCAGGTGCAGGGCGGAGTTTAGTGTTTTTAACATACTAAAAATACACCTGATTCACAACTCATCTGATATAATGGACCAGTACTCTAAAGATTAAGACTAGGTTTAGTCTGGATGCAAAGAATGGTTCCTTAAATTGAATTGACTCTATTGAATCTCACACTCTGAATTTGATGTTTATTTACTTTGTTCATGTTTATATTCAGACTAAGGAGCTAAACTAAGGTTTAGAAAGGGAAGTGATGCAACTAGTGCTGTCCTAGACAATAAAATGTATAATATAATTTACCCAACATAAGACATTTCTGATTATTTCAGTATAAGGGCTCTGATCCTTGTTTGGAGTCATTATTTCTAACTACTGGTTTCTCTGTGTTTATGATTGCACACACACATACAAGGAAGAGGATCCAATTGCAAGAGGTTTTATAGTGAAATCAAACAGATCAGAGGGGTCAGGCAGGTATTCGTAGTCCTGTTGATTCAAGGTCCATAACATGGGGCAGAGTCCAGGGGTGTCCAGGGGTCAGGCAGAAGTCGAAAACCAGAAAGACAAAACCATAACTGAACCACTTGGTATGCAAAATAAGGTTGGCAATACTTCATGACGTGAGTGTGAGAGAGGGGAGCTTAAGTAAGGGAGCAGTGATGAGAGAAACAATGATCAGGTGTGTGCTAGTATTCCAGTAAACCAGATTGGAGGCGTGTGTGGGAAGAGGTAGGCGTGGCAGTGCAGGGCTGAGCGTGATTCCTGGGGTTTGTAACACTCTGTCTCTCTGTGATGATCTTAGCTCATGTCTGGGCAGCTACAGGAGAGTGTGAGAGAAAGTCAGCTCCTGAAACAACGCCTGAGATACACAGAGGCCTTCACACATCCTACATACCAGATCCAAGGTACACTCTGCACTGTGGGACTGATGGGGTCTTTCATTTTTGTCAAACTACTCTTGCTAAGTTATTTTCAAAGTGAAAAACCAAATATAGATGTAACATATATCTATAACAACCTTGTAACCTGCTGCTAAAGATTTTTCTTATTTTAATACCCTGTACATAATTGTTTGCATTATAACTATTAAAAATGCTGTTGACAAAAATATAAGAAGCTCCTGATGTGGTTTTATCAGCAGTGGAGCAGCATATGTTGGAGATTCATGAACTGAAACCAACACTGCTGGAGACTATCAGGAGGACCCAGGACCTGTACAGACATCTGCAGGCCGCTGAGCGAGGTGCAAACACCAGTTCTACAACACGGGGACACAATCCAGAATTAGCCAAGCTATCCTCATTTACTAAAAATGTTCACTTGCGGAACCTGAAAAATCACGTCTTCCATTTCCACTTGAGAGTAGATGAAGATGGTGGTGAGTGTAATGATTTAATGAAGGTGTAACAAATGACTTCAGCAGAAAGATAATGACTTAATAGAATTTGTACAGTTACACCTGCAAGGTGTTTTAAGTGGCACCATTTAATGAAAGGTTGTCAGAAAACAGATGCACATTACAGAAATGACTGGAGGTGTGGAAGGTATACTTTTAATAACCTCTTTACCGTTACACATCGTTGTTTTGTTGTTTTGTGTTGTGTATTCATGTCACATTAATGCACTCTTCTTCATCTTGCTCTCGTAGCTTCAGTAAAGAAGGACCATTCTGGGAGGAACAGTGGCAGTGTGTGCAAGAGCAGCTTCAGATCAGTGATCAAAGCGTTGATCTGCTGCTCAGATCCTGCCCAGCCCTGCCTCTCCTCCAGGGCCCATGTTCATGGCCTCCACGTCCTGGTTCCACGTGAGAACTATGACACGCTGCTGGAACAGATGTGTGAGGGGAGGGGTCTGATCAGTCGCGCGAGTGAACTGATCCAGCAACGCCTGCAGACCCACGGCCGACATCACATGCAGGTCCACGTGAGCCCAAGCACGCGACACACAGATTCAATTGGTTAATCGTCACATTTCATGGATAATTTTCACTGAGCTGATTTTCCTATTTCAAATGGACCATTTGTCACTGACTGTGAGGATTATTGAAGGATAAAGAGGCCCAGCGGAGGGCGAGTGGGAAATATTAATCCTTCATGTCTGTTTCAGCCAGTGGACCAGAACCTGCTCAGAAGCCTCTTATACATCATCAATGTCACTCAGACAACTCTAGAAGAGGCCAGTAAACTGTTGACATCTTCATCAGATGTCTCTAAAGAACAGAACCATGACGGAGAAAGAGATGATGTAGGAGTTATTTACCACTTTTTGCATCTTTCATAAGTACCACACCAGTAAGAAGTGAAATTCATTTAGCTGTTAGCTAAGTCTATTTACTGGAAGAACTTCATATTGGACTAAATTATGTTTTTTTGATTGACACATACGAATAATATGATTATTTTGGATTTTTGCACATTTGTAAATTATTTATTTATTTATTTTTCTTTAGTTCTGCCATCATGAAAACCTCAAAATGAAGAACAAGCTGAAGAAACCAAAACTAGAGAAATCATATAAGATGAATAAGATGCTTTCAAAGGCTGTCAAAACACTACGGCGATTCAAACGTTGAGCAACACTGACATTAAAATGATCTCCTGTCATTATTTTCTCTGTGATGGTCATATTCCACCCCTCTATCATCCATCAGTCTGTGCACCATCATACATTCACTCTTTCATTGTTGTTGTTTTTAGTAATTAAAATAAAATGTGTTGAAATAAAACTACATTCTGAGTATAGATTTTTTTCAAACTTATTGATGATTCTTCATTATGATTTAATTTTTTTACACCCTTACATACTAATAATTAAAAATTGGACAATTCCATGCAACATTTATTTATTAGAATGAATTTTGAATGTCCAAAAATAATAGCATTCTGCAGCAGTCAAGACAAACTTGCAAAAAGTCAGCAAGTTTATTTCTTTTAAAGATCCTTAAGAGACTCAAAATTATGCAAGTACAACAAAACTGTGCGAGTATAAAAGCAATGTAGGAAAAATAAATAAATTTAGCTAAATCAAAATAAATTCAACAATACCTCTTGATAGTTTTTCCTCATGTGAAACGCTTCTACATCACTAAATCAGGGTTTTGCAGTCTCAAAGTTATAGCTACTATAATAGTTTGCTAAATGAGTAGAAATTAAATAATTTTCACACATCAGGGACGTTTATTGCTACGCTAAATTCAGTATCATAAGTATCAAAGTGATCACAAGTCATAGTTATAAACCACAATGAGGAAATAGTCTTTTTTATCCCTCTTACAACTGGGTTTAGGCTACAATTTATTATGTAGTGATTTAGATACAGTAAAATAAACAAGTGATAATATCAGGAGGGAAGCTTAAGCCTGACCAAGTATGTCTGGTTTAGTAAATGTGACTGTGTAGACCCGTAATATATTATTATTATTATTATTGTTATTATTAATTTAATTACCATCAAAGCAATTGCTTGGCATGTTTAAAAAGTATCTAGAATGCTAGTAAAGCTCTTCATTTGCTTGCTCACGTCTTTGCACAAAACACGTGTTCTTTTCATTCATAAAATAACAAAATATGCAAGCAAATGGATGTTACTCCTGTAGCAGGGGTGAATAAGGGACAAGACCCTCCTTTCTTAGAGTCCACAGATTCTGTTTGAAGAATGAAGAGTTAATGTCTTTGAGTGACAGCAATCCTCACCAAGGTGTGAAGGGGGAAGGGGAGGCGAAGCTATCAAATGACTTCACAACCAATGTCCAAGCACGAGCGGCGTGATTGGCAGCTGTTTCAACAAATAGAGGACGCTTAGATGAATACGCAGACACCTCACCTGCCTTATTTGTTTACCCACTACGTGAGTTTGAAATATGTGCACTGCTTTGTGTTCTAAGCCAGATGAAGTGTAGCACATGCGAGTGAAGCTGTTTGGCAAAACTGATACAGTAATCCATATTGTTTTTACTTAATTTGATTACCAATACTAAGGGACATCATGGAAAGGAACAGGCTTATTCTAGCTGAAGTTTATGTGGAGTTCTTTGGGTGCAGTTATAAGATGGAAGCTGAGAGATGGTTCAGTGGCTTCTAGCATGGATTAGCTTCAATGTTTGCATTGCAAAGGACTGGATATTTCCATTCACTGCTGAAAATATTCACAATCCTCCTACAAAATGTAAGTATACATGAGAAAGCATACTATTTCTTTACAGTATTACAGCACTATCCCAGCATAATCATTTAACATAATAACAATGAAGAATTTAATATTGTCTTTTAATAAGTGCATTGTACATTGAGCATTGTTGTGATGTTTTAGCAAAAAGAATATTGCACACTCAATGTATAGTGACTGATGACTTTGTGTGCATTTAGATGTCTAGGACACCTAGTAGAAAATGCTGTGCAGCTACTTGGTAATTTCATGTATATACTCAAGTGTTCAATTTATTAGACAAGACCCTGGTGAATCAGAATATGTAGAGCATGACTGAAAATGAATCTCCAGCATCAAAATACACATTCTAAACCCACAAAATAAAAGTCATTTTGGTTTTTTTGACATGTTCTTCTGTATTAGAGGAGCTCAACTAGAAAATAAATGAGGGGTAAATAAGTCTGGATGTGAATGACTGTCATGTCCCAAGTGTTTACATCAATGTGACTCCTGAATCATTGTACTATGTGTACAATTTCTGATAACTAGTATTAAAGTGATCAAGTACAAATCATTTGAAAACTTAAATCACTTAAAACTGGAGGTGCATGTACAGGCTAAGTATCCACTTCCAGACTTATTCAAACATTGACCAACTCTGACATTAAAATGATCTCCTGTCATTATTTTCTCTACGATGTTCATATTCCACCCCTCTATCACCCATCAGTCTGTGCACCATCATACATTCACTCTTTCATTGTTGTTGTTCGTAGTAATTAAAATAAATAACTGTTGAAATAAAACTACATCTGGAATGTTAGTCTCTTCAGCCTTTATTGTCTATTATAAGTAGAGCTGGGTGATTAAAACTAGATGTCTTCAGACTCATGGATGATTCTCGATTATGATTTTATATATATATATATATATATATATATATATATATATATATATATATATATATATATATATATATATATATCCTTATGTAATAATTCTAAGAAAATGTATTATTAATTTTTAGTTATATCCATTCAAAAATACCTTTATTGATGTTTTCTCCTCATGTGAAATGTCACTACACTGTGCATCATTACATCAGGATTATAGCTACTATAACAGTTTATTAATTAGAAGAAATTAAATCATTTTCGCAAATCAGATGTTTATTTACACAAACCACAACAAAGAAACAGTCTACTATTTCACCCTAAACACCCTCCTACTACTGGGTGCAGGCTACAATCTCTTATGTAGTGATTTAGATACAGTAAACTAAAATATGTAATAATAACACTAGGGAAGCTTAAAAGTGAAGGAACTGAACCAGTTAGGAAGACAAGCAAGACTGGTGTTAATAAGAAATGTTTTACCAGCCAAAGCATGTGCTTTTGTGAATATAAGGATGTGTATTTCACAGTGCAGGGTGAGGTAATAAAATGATATTGTACGCAGAAGAATATGGATGGTTGGCTTCAGCATAAAGCCTCAGAAGGCCTCTTTGACAGGCCTCTAGGGGCCTCAGTTGAGGGATCCTTGGTTCAAGGATGGGACATCCCAGCCCAGCACCGGAAGAAAGAATATGGGCATTTGGTGCTATGAAAAAGGATCACCAGAAGAAGCAATATGGGCACCTGGCGGTAGGAAATAAGATCGCCTTTTTAAAAAAAATAGAAGTAGTTTAGGTTGAACATAATGATACCAAGAACCAGTTGGTGTAAGTATTGAATATCAATTTGCATATATTGAATAATGTATGATTTGAACATAATAGTGTAAACCTGGAAAAGTATTATAAATGTCACGGGACGCCCCCCCCCCCCCCCACACACACAAGTCACATGGTACGGCCTGCCGTGTGCAGGGGGTTTAATGTTTGTAACCACGCCCTTTGTAATTGTATGCACCTGTATGGGGCTTAATGTCTTGTCTCTTTTGTCTATTTAAATCTCTGATAGTGTGTGTACTGTGTTGGTCATTGTTAGTCTGCTGTTAAATGTAAAATGCGTATGTAATCTTTGTTCAGTGTTACTAGAGTCTGTGTTTTGTTACGTGTATGAGTCATGTCTTTCCTTCATGTTGTATATGAGTACCACTATTGTTGTTTGTGTCTTTTGTTAATAAACGCGTCACTTCATCGAGGGAATCTGTGCATCCTGCTCCACGCCCATCAGCACTCAGGCCAGCAGATTCGTTACAATAAAAAAATTTAAATGGTTATGTAAGTGTCCTTGAAGAAAATATATAAAGGTCATGCCCACCTGACACTGTTAGACATTCTCCGGACAATGCCTCGTTTGTAACATTGAATTTAGGAAAATCTATGAACACCATTAATTGGTGGCTGTACCACAGGGATCAATTGGATTGACTGGCAACGGACCCACGCCGTCAGCAGGACAAAGCACCAGCTGACGGACAACCCAAAGCTGCACTGTTCTGTGGGTCTGAATCCACACGCGCACTACCAAAGGTACTTAAATCCCTGTTAAAACATTCTGCATAGGTGGTATTCAGACCTGGTCCACAGAGCTTTGTAGTCAGGTTTTGGGGGTCTTAAGGGTGCAGACTGGGAATTGAAGGAGTGAGAATTGTTTGCTAAAAATATAAAATAACAAAAAATGGAGTAACAGTTAGAAAATCAACCGGTAAAAGTGAAAATAGTTTCACAAAAACTTACTGTAAAGGGAAATAGTGAAAAAAAAACAACAGTTGAATAAAGAACGATAAAGTAAAGAAAAATGTGCAGTGAATAAAGAGAATAAAGAGAAATAAATAGAGCTCCAGAGAAAAAAAGCGCTGAAGAGATGAATGTTAACAGGTATGTTTGTTCCAGTTGTTTCTGTATAAATGTGACCACAACTAGTGAAGTAAAGAAAATGTGCAGAATAAAGAGAATAAAAGAATAAAAGAGAATAATGAGAATAAAATAATAAAAGAATAAAAAGAGAATAAAGATTAAAAGAATAAAGAGAAGAATAGTAGATCTCGTGAGTAAAGCAGCACTAAGAGAAAAGTGTTAAATGTTTTGTCTGTAAAAACTGTGTTTGTGTTGATGTGGCCATCGCGAGTTAACAGATTATCAACAATGACGTATTGTACGACGCATACCAGCATAACAGTTTTTTCTGGGTTATAATTAAGATTATTTTGGTTTGGTCGTTTAACAAAGGAAGTGAATGGATATGCAGACAGATCTGTCTAAACGTCATTAATAATATCTCATTATAAAATGCGTGCATGCAAAACATATAGACATTGTTTTAGTAATAAATATAAAGTAAATGATAGAGGTATCGTATATAAAACTGGTAACAGTTAAAGCAGTAGCGAGCATACATATGATGGACATTTTAAAATAGCAGCAATAGGAGAAGAGTAAAGTTAAAATATACAGGATAAGAAATTTAACCAGAGCGAGTGGCGGTTAATAGTATTTTTGGAACAGTGAATATCTAATTTACCCAAGTAAGTTCTGGCTAAATCAATATTCAATAATCAATAAGCAGTTAAATCTAACAAAATAACTTAGAATCAAGTGAATAGATTTGTGACTAAAATAATCACATGGATAGCAATTTGTTAAATGAGATGCAGGGAGTGCAAATGCATTTTTGGCTTGAGAAAATATATAGAAACTCTGCAGGTGTGGCGTGTCGGAAATCGCTAGACTTAATAAATGTTAAATTGTATCGGCTGACTAAGTGACATAAATTGGATGAATAAGCAATAAGGAGGATTTGGAAAAGGGCTCTGTTGGCTGCAGTTGTTGTTTAGCCAAGTGCCTGTAAGAGCAACAGTTGGAGTGGAGCGGTTGCCATGGGGACCGTTTGAACCACCGCCAGCGCTGGATGATGGGAGGCGGTGTGTAGGGTTAAAGATTTGAATAATGACAGACAAGAGACAGGTTTACTGGGATAGAGGGCTGGCTACGTCCATATTGGTGAACAGAATTAACTCATTGAGCTCAGAGAATTGGAGGCAGACACCTGTGCAGAAAGCTACAACTGTAAGAAAAAAAGTATTACTGTGATGAATTCCACAGTGTGTCCTGATTGTTTTTATTGTACAGGAGGAAAAATGTGGGAAATTTCACAAGGAAATGTTGTAGGATTTGGATTATGGATTACACTGAACCTGTTATATTTCAACTTTTAACAATACCCATTATTTTGACAACTCCAATGGAACTTTTGTAGAACAAGACCTGGTTAATCATGCACGTCTCATGCAGAAATATGATGGTGTCGTAATTCCGGATGCTCATTGGGTATGTGGGGGTAAGAGTCATGTTGATTGTGTCATTTCCTATGGTTCCTGTACCTGAAGCTGTACTTCCCACACAACGATGCTTATCATTGTGTTCAGCAACGTGAGGCACCGAAGGGTAGTTTGGATGATAAAGTATCATTGATGCTATTGGAGTTCATAGGGGGGCTTCGGATTAATTTAAGGCTAGAAATCAAATTGCTGCGGGATCTGAATCAATTCTCTGGTGGTTTACTATAAACAAAACTATTGATTGGATAAATTACATATACTATAATCAGCATCATTTTATTAATTATACTGATGCACTAACAGCAGTGGCGGTGCAATTGGAAGCTATGTCATTAATGACCTGGCAAAATCGTATAGCTCTGGATAAGTTTTTGGCCGAGAGGGGAGGTGTATGTGTTCTGTTCGGAGAATCCTGCTGTAATTTTATTCCAAATAACAATATTAACATAATTTATAAACTGAAGTAACTGTATAACCTAAGATATTTGTGTGATAATATAAGAAACCTTCGTCATGCCCAATGGATGTTGGCCACATAAGTAAGAAAAGAATGTTACAGGGCACGCAGTTAAATTCAATAGTTCATATTAGAAATAATAAACTAAAGTCACAACATTGTTAACATTTATATAAAACAATGACACATTAAATAGAGACAGCGGGACAATAGTTCATGACAAAATCATGAAAGGGGGGAATGAGGTGATCAAATGTTTTGAGGCAAAGGAAAGGCCAAACGTTAATCTGTATTTTCATGAGACGATCTGTGATCTAATTAAAATAGGCTTTGAAGCTCCCTGTCACACGTGCAGAGTGGTGCAAGACTGTCTGAAAGCATAAAGATGAATAATGTTTCTGGGGTATCTTAAGGTCAGAGACCTTTTTGAGTCTATATGTGCAAAACAGAGGCTCTGATGCAGGTGGTTTCAAGGCCTCTGTATAAGTCTAAGGCAGATCACACTGGATTGTTCCCATGAGAAATAAATTCATTAGTGTTGGAAAAGATCTCTGTTTTTAAAAGACTAGAAAGCTTCCATAAACTGTAAAATATGGTCTTTAGCACTTTTCTTATAGATGATTTCAGTCTTACATCAAATAGTGAATTCCACTACATGCACAATGCTATATTTTCAGGGTGGGCGTGGCCTGGGGTGATGGGAAGGTGGAGCACAGTGTCATATCTTTTCATGGGGCCCAAAATCCCTGACGGCGCCCCTGAGTCAGCTTCAAAAGCTTCCACAACCAGCATTGCTCTAAGGGATTATTAAGAGTACACCACCCACTTTAATTAAGAGAACACCACCCATTTTAATTAAGAGTACACAACCCACTTTAATTAAGGGAACACCACCCACTTTAATGAAGAGTACACATAATTCAGCCTCTTTATAACTGAGTGAATCTTAGCTCAACCAGCTGGAGTTTTGGACACACTATTTTGTCATCGATAAGATTTTATTGGGGTCCATTTTCCTGTTGAAGAGACTCTTGGTCAGAGTCAGATGGCTCAAACATGGAGCTAAACCACACTGATCCTGCCAGCTGTTTCTCTCACGCAGCAAGCAGGATCAGTGTGGTTTAGCCCAATGTCTGAGCCATCTCTCACTAACACTGGGATGTTTACATTGCCAGGGAGACACCACTATTAAACATTATGTGAACAATATGAATGTAAACATGTCACTAACATCTACACATGTGCACACAAACATATACCTGTAGGGCACTATGCTTGTTCTCATCCTAATACCTTTTCACTTATGAGGTCATACTGACCTCAGCATGCAGAAACAACAGGCGATGACCCAGGTGTTCATTAATGCAAACCACAGGCTTTATAAAGCTAGGAGCCCCTCCCCTCTTTCTGTCCACAAATATCACACACCACAAGGCAGACGAGCACTGCTGGGCATATACAGTGCCTGGCCAAAAAAAAGGTCACACACTCTAAAATTTCGTTGGACCGCCTTTAGCTTTGATTATGGCATGCATTCACTGTGGCATTGTTTCCACAAGCTTCTGCAATGTCACAACATTTATTTCTGGCCAGAGTTGCATTAATTTTTCCCCAAGATCTTGTATAGATGATGGGAGATTTGGACTACTGCACAAAGTCTTCTCCAGCACATCCCAAAGATTCTCAGTGGGGTTCAGGTCTGGAGTCTGTGGTGGCCAATCCATGTGTGAAAATGATGTCTCATGCTCCCTGAACCACTCTCTCACAATTTGAGCCCGACGAATCCTGGAATTGTCCGTGCCGTCAGGTAAGAAAAAATCCATTGATGGAATACCCTGGTCGTTCAGTATATTCAGGTAGTCAGCTGACCTTATTCTTTGGGCACATAACATTGCTGAACCTAGACCTGACCAACGGTAGCAACCCCAGATCATAGCATTGCCCCCACAGGTTTGTACAGTAAGCACTAGGCATGATGGGTGCATCACTTCAGCCGCCTCTCTTCTTACCCTGATGCGCCCATCACTCTGGAAGAGGGTAAATGTGGACTCATCAGACCACATTACCTTCTTCCATTGCTGCAGAGTCCGATCTTTATGCTCCCTATCAAATTGAAGCTATTTTTGCCAGTTAGCCTCACTGATAAGTGGTTTTCTTAAGGCTACACAGCTGTTTAGTCCCAATCCCTTGAGTTCCCTTCACACTTATATTCAGCTTTTCTATTGTAACACACCTAGCTCTACATGATTAGGTAACATTGACATCATCTAACACATTCAGAATTAAGACTTTATGAATGAAAGACCCAGCAGGAATAAGCAAAATGCTTTTTGCTTATTGCTTGTCACACTGAATAATGTTGCATTGCTCTTCATTTAACACAATAAATCCAAGCAATGACTAAGAATTTGCACATTATTACAAACTAATACATTTTTATTTATTGTATTTTTTGAGTTGAAGATTGTTCCATTAACTGCTCTGACCAGATGTAGCCATTTCATTATCATGAGCCCCCACCCTCTTCTTGTGCATATAATATAATCTCTGTTAATCCCCTCCTGTATAAACTGGTATTTTCAGAGACTTGCAAGTGTTTTTGGGAACTGTAGGCAGTGAGTGGAATTAGTTGAGGTTGCAGTTTCCTTGTACTTGGTTCTGCTGATGGTGTGAGGTGCTCTTTGTGCTTTCTGGTGGGTTTGGCACGCTGTAAATCTGGGTCTGCAGGAGGGAGGAGCTCGGGTGCTGGAGGGTGGGGCCTGGATGTTTGGGGGTGGAGCACCCTCTTCACACTAGGAGGGGCCACTGCTGTGCTGGTCTGGGTTTATGGACTCTTTAGACTTCTAATCTGAGACATCACATCATCCTGAGAAATCAACTATAACCTTGAGTGGAACGTATTTTTCCTAATAATGTAGCATCTAATAAATACAGAAACCGAGCAACATCTGTAAACAGGAAGGAGTCTGAGAAAAAAAGGGATCTGGTAAACAAAGACAGCAAAGAAGGTTTTCACGTGTCATCAGGATCTCATAAGGATATTACCTGTGTAAGGTTGTGATTATATGAGGATATTACCTGTGAAAGGTTGTGATCATACACATATATGAGGATATTACCTGTGTAAGGTTGTGATCATACACATATATGAGGATATTACCTGTGAAAGGTTGTGATCAAACACATATATGAGGATATTACCTGTGCAAGGTTGTGATCATACAGATATATGAGGATATTACCTGTGTAAGGTTGTGATCATACACATATATGAGGATATTACCTGTGAAAGGTTGTGATCAAACACATATATGAGGATATTACCTGTGTAAGGTTGTGTTCATACACATATATGAGGATATTATCTGTGTAAGGTTGTGATCATATGAGGGTATTACCTGTGAAAGGTTGTGATCATACACAAATATGAGGATATTACCTGTGTAAGGATGTGATCATACACATATATGAGGATATTACCTGTGTAAGGTTGTGATCATACACATATATGAGGATATTACTTGTGTAAGGTTGTGATTATATACATATGAGGATATTACCTGTGTAAGGTTGTGATATGAGGGTATTACCTGTGAAAGGTTGTGATCATACATATATATGAGGATATTACCTGTGTAATGTTGTGATCATACACATATATGAGGATATTATCTGTGTAAGTTTGTGATCATATGAGGGTATTACCTGTGAAAGGTTGTGATCATATACAAATATGAGGATATTACCTGTGTAAGGATGTGATCATACACATATATGAGGATATTACCTGTGAAAGGTTGTGATCATACACATATATGAGGATATTACCTGTGTAAGGTTGTGATCATATGAGGGTATTACCTGTGAAAGGTTGTGATCATAAACATATATGAGGATATTACCTGTGTAAGGTTGTCACGAAACACATATATGAGGATATTACCTGTGTAAGGTTGTGATCATAAACATATATGAGGATATTTCCTGTGAAATGATGTGATCAAACACATATATGAGGATATTACCTGTGTAAGGATGTGTTCATACACATATGTGAGGATATTACCTGTGTAAGGATGTGATCATACACATATATGAGGATATTACCTGTGTAAGGATGTGATCATACACATATGTGAGGATATTACCTGTGTAAGGGTTTCCTGTGCCAGCCATATGGTAAAGGGCACCTGCTGCTTCAGAGAGGAGACCAGTAATCTGACTGGGACCAATAGAATGACATTTATACTCAACAGAGAGGAGACCATTAATTCACCACGTTCTGACTGGGACCAGTATAATGACATTTACACTCAACAGAGAGGAG